>NW_027223325.1:5288236-5608236 GCF_030449975.1 Polyergus mexicanus
AAGCAGTGGTATCAACGCAGAGTACTATGAAAACATTTACCGTGATGGAAATATTATTGCACTATACTCTGATTTCGAAACGACATGGTCTATTGATAATGCCACAAAAGGAGGTTCTAATTTACTGTCTCATATTACAGAAGCGCACATGCGTCCGAATAGTTTTGAATCAATGAATGTGAAAAGAGCATTCTAGATATTGAGCTATACATGAAAAATAATTAAATACAATTACATGGCAAGCGACAGCTGATTTTGCAGAGCGCTTAAATAATGTTATTGATGCGTGCAATGCTTACAGCTTACAGTATTAATACTTTATTTGACGGAAAGCGACCACTATCATCCAAAAATGCCATCGCATTTTTTGCTGGGTTTGTCGCGCGACGAAGTATTGAAAAAAGCAACTGTGACCATTGTCGTAACGATATGATGAAAACTCCAATTTATGAATCGACAACAAATGAAAAATATATAGAATTTCGCGAATATCAAAATGAAGATGAAGATGCTCCAACAGTAACAAAATTAGTGCGCCCAACAACTTTATTTACAAATATCACTAAAACGCAATTGATGGCAAAGATGGCAAACCCAGCAAAAAATGCGATGGCATTTTCATCATAACTGCTATCAAGCGGGTTAACATTTTCGATTTCTTCAATATTAAATTCTTTGAGAAGAACATCCTCATTTTCAAGAAGCAATTCGTTTTCGAGTTCATCATGTTCTATAACGCCATTGTTCATATTCATAATATTTTCTATCCTTTTAACAAGTCGATTTAGTTCATTTATAAGAGTTTCACTTTCCGGGCATTGAGTGTTGCCTTTGTCACTAGTTTGAATATGGTATATCCTGTGGAAAGTATGTGTCTAATAGATAATCGGATCGTTCTTGCAGTTGGATTAGGATTAAATCCTCTGCGTTGCCTCAGTTTTGAACAGGCCTGGGTAAAATGCTTTTTGAATTGCATTTAAAATGCTAAATATGAAATACTTTAAAAAATGCATGTAAAATGCAAAATATGAATTGGGTTTTTCGAATCCATTTTAAATGTAAATTGGGTAAATAGATATTTTAAATAATTTTCAAATGCAAAATGATTTTTCTTAGTAAATGCAATTTATTTGGGTATTCATACATTTTATAGTTTTATTTGATAAGCACGCTGTTTAATTTAAGCAACAATTATTTTTCAAAGGTATCGTACATGCTTCGACAATTGGGCCGCATAATCATACCCCCATACGAAAATAAGCGTTCTACTGGCGCAGACGACGGGAGCGCAGTATTATATTTTATAAAAACTTCTTTAGTCGTAGGAAATGCATTAAGCGAGTCCAAACGTGTATCTTCATTTTGCAAATACTGCAAGCATTGCAGTTCAATCGTATTTTTAACGGAGGTGTTTGCAACACTTTCATCCGAAGATGATCCCCCTTCAAAGGTAAAAAAGCTTTCATTGCGTGTGGCTTCGGATACATTCATCGAATCATTTCGAGTTTTTGACATATGGATTAGTAAAGATTCAGCTGCGTTAACAAGCAATTCTTTGACATCATTTTTTCTTTCTTTTGGTACCCAACGTAACTTAAAGAACGGATGGCTAACAGCTGCTAAAATAGCATCGTTTACTTGGTAGGAAAAGTCAAAGTAATTACTGAATCTTTTGTTTAAACCCTCTAACAGCACGACTACTAATTTCGTACAGTATTTTAAATGCCGGAGTTGTAGTTTTTGCAACTTCTTTTGCGTTTGCAGCAGAACTGGTAAAAGTTCGCCATAAAAACAATTTTTTTCGCCTTGTAGCCTATCTAAAGCTTCCGCGATTGGTTTGACGCATTCAATGTATTCGGCTAAGAATTCCAAGTCAGTGTCCTTGAATTTTGGCAGTTCAAGTGAATCGCAAACAGTACCAAGGAATTGTTTGACTGTAATGAGATCATTTAAGCAATCGAAAATTGAGTTCCAACGAGTGACACAGGGTGATGATGAGGCCTTTCCTGTAATAGCGACATATGTCTCAGGAGCTTTAGGAGATCGAGATGTTAAATTCCATATGGCAGAGCATTTTCAAAAGGCAGAATGATGGGAACGAGTATAGCTCCCTCCATTGTTTCCAAATACGGACCCTGTTAATGCAGCTTTGATGTCCACTGTGGCTAACAGATTTAATATATGACTCACACAGCGCTGATGTATAGGTAGAAATATTTCGGATATGGAACCGGAGTCACCCGCAATTCCCTCAGTGGTCTCAGTTATGCCTTGTATAACGAAATCATCATCATAATTGTATTTAATTGTTTTTCATGACCGGCTGTTTTTATTGCGGCTGCAAAAGTGTAGCTCAATATCTGGAATGCTCTTTTCACATTCATTGATTCAAAACTATTCGGACGCATGTGCGCTTCTGTAATATGAGACAGTAAATTAGAACCTCCTTTTGTGGCATTATCAATAGACCATGTCGTTTCGAAATCAGAGTATAGTGCAATAATATTTCCATCACGATAAATGTTTTCATGAGTTCTGAGGAAACTTAGCAATCTTTTTACTAAATGCGGGAAATCAAATGATGCATTATATTTTTTCCCATTATATATAAAGAATGGATTTTCTGGATTAATGCCAAGTTGAGCATAAGCACTTTAATTACACGTGCCTTGATCACATGTAACAAGTTGCACATCAGCACCCGTTTCGCTCAATCTATCTACACATTCTTTTAATAATATTATTATTTCCTCTGCTTTCATGCATTTTTCTGGGAGGAAATATGCTAAAGGCTGTCGCCATGTATGATGCGCATTCAAACTGTCTAGACAAAAAACAAAAACGCATTTAGCTCTTTCGGGTTTTCTTCCTAGAGATCCAAGGTCAACAAGGCCTTCTATCTCGTCTAATTTAAGCGAATATTCTTCATAAGGTTTAATAGCCATTTCGTCCCATTTTAAAGCACATACTCTTTCTTCCATCGATATGTGAGAAATTTTTTCTTTTAATTTATGAAATATAAAATCACAAAATCCTGGTCGTATATCATATTCTTCTAGTCAATTTCAAATAGTTCGCTGTGCAGGAAAATTACAACCTGCTTTTCTTAAGCGACAAATAGCAGCAGCTGAATAATAATAGAATTGTCTCGAAAGATTTTTTTCTTCTTTTGTATACTCTGCCTTTGGTGTACGTAGCTGCAATTTTATCATTGCTTTAGCAACGGGATGCAGCTCTTGTTCATCTATCATTTCTTTTAATATCTTTTTCTTCTGTTTATCATTTTTCGGCGTTTTACGTATTCGTGGAATACAACGTAAACGATATTTTAAACGTCTTATTTGTCTTCGCAATCTAATATTTTCTGATTTTAGAGAATTAATTTGAGTGTACAAATTCCATATTGTCGTATTATTCTCTTCATTTTCTGTTCTTCTTTTATTATGTGGAATAGATGTAGGGACGCTTTCAGGTGTAGATATTGGAACTCTTTCAGGTGGCTCAAGATGCACCCATTGCATTATATCTTCCTCTTCCGTGGAAGTATCAAAATATAAATATGATGGCTGATAACATCGCAATGGATGCTGCTTTACAAGTGGCTGCTCATCTATTATTACATTATTATTGTAAATAGAAACGGATGCAGATGATGCTGATGTGGCATTTTCCTCCACAAATTCTATTTGTTCTATATTTGTTTCTTCAAAGTGAGGCACTTGTTCCATTTCTATTTCTCTATTTTTGTTTATTTGTACATTGTTATTTGATATATTAATAAAAGATGTATAATGAATTGGCACTGCATTGCGTTTTAATCTTTTTTTGGTATTATCTGTAAATAAATCTTGATGAAAATGGTCCTCGCATAATCCTGCACATCGAATAGAGCTAGGTGACCATTTTTCTAATTTAGTATTGCCTGTAACAAAAACGAAATAAAAAATTGAAAAATAAGTATTATAATAATTTTTTTAAATTTCTTTTCTTCAATACTTCTCTTTAAATATATTTCTCTTTAACTTTGCTCAAACATAGTTATGTACATTACTATACATGTACTTCAAAATGTTATAAAGTCGATCTTTTTATGTGAAAAATTGACATATCATGTTGTCATTTCATCATAATACTCAGTGTACGAAAAATATAAATAGAAAGCTTATGAATCAAAAGTTATGGAATATTTTATAAACTAGTAGTTATATAAATAACACGGTAATGCATAATTAATAATAATTAATTAATAATAATAATTAACATTTTAGTTTAATTATTATTATCAGAAAGTATTTTACAATTTTGAAAAAGGACATTTTTGTTATTTATTAAAATTTACATTTAAGAGGATGCCGGATTACCGACAGAACGCGAATATTCTTTATTTTGCAAAATCTTTTTGTTGATTATAAATATCAACAAATCCTTTTCCACAATTAAGGTACACATAATAACGGAGTGCGGAGTTTAACATTTCATATCAAAAGTTAAAAAAAAAAGAGAAAATTACAGTTTCGTTATCGGCTTCTGCGTCAACATTTACTTAATATAACAAATTTGTAATCTACACGTGCCTAATCAGTAAACTCCGCACTCGGCATTTCATCAAAGAGTATAAATGAACTTAGAGAAGTGAGTTTAGAAGCTTTATAAAAAAGATTTTGCAAAATAAAGTTTTCGTGCATATGTGTATGTGCGAGATGGAAGCTCAAGAGTAAAACAGAGCAGTAGATTAGTTGCATGATGTCGCGATAGACGGAGCTGCAATCTTATATGACAAGGACAAACATAATCGTACCATCTTTGTTTCTTTCATGCGTATGAGAGTAATATACATGTACATACTAACATTATTGCAGTATCTTTTCTCTCTCGATCATACGCTCTGTCTCTTTCTAATCGCTCGCTCGCTATCTATTACGTATCGCGTATCGCTTAGCTTCATGCTTCTCGCATTTTCACTTACGCGTTCATTCGCCCTTTTCTCTCTCTCTCTCTCTCTCTCTCTCTCTCTCTCTCTCTCTCTCTTTCAGCTCGTTCATTATTATATTCTTTTATTCATTTATTCCCATTATTATATTTTTTTATTTATTCAACTTTTATTCTTTCTATTCTCGTCTCCCTACATGATCAATTTATTTATTTATTTTTTTTTATAAAGCATGAGTGAGATACACAACAATAAGTTATTTTCTTTTTCTATTTAACTATAATTAAATACAATACATGTACATACAAAAATACACATAATTAACTACTTTTTCTATTTATAATACACAATATCTCATTTATATTCTATAAAATAAAGATGAATAAATTAATTATTAAACTAATAATTATTATTATATTGGAAGACGAGAATAAAAAGAATAAAAATTAAACAAATAAAAGAATATAATAATGGGAATGAATAAATACAATAAAGAACAAGCAGAAAAAGAGGAAGAGAGAGAGAGAAAGGGAAAGAGAGAGAAAGAGACAGAGAAAGAAACAAAAAGAAAGACAGAGAGAGAAAGAAACAAAAAGAAAGACAGAGAGAGAAAGAAACAAAAAATTTAAATAAATTAAATATGTTTAAAAAAAACTTTATTTAAAATTTTATTTTATACATAGTGTGCGCGCGCGCGCGCGCGCGTGTGTGTGTGTGTGTGTGTGTGTGTGTGTGTGAATTTAATATAAAACTTATAATCAAATTAAAATAAATCTTATACTTCTAATTATAATATTATAAAAATTAGATATAAAAATAAAACTAAATTATAATATAACTGAATAGAATTGAAAATTAAAATAAAATTGAAAAAAAATGCAAAAATTAAAAAAATGTCTGGATGGTGCGGTTGGGGGAGGCACGTATCCGGATGGTCCGGACGATGCCGGCACATATCCGGGTGGTGCGGACGATGCGAGCACATATCCGGGTGGTGCGGACGACGCGGGCACGTATCCGGGTGGTGCGGACAATGCGGGCACATATCCGGGTAGTGCTGATGATGTGGACACATATCCGAGTGGTGCGGACGATGCGGGCACATATCCGGGTGGTGCGGATGAAGCGGCCATGTATCTGGATGGTGCGGACGATGCGGGCGAATAACGCCGCATTTTATTGTTTTTTTTTGTTTTTGTTTATAGCCCGCCTCACTGCTTCATTGATACGCTGAAAAAAATATTAAAATATTAATATTTCTACATGCATATATAACTACGGACATACATATCAATACATATGTATATATTGTTGTGCCTCCGGAGAGGCACGGTAGTTGGGATCGTTTGCCGGAAGGAATTTGGGAATTCGGGCTCCGCCTGAGAACTTCACTTGTTATTGTTTGTTTAAAATGACCTTTTCAGTTAAATAAATATATTAATATCTATTTTATTTGTGACTTGATTACAATGTTCCCGCACTTTCGCTCGCGTCGCGTATCACGATAACGGATATCTTAACGTGCGCGTGTCTAGAGTCGAGTTTCGGTCTCGAGACTCGCCTCTTGCTTCTTCGTATATATTTCTGCCGACTGCGTGGCTATTCAATATTTTAATAATTATTGATACTCGTTTTGACACTCGCGGTTGTTAGAGATATTGCTCGCGTAAAGGAATAAAGATTGCCCGCGTAATATTAATTAATGATCAAGACTGCCCGCCGTTCGTTAGCGGTGGGCCTTTTTATTAACTCCCCTTGGCTTCCCGGGAGGGGGTCGTTTAGCGACAAGGCTGTGTGTCATGTCGCTTGATTTTGGCAATCTCCGGATGCAAGCTAAGAAGTTCTAAGTAGGACTTCTTTGCTTGCACTTTCGCAATTTCTTTATTCCTTTTTATTTCGCTTTTAAGTAGGACTTCTACGTTGCATTTTCGTCCTTCTTCCGCTTGCCCTGATTTCCGCGTTTTCGCAATGAACTGATTGCACGGTCGCTCGGGCTTAGCGCGTGGCTCGCGTTGTCAGCGCTTTGTTCGGTCAACGCTCGTAACGTGATCTGTATTCGCGTTACACGTTGAGCAATCATATAAAATAATATGTATTTAGAATAGTATATTTAATAATTCGTGTATAGCCTGTTCGGGCTATAACATCCCTCCCCCGTAAGAAAAAGAAAAACGGAGGTGTAAAAGTGACGTTTTTCGCAAAACAAAATTTCTTCTTATTCTAATATACAATATTTTTCCCGTATATAATATGAATATAATCGTTTCTTATTCTAAAATCGTGTGCTTAAACTACGTTTTAGTATGGGTCTTGGGAATCCGTATGATATACGTGGTTCGTTTTCTTCGTATATCCTGACTGACGGTCGTCTCGTATATTTCTTTTTATTTTTCATAATTATATAAATTATTAATATTATTATAATTATTGTGGTTATTCCGCTTGTCGCCATAGGATATACGAATTGCTTTTGTGTGAAGAATTTGTCGTTATTGTCTTGCAAATCGTTGTTTATTTCTTTTAATTTATTTTTTAGTTCTGTTAATTCTGAATGCTGCACGATATTCTGTTGTTTCGTGTCTAGTATGTCTGTATTGTCTCGTATAAATGTAATATTAATTTCCGGTAAATACGTTTCTATTTCGCTACCTTGTATGACTTCTTTTGGTTGGATCGTCATTTCTGTTGTTATTAATTTACATTTATTTTGAAGAGTAATTTGCCCTGTTCCTTTAATTACTTTTCTAATCTCGTTATATTTTTCGCATTGAATTATTATTGATTGTTCGCGTACAGTTGAATATAACCAAGTAAGTGGCTGTTGTAACGGTATCCATATCGTTTCTGTCGCAATTACATGTTTACTTTTGCAAGCCTCATTCTGGTTTTGTGGTTGCAAGTACATTTGTATTTCGCACGGCGCGTTTGAGTTAATACGGTGTATTGGTTGTGTTTTCTCGGATATGTATCTGGAATTTATTTGGATACACTTTTTTAAATCGTCCTCCGTCATTATAATATACATTAATCCTTCTCTATTAACTACTATTATTTCGTGGTTTATTTCCGCGTGCGTAAATATATTTTTATGATCGTAAGTAGGTAATGGGGTTACTTTTATTATATCATATACTGGTTGTGAGATTAGTGGGAATCGCAATACAGTAAATATGATTGATCCTTCACGGTATGCCGTTATTTTAATATATTCTTCTATTGCTAACCATTCATCGTTCCGGATTTCGAAAGGAAAATATAAACCGTGAGGTAATTGGATCGCTGCTTCTTTTAGCTGTGTCATAATATCGCTAATAGGTGTTAGTACGGGGTGCATCGTGCCCTTGCGTACATACGTAAGATATTCTATTACATCTTCCGCGTCTCGAATTAAATCTGTTATCATCGCGATGATTACCGTAAAATGTTCGGTTATTTCTTCGCGAGTACTGTATTCTCGAACATAATGGTTTAATAGTTTACCGTTATGATCTAGTATATTTTCTAGTTTATCTAGATGTATTATAGTACTATTTAAAATTTTTATTTGATTTTTCGCGACATGTTGAATGGTTTGCTGATTATTTTGTAGGAGATTTAATTGTTCATTTATTAACTCTCTATCATTCGCATCCATTGTACCGAACAATGTTTTCGCTATTGTGCCTATTCCGTCGACGAGACCTCTACGTCCATTCGTCCGTGTCTTATATAGCGTATTTATTAGAGTCATTAACTTTGTTAATTGTTTCGATTCGTTTTTTACGATTTCCTCTAAATTGTCGCAAGTACGTTTATGGTGGAATTCCGGTTTTATTTGTTCGCACATCTCGTTGGTTTGTTGGATGTATTGGTTTATTTGCCATGCTTTGTCGTTTAGCGTTGTTATCTCTAATTTAATAACTAATTTCCACGTTTTTGTAGCTTGCTGTAATTGTCCGATTTTCTCGAAATATATGCCGGGGTTGTGTAGGAATTCTTGGATTTGGTAAGGTGAATCCGTTTCATGTTGCCCCGTGCGACTCTCGGCCTGTCGGCTGTTCCAGCTGACGAGTATCCTGCAATTTTATATTAAAATGTTTCATATAACCGTCTTATCGGCTCTCATTTTATGAGTTTCAGCTTTCTTCTTGCTAGCTTTTAGCGTCGGTTGGTTTTTTTATTCAGTCGCGTTCTACTTAGTGCCTTACTAACATGGTTTGCGCGAATCTAGTTAATCGTTCTCGTTATTTTACCTCTTCGGAGGACGAGTTTGATGATATTGATGATGGTGCAACGTTAGTGGTTGTTCCTGGAACTGACATGAATGAGGTGGACGACGGGTTCGATAATGCTATCTGGGTGCCTCGTTATGAGCCTCCCGATGGATTTATTCCATTGTTGCGGCGACTTTGGTTGAATGTGCCTGTACGCCTTCGAGGGCGCATTTTCCTCGATCATCTCCGTCCTACCTTGCGTAATTCCGAAGGGCGAGGTCGGGCTACAGTGGAGCAGATGCGTCGCGCTTTGGATCGGATGCGGTTAATCGGTCGTTCCAACAACGAATAAGTAAGTTCTTATTTTAATTTTCTATAAATTGTTTCAATTTATTTGTATGCATGCGAACCGCTTTTCTTCCTTTCTTAATTGTATAATTCACGTCTGAATTTTTTTCAATTATTACGTACGGTCCGGTCCATAGGGATTCAAGTTTCTTAGATCGTCCGCGTCGGAGCGTCTCGTCGTATACTAATACTTTGTCGCCGACTTTAAATTTGATTTCTCTAGTACTTTTGTCGTACTGTTTTTTGGCTTTAATTTTTTCTTCTTTAATATGCTCTTTTGCGAGCTGACTCGTTGCCCTTAATCTTTCTTTCAATTCTTGCGCGTAATCGTCGTAATTGTATGTCGGTTTAGGCGGTCTCGTCAGTGACGTAGGTAGATCCGCTTGGTGCCCGTACACTAATTCGAAGGGTGTATACCCCGTAGCTGTATGCGGCGTCGTGTTATACGTAAACATTGCGAACGGTATCCATTCGTCCCAGTCTGTCTGGTCTTCGTTTATGTAGTGTCTTAAATATTCCGCTAATGTTCGATGCGATCGTTCTAACGCGCCATTACTTTCCGGATGATAGGCAGTTGTCTGTATTTTATTTATTTTTAGTAATTTACATGTATTTTTAAATATTTCGCTGAGGAAATTTGTGCCTTGATCCGTTAAAACTTTTTCCGGTATTCCGTGTTCAAGTACAATTTTTGTAACGAATTCCTTACTGACCGTGTTCGCTTCTTGGTTTGGAATCGGTATCGCTTTGCTGAATTTCATTAAATTGTCTTGGAATGTTAAGAGATATTTATTTCCGTTTGTTGTAACTGTTAACGGTCCTACAATATCTAACGCGCATTTTTCGAAAGGTTTAGTAGGCGTATCCGTAATTATTAACGGTACTTTATTTTTTCGCGATAATTTATTTTTCTGGCACAATTCGCATTTTGCGATGTATTTTTCTACATCTTTCGTTATTCCTGGCCAATTATAATTTAGGCGGATTCTTTTTATCGTGCGTTCAACTCCTTGATGTCCTCCTGTGGGTGCATCATGATATTCATACAATATCTGTTTCTTGTCTTCCTCTGTGTATATTTTTTCTTCGTCGGAGTTTGTTTCTTCTTCTATTGCGAGGATTTCTCGTTCTTCCTCTTCTATTTTATGCGCTTCTCTTGTTACATTGCGGCTCAGTGCATCGGCGTTTGCGTTCGCTCGTCCGGCCTTATGAATGATTTCATAATCATATTCTTCGAGTTTTAATCTCCATCGGATTAATCTTGATCCGGGATCATTCACATTAAATAACCAGATTAATGGTTTGTGGTCGGTTACGATTTTAAATTTCGTACCGTATATGTATGGCCTAAAATGTTTTACAGCCCATACAATTGCTAGTAATTCCTTCTCTGTTGTATTGTAATTCTGCTCCGCTCGCGATAAAACTCTGCTGGCGTAAGCAATTGGTCGGTCATTACCTACTTTTCCTTGTGACAATACTGCTCCGATTGCATAGTCGGAAGCATCAGAGGTCACTATGAATTCTTGATTGAAATCTGGATACGTTAGCACTGGCGCAGTCATTAATTTTTCTTTTAATATTTCAAAAGCATTTTGCTGTTCCATTGTCCACTCGAATTTTTCCGTTTTCTTTGTTAATTTCGTTAGTGGCTTGGCTATTTTTGAAAAATCTTCTATGAATTTTCTGTAGTATCCGGCTAGTCCTATGAAAGATTGTATATCTTTTACTTTCTTCGGCGTCGGAAATTCTTTTATCGCGGTTAGCTTTGACGGGTCCGGAGATATTCCATTCTCCGAAATAATGTGACCTAGATAAATTACTTCTTTGCGCAAAAACTCGCATTTATCTGGTTGCAATTTTAGATTATTTTCTCGGAGTCTCTGTAGTACTTCCTTGAGTCTTCTATTGTGGTCCTCTAGGCTCGATCCGTATATGACGATGTCGTCTAAATAAACTAGACATTTAAGTCCTTGCATTCCTGTTAGAATTGAATTCATCAATCTCTGGAATGTTGCTGGCGCATTTTTCAATCCAAACGGCATTCTATTAAATTCATAGTGTCCGTAGGGCATTGAAAAAGCTGTCTTTTGTTTATCTTGCTCAGCCATAAGTATCTGGTGATATCCTGACGCTAAGTCTAGTGTAGTAAAATATTTAGCGTTTCCTAGCTGGTCCAGTATATCGGTGATATTGGGCAGTGGAAATGAATCGCCTATTGTTAAATCGTTTAGCTTCCGAAAATCTACTACTACTCGGAGCTTAGGTTTTCCGGATGCGTCGGCCTTTTTTGGTACCACTAATAAGAGTGCGTTCCATTGACTCGCGCTTGTTCGGATTATGCCATTTTTTAGCATTTCTTGCACTTGTTTATTTACTTCCGTTTTATGCTTTTCGGGAAGACGATACGGTCTCGTGTTCACCGGCGAGGTGTCGGCGCGCGTGTTTATCTCGTGCTCTACCGTCGCGGTGCACGTCAGTGGTTCTCCGTCCAACTGAAATGTATCGTAATATTCTTCGCATATCCGTAGGAGTGCCTGTTTTTCTTCCGTATTTAAATGTTGCGTGCGTAGTAGTTGTCATATTTGTCCGTGTCTCGAGTTAGTATACTTAAAATTTTTTCTTGTTTCCACCGTATGTATTTTAGACTCGATCTCGCGTTCTATGTTTTCGAGGGTGACGTTCGGCGTCTGTATCTCGACTTCCATATCGGTTGTATTTATAATACTAACGGGACACGTGTAATCTTTAGGTTCTACTAAGCAGTTTCCAAGGTAAATTCCTGGAGCTGTTTCTTCTGCTCGTACTATTCCTATTCGATTTTGATTTGTTGTCGCTTTTACGATGGTCTCGCTGCGCGGTTTTAGAATCGTTTTGTTAAGCGAATGGAATTTTAGTACGGCGTTTTCTATTTTTAATTGACTTTTATTATAATCGCAAGATACCGAATGTTGTCGAAGGAAATCAATTCCTAGTATTCCTTCATATTCGATCGGAATGTCGTCCTTTACCACGTAAAATGCATGTTTTACCTTATGGTTTCCTATCTTGATTGTGGCGTGCATTTTTCCGATGGTATGTATTTTATGTCCGGTTATACCAGTGAGCGCGATTTTATCTTCGTGTATCAATGCGTCGTCCTTTAAATGTTTCAATTTTATTAGTGAGATGGTCGATCCTGAATCGTACAACATCTGTATTTTTTCGTTTTTCACTTGTCGCATTGGTAATGTTATTAGCAATAAGTCCGTCTTTTTCTTTGCGCGTGGCATATCTTTAATATGCGTAACGCGATACTCAGATGCAGGTCGCGGTTGTCTCTTTCTCGCTTCCTCCTGCTCGTCTTCGCTGCTGCTACTTGCGCTATCGGCGTTTCTGTTTTGTTGTCGCGGTTTCTTTCGATCGCGTATATTTTCGTCGCGCGTTTTTTGCTGATTTCCGACTTTTAGTTTATTTGTATTGTTTTTCGGTTTTCCTTTTAGACTCCAGCATTCGTCGCGGCTGTGTCCTGTTCTTTTGCAATGCGAGCAGTATTTATTTATCGCGTTTATTCGCGAGGGTTTTTCCGGCTTCGGGAGCGCGTATCGGCTGCTACGGCAATCGCGTCCGAAATGTCCGTTTTTTCCGCATTTAAAGCATTGCGTCGGATTTCGACTATTTCGCGAGTAACTAAATACGGTTTTATTTTTATTAGCAAAACCACTCGTTCTCGCTGTTCCCGGTCTGAGTTTTTCTTCGGCGCTCGCGCCCGTTATCGCTTCTTGGAGCGTCGTATATCGCTGCGCGCGTACGAGCACTTATAATTCGTCGTGTAACCCGATTTGGAAATTTATTAACGCCTGCTCTTGGATTGTTTGTTGAATCGTGCGTTTAGAGGTTGCGGAATGCTCCTTTCCTTCGATCATCGAATCATATAATTTCATCGCGAGTAGATCAACACGTTGTCCGAAAGCGTGTGCAGTTTCATTCGGCTTTTGTTTTAAGGAATTAAACTCGATTTGTAAGTGCGTAGTACTTTGTTTAGACTGGTAACAAGTCTCGAGTTGTTGTTTTAATTCGGCGAACGTCTGAATATTTCGTGTCTCGAAATCCTGCATGGCTTTTCCTTTCAGTTTTGTAAATAATATTGCTCGGATTAATGATTCTTCATCCGCGGGATGTATGTATTGAACGGCGTACGTGCATGCATTTAAAAATTCTAATAACTTATGTCGCGATGTTCCGTCAAATTCGGGAATCATTGCTCTTGCTTCTTTTAACGGTAAGTAATTCGGAGCGGTGCTTCGTCGACTTCTGATGTCGCGTGCGGTTCGTCCGTATGTTCCATTAAACGCGTCGTTACCGTCTTCTGAGCGGTTATATCCGTGACGTGGTAATTCCATAATCGCGTCTTCTACTCGCGTTACTCGCCTGTTTAATGATTTTACTTCCGTGCGTATTTCATTTAATATTTCGAGAAGGTGCGCGTTGCTTCTTTCTTCGCGGTTTCTCTCGTGGGGCGGTGTGTGATCAGCCTCCCCTATATTTCGGTCCATTTGGTGAATGGATCGTCGCATTCTTTCTATTTCCTCGTCTACCGCGCTTTGTGGCGGGTTCGCGGGAGTGTTTTCTTGCGGATTTCGCGATTCGGCCATATTACTTTCTTGTTGGCTATAAATTTCTTCCGGATCGAATAGATCGCTTTCGTAGGAAGTTAATGAAAATTCGCGCCGTAGGGATACTCTACTTGGAGTTCTACTAATATACGGTCGCGTACGTCTAGTCTCGCGTTGAGTGTCGTCAGTGGGGTCAGTCGTATTACGCGGGAATAGGCTTTCGTCAAAATTGTTAAACGGAAATTCGCGTTCTGTGACGACGTTTTCCGGTAACTCGGGCTCGCTTTCGCTCGAGTATTGAGTTTCTAAGTTTCTTCGCACGTTATAAGAATTTTCTCGCGGTGCTAAACTTAATTTAATCGCTCGTCGGGCTGGTTCACTCAGTAACCACGATTGGTTCGCTATCGGTTTCGGTATATTAGAACCTTCCGACATTCACGCTATTATATTTATTAAATTTTTTCGGACTTACAATAGTATAACGGCTCGCATGATCGCTCGCTGTGTCAGTAGGTTGCTGACGCTGCAGTCCTTCGCTCGGCGGCTGATACGGCTGACGATGCTCGTCGTACGGCGGTCGTTGTCCGGCGTCGGTGCGTTGTCTGTAGAGTTATCGTAGGTCGCGATGCTTGGCGGCTCACGTTTCTGCTACAGCTGTTGTGGCGATGCTCGTTCTGTTGTCCGTGCGGTGTCTTCCGTTGATTGTAGTTTCCGTCAGCTTACGTTTTACGTGTGCTGGCGTGCCTGTCCTGTTTACACTCTGGGTGCTTTGCAGGTCTTGGGGAAGGCTTAGCTGCTGCTTCCGTCCGTCAACTTCAATTGAATTGAATGTTGGCGTGCCCGCTTTTTAACACAACCGTGTCTTTTGCAGGTCTTGCTTAGTTCTGGCGATGCCTCGGCAGATCCCACCGCTGCCACCAAATTATGTTGTGCCTCCGGAGAGGCACGGTAGTTGGGATCGTTTGCCGGAAGGAATTTGGGAATTCGGGCTCCTCCTGAGAACTTTATTTAAATAATTCGGACACTTTCCACATTAAATAAATAGATTAATATCAGATTTATTTGTGGTTTGGTTTATTTACAATGTTCCCGCACTTTCGCTCACGTCGCGTATCACGATAACGGTTATCTTAACGTGCGCGTGTCTAGAGTCGAGTTTCGGTCTCGAGACTCGCCTCTCGCTTCTTCGTGTATATTTCTGCCGACTGCGTGGCTATTTAATATTATAATAATTATTGATATTCGTTTTGACACTCGCGGTTGTTAGAGATATTACTCGCGTAAAGGAATAAAGATTGCCCGCGTAATATTAATGGTAAAGACTGCCCGTTTGGTAGTTACTGTGATTACCCGCGTAATATTAATTAATGATCAAGACTGCCCGCCGTTCGTTAGCGGTGGGCCTTTTTATTAACTCCCTTTGGCTACCCGGGAGGGGGTCGTTTAGCGACAAGGCTGTGTGTCGTGTCGCTTGATTTTGGCAATATCCGGATGCAAGCTAAGAAGTTCTAAGTAGGACTTCTTTGCTTGCACTTTCGCAATTTCTTTATTCCTTTTTATTTCGCTTTTAAGTAGGACTTCTACGTTGCATTTTCGCAATGTCCTTCTTCCGCTTGCCCTGATTTCCGCGTTTTCGCAATGAACTGATTGCACGGTCGCTCGGGCTTAGCGCGTGGCTCGCGTTGTCAGCGCTTTGTTCGGTCAACGCTCGTAACGTGATCTGTATTCGCGTTACACGTTGAGCAATCATATAAAATAATATGTATTTAGAATAGTATATTTAATAATTCGTGTATAGCCTGTTCGGGCTATAACACTATGTACGCATGTTTCCTTCGTTCGGAACATCTTAGCTACGTGTTGGCAAGTGAGATATGCAGAAAATACTTGTACAACGTCAAGGAAATAGAGGAATCACGTTTCTCTGAACACAGAGCACAGATCGCTATGTACGCAAGTTTCCTTCGTTCGGAACGTCTTAGCTACGTGTCAGCAAGTGAGATATGCAGAAAATTCTTGTACAACGTCAAGGAAATAGAGGAATCACATTTCTCTGAACACAGAGTTAAGATAGATATGTACGCAAGTTTCCTTCGTTCGGAACGTCTTAGTTACGTGTCGACATGTGAGATATGCAGAAAATTCTTGTGCAACATCAAGGAAATTGAGTAGAAACACTTCTCTGCACACATAGCAGAGATCGCTATGTACGCAAGTTTTCTTCGTTCGGAACGTCTTAGCTACGTGTCGGCAAGTGAGATATGCAGCAAATACTTGTACAACGTCAAGGAAATACATGAATCACGTTTCTCTGAACACAGAGTTAAGATAGATATGTACGCAGGTTTCCTTCGTTCGGAACGTCTTAGCTACGTGTCAGCAAGTGAGATATGCAGAAAATTCTTGTACAACGTCAAGGAAATAGAGGAATCACATTTCTCTGAACACAGAGTTAAGATAGATATGTACACAAGTTTCCTTCGTTCGGAACGTCTTAGTTACGTGTCGACATGTGAGATATGCAGAAAATTCTTGTGCAACATCAAGGAAATTGAGTAGAAACACTTCTCTGCACACATAGCAGAGATCGCTATGTACGCAAGTTTCCTTCGTTCGGAACGTCTTAGCTACGTGTCAGCAAGTGAGATATGCAGAAAATTCTTGTACAACGTCAAGGAAATAGAGGAATCACATTTCTCTGAACACAGAGTTAAGATAGATATGTACACAAGTTTCCTTCGTTCGGAACGTCTTAGTTACGTGTCGACATGTGAGATATGCAGAAAATTCTTGTGCAACATCAAGGAAATTGAGTAGAAACACTTCTCTGCACACATAGCAGAGATCGCTATGTACGCAAGTTTCCTTCGTTCGGAACGTCTTAGCTACGAGTCGGCAAGTGAGATATGCAGAAAATTCTTGTACAACGTCAAGGAAATAGAGGAATCACGTTTCTCTGAACACAGAGTTAAGATAGATATGTACGCAAGTTTCCTTCGTTCAGAACGTCTTAGTTACATGCGTTTAAGTTAGAAATGCAGAAAATTCTTGTACAACATCATGGAAATTGAGTAGGAACACTTCTCTGCTCACAGAGCAGAGATCGCTATGTACGCAAGTTTCCTTCATTCAAACGTCTTAGTTACGTGCCGACATGTGAGATATGCAGAAAATTCTTGTGCAACATCAAGGAAATTGAGTAGAAACACTTCTCTGCACACATAGCAGAGATCGCTATTTACGCAAGTTTCCTTCGTTCGGAACATCTTAGCTACGTGTCGGCAAGTGAGATTTGCAGAAAATTCTTGTACATCGTCAAGGAAATAGAGGAATCACGTATCTCTGAACACAGAGTTAAGATAGATATGTACGCAAGTTTCCTTCGTTCGGAACGTCTTAGTTACGTGTCGACATGTGAGATATGCAGAAAATTCTTGTGCAACATCAAGGAAACTGAGTAGAAACACTTCTCTGCACACATAGCAGAGATCGCTATGTACGCAAGTTTCCTTCGTTCGGAACGTTTTAGCTACGTGTCGGCAAGTGAGATATGCAGAAAATTCTTGTGCAACATCAAGGAAATTGAGTAGAAACACTTCTCTGCACACATAGCAGAGATCGCTATGTACGCAAGTTTACTTCGTTCGGAACGTCTTAGTTACGTGTCGGTTAGTGAGATATGTATAAAATTCTTGTACAACCTCAAGGAACTAAAGGAATCACGTTTCTCTGCACACAGAGAAGAGATCGCTATGTACGCAAGTTTCCTTTGTTCGGAACGTCTTAGTTACGTGTCGGTAAGTGAGATATGTAGAAAATTCTTGTACAACCTCAAGGAACTAAAGGAATCACGTTTCTCTGCACACAGAGAAGAGATCGCTATGTACGCAAGTTTCCTTCGTTCGGAACGTCTTAGTTACGTGTCGGCAAGTGAGATATGCAAAAAATTCTTGTACACGTCAAGAAAATAGAGGAATCACGTTTATCAACACAGAGCAGAGATCGCTATGTACGCAAGTTTCCTTCGTTCGGAACGTCTTAGTTACGTGTGTTTATGTTAGACATGTAGAGAATTCTTGTAAAACATCATAAAAATTGAGTAGAAACACTTCTCTTCACACAGAGCAGAGATCGCTATGTACGCAAGTTTCCTTCGTTCGGAACGTCTTAGTTACGTGACGGTAAGTGAGATATGTAGAAAATTCTTGTACAACTTCAACGAAATAGAGGAATCACGTTTCTCAACACAGAGCAGAGATCGCTTGTACTCAAGTTTCCTTCGTTCTGAACGTCTTAGTTATGTGTCGACATGTGAGATATGCAGAAAATTCTTGTGCACCATCAAGGAAATTGAGTAGAAACACTTCTTTGCACACAGAGCAGAGATCATTATGTACGCAAGTTTCCTTCGTTCGGAACGTCTTAGTTACGTGTCGGCAAGTGAGATATGCAGAAAATTCTTGTACAACGTCAAGGAACTATAAGGAATCACGTTTTTCTGCACACAGATAAGAGATCGCAATGTACGCAAGTTTCCTTCGTTCGGAACGTCTTAGTTACGTGTCGACATGTAAGATATGCAGAAAATTCTTGTGCAACATCAAGGAAATTGAGTAGAAACACTTCTCTGCACACAGAACAGAGATCGCTAAGTACGCAAGTTTCCTTCGTTCGGAACGTCTTCGTTACGTGTCGGCAAGTGAGATATGCAGAAAATTCTTGTACAACGTCAAGGAAATAGAGGAATCATGTTTCTCTACACACAGAGCACAGATCGCTATGTACGCAAGTTTCCTTCTTTCGGAACGTCTTAGTTACGTGTCGACATGTGAGATATGCAGAAAATTCTTGTGCAACATCAAGGAAATTGAGTAGAAACACTTATCTGCACACATAGCAGAGATCGCTATGTACGCAAGTTTCTTTCGTTCGGAACGTCTTAGTTACGTGTCGGCAAGTGAGATATGCAGAAAATTCTTGTACAACGTCAAGGAAATAGAGGAATCATGTTTCTCTACACACAGACCACAGATCGCTATGTACGCAAGTTTCCTTCGTTCGGAAAATCTTAGCTGCGTTTCGGCAAGTGAGATATGCAGAAAATTCTAGTACAACGTCAAGGAAATAGAGTAATCACGTTTCTCTGAACACAGAGTTAAGATAGATATGTACGCAAATTTCCTTCGTTCGGAACGTCTTAGTTACGTGTCGACATGTGAGATATGCAGAAAATTCTTGTGCAACATCAAGGAAATTGAGTAGAAACACTTCTCTGCACACATAGCAGAGATCGCTATGTACGCAAGTTTCCTTTGTTCGGAACGTCTTAGTTACGTGTCGGCCGGTGAGATATGCAGAAAATTCTTGTACAACGTCAAAGAAATAGAGGAATCACGTTTCTCTGAACACAGAGTTAAGATAGACATGTACGCAAGTTTCCTTCGTTCGGAACGTCTTAGTTACGTGTCGACATGTGAGATATGCAGAAAATTCTTGTGCAACATCAAGGAAATTGAGTAGAAACACTTCTCTGCACACATAGCAGAGATCGCTATGTACGCAAGTTTCCTTTGTTCGGAACGTCTTAGTTACGTGTCGGCCGGTGAGATATGCAGAAAATTCTTGTACAACGTCAAAGAAATAGAGGAATCACGTTTCTCTGAACACAGAGTTAAGATAGACATGTACGCAAGTTTCCTTCGTTCGGAACGTCTTAGTTACGTGTCGACATGTGAGATATGCAGAAAATTCGTGTGCAACATCATGGAAATTGAGTAGAAACACTTCTCTGAACACAGAGCTAAGATCGCTATGTACGCAAGTTATCTTCGTTCGGAACGTCTTAGTAATGTGTCGGTAAGTGAGATAAGCAGAAAATTCTTGTGTAACATCAAGGAAATTGAGTAGAAACACTTCTCTGTACACAGAGCACAGATCGCTATATACGAAAATTTCATTCGTTCGCAACGTCATAGTTACGTGTCGGTTAGTGAGACATGTAGAAAATTCTTGTACAACCTCAAGGAACTGAAGGAATCACGTTTCTCTAACACAGAGCACAGATCGCTATGTACGCAAGTTTCCTTCGTTTGGAACGTCATAGATACGTGTCGACATGTGAGATATGCAGAAAATTCATGTGCAACATCAAGGAAATTGAGTAGAAACACTTCTCTGCGTTCAGAGCCAAGATCACTATGTACGCAAGTTTCCTTCGTTCGGAACGTCTTAGTTACGTGTCGGCAAGTGAGATACGCAAAAAATTCTTGTACAACTTCAACGAAATAGAGGAATCACGTTTCTCAACACAGAGTAGAGATCGCTTGTAAGCAAGTTTCCTACCTTCGGAACGTCTTAGTTACGTGTCGACATGTGAGATATGCAGAAAATTCTTGTGCACCATCAAGGAAATTGATTAGAAACACTTCTCTGCACACATAGCAGAGATCGCTATGTACGCAAGTTTCCTTCGTTCGGAACGTCTTAGCTACGTGTCGGCAAGTGAGATATGCAGAAAATTCTTGTACAACGTCAAGGAAATAGAGGAATCACGTTTCACTAACACAGAGCACAGATCGCTATGTACGCAAGTTTCCTTCGTTCGGAACGTCATAGATACGTGTCGATATGTGAGATATGCAGAAAATTCATGTGCAACATCAAGGAAATTGAGTAGAAACACTTCTCTGCGTTCAGAGCCAAGATCACTATGTACGCAAGTTTCCTTCGGTCGGAACGTCTTAGTTACATGCGTTTAAGTTAAAAATGTAGAAAATTCTTGTACAACTTCAACGAAATAGAGGAATCACGTTTCTCAACACAGAGTAGAGATCGCTTGTAAGCAAGTTTCCTACGTTCGGAACGTCTTAGTTACGTGTCGGCAAGTGAGATATGCAGAAAATTCTTGTACAACGTCAAGGAAATAGAGGAATCACGTTTCTCTACACACAGAGCACAGATCGCTATGTACGCAAGTTTCCTTCGTTCGAACGTCTTAGTTACGTGTCGGTAAGTGAGATATGTAGAAAATTCTTGTACATCGTCAAGGAACTAAAGGAATCACGTTTCTCTGCACACAGAGCACAGATCGCTATGTACGCAAGTTTCGTTCGTTCGGAACGTCTTCGTTACGTGTCAACATGTGAGATATGCAGAAAATTTTTGTGCAACATCAAGGAAATTGAATAGAAACACTTCTCTGTACACAGAGGGAGATCGCTATGTACGCAAGTTTCCTTCGTTCGGAACGTTTTAGTTACATATGTTTCAGTTAGATATGTAGAAAATTCTTGTGCAACATCAAGGAAATTGAGTAGAAACACTTCTCTGCACACAGAGCTGAGATCTCTATGTACGCAAGTTTCCATTGTTCGGAACGTCTTAATTACGTGTCGGCAAGTGAGATATGTAGAAAATTCTTGTACAACGTCAAGGAAATAGAGGAATCACGTTTCTCTGCGCACAGAGAAGAGATCGCAATGTACGCAAGTTTCCTTCGTTCGGAATGTCTTAGTTACGTGTCGGCAAGTGAGATATGCAGAAAATTCTTGTACAACGTCAAGCAAATTGAGGAATTACGTTTCTCTGAACACAAAGTTAAGATCAATATGTACGCAAGTTTCCTTCGTTCGGAACGTCTTAGTTATGTGTCGGTAAGTGAGATATGCAGAAAATTCTTGTATAACATCAAGGAAATTGAGTAGAAACACTTCTCTGGACACAGAGCACAGATCGCTATATACGCAAGCTTCCTTCGTTTGGATCGTCTTAGTTACGCGTCGGCAAGTGAGGTATGCAGAAAATTCTTGTATAACATAAGGAAATTGAGTAGAAACACTTCTCTGCACACAGAGCACATATCGCTATATACGCAAGTTTCCTTCGTTCGGAACGTCTTAGTTACGTGTCGGCAAGTGAGATATGCAAAAAATTCTTATACAAGGTCAAGGAAATAGAGGAATCACGTTTCTCTATACACAGAGCACAGATTGCTATGTACGCAGATTTCCTTCGTTCGGAACGTCTTAGTTACGTGTCGGCAAGTGAGATATGCAGAAAATTCGTGTGCAACATCATGGAAATTGAGTAGAAACACTTCTCTGCACACAGAGCACAGATCGCTATGTACGCAGATTTCCTTCGTTCGGACCGTCTTAGTTACGTGTCGGCAAGTGAGATACTCAAAAAATTCTTGTACAACTTCAACGAAATAGAGGAATCACGTTTCTCAACACAGAGCAGAGATCGCTTGTACGCAAGTTTCCTTCGTTCTGAACGTCTCAGTTACGTGTCGACATGTGAGATATGCAGAAAATTCTTGTGCACCATCAAGGAAATTGAGTAGAAACACTTCTCTGCACACAGAGCACAGATCGCTATATACGCAAATTTTCTTCGTTCGGAACGTCATAGTTACGTGTCGGTTAGTGAGACATGTAGAAAATTCTTATACAACCTCAAGGAACTAAAGGAATCACGTTTCTCTAACACAGAGCACAGATCGCTATGTACGCAAGTTTCCTTCGTTTGGAGCGTCATAGATACGTGTCGACATGTGAGATATGCAGAAAATTCATGTGCAACATCAAGGAAATTGAGTAGAAACACTTCTCTGCGTTCAGAGCCAAGATCACTATGTACGCAAGTTTCCTTCGTTCGGAACGTCTTAGTTACGTGTCGGCAAGTGAGATACGCAAAAAATTCTTGTACAACTTCAACGAAATAGAGGAATCACGTTTCTCAACACAGAGTAGAGATCGCTTGTAAGCAAGTTTCCTACCTTCGGAACGTCTTAGTTACGTGTCGACATGTGAGATATGCAGAAAATTCTTGTGCACCATCAAGGAAATTGATTAGAAACACTTCTCTGCACACATAGCAGAGATCGCTATGTACGCAAGTTTCCTTCGTTCGGAACGTCTTAGCTACGTGTCGGCAAGTGAGATATGCATAAAATTCTTGTACAACGTCAAGGAAATAGAGGAATCACGTTTCACTAACACAGAGCACAGATCGCTATGTACGCAAGTTTCCTTCGTTCGGAACGTCATAGATACGTGTCGATATGTGAGATATGCAGAAAATTCATGTGCAACATCAAGGAAATTGAGTAGAAACACTTCTCTGCGTTCAGAGCCAAGATCACTATGTACGCAAGTTTCCTTCGGTCGGAACGTCTTAGTTACATGCGTTTAAGTTAAAAATGTAGAAAATTCTTGTACAACTTCAACGAAATAGAGGAATCACGTTTCTCAACACAGAGTAGAGATCGCTTGTAAGCAAGTTTCCTACCTTCGGAACGTCTTAGTTACGTGTCGACATGTGAGATATGCAGAAAATTCTTGTGCACCATCAAGGAAATTGATTAGAAACACTTCTCTGCACACATAGCAGAGATCGCTATGTACGCAAGTTTCCTTCGTTCGGAACGTCTTAGCTACGTGTCGGCAAGTGAGATATGCAGAAAATTCTTGTACAACGTCAAGGAAATAGAGGAATCACGTTTCACTAACACAGAGCACAGATCGCTATGTACGCAAGTTTCCTTCGTTCGGAACGTCATAGATACGTGTCGATATGTGAGATATGCAGAAAATTCATGTGCAACATCAAGGAAATTGAGTAGAAACACTTCTCTGCGTTCAGAGCCAAGATCACTATGTACGCAAGTTTCCTTCGGTCGGAACGTCTTAGTTACATGCGTTTAAGTTAAAAATGTAGAAAATTCTTGTACAACTTCAACGAAATAGAGGAATCACGTTTCTCAACACAGAGTAGAGATCGCTTGTAAGCAAGTTTCCTACGTTCGGAACGTCTTAGTTACGTGTCGGCAAGTGAGATATGCAGAAAATTCTTGTACAACGTCAAGGAAATAGAGGAATCACGTTTCTCTACACACAGAGCACAGATCGCTATGTACGCAAGTTTCCTTCGTTCGAACGTCTTAGTTACGTGTCGGTAAGTGAGATATGTAGAAAATTCTTGTACATCGTCAAGGAACTAAAGGAATCACGTTTCTCTGCACACAGAGCACAGATCGCTATGTACGCAAGTTTCGTTCGTTCGGAACGTCTTCGTTACGTGTCAACATGTGAGATATGCAGAAAATTTTTGTGCAACATCAAGGAAATTGAATAGAAACACTTCTCTGTACACAGAGGGAGATCGCTATGTACGCAAGTTTCCTTCGTTCGGAACGTTTTAGTTACATATGTTTCAGTTAGATATGTAGAAAATTCTTGTGCAACATCAAGGAAATTGAGTAGAAACACTTCTCTGCACACAGAGCTGAGATCTCTATGTACGCAAGTTTCCATTGTTCGGAACGTCTTAATTACGTGTCGGCAAGTGAGATATGTAGAAAATTCTTGTACAACGTCAAGGAAATAGAGGAATCACGTTTCTCTGCGCACAGAGAAGAGATCGCAATGTACGCAAGTTTCCTTCGTTCGGAATGTCTTAGTTACGTGTCGGCAAGTGAGATATGCAGAAAATTCTTGTACAACGTCAAGCAAATTGAGGAATTACGTTTCTCTGAACACAAAGTTAAGATCAATATGTACGCAAGTTTCCTTCGTTCGGAACGTCTTAGTTATGTGTCGGTAAGTGAGATATGCAGAAAATTCTTGTATAACATCAAGGAAATTGAGTAGAAACACTTCTCTGGACACAGAGCACAGATCGCTATATACGCAAGCTTCCTTCGTTTGGATCGTCTTAGTTACGCGTCGGCAAGTGAGGTATGCAGAAAATTCTTGTATAACATAAGGAAATTGAGTAGAAACACTTCTCTGCACACAGAGCACATATCGCTATATACGCAAGTTTCCTTCGTTCGGAACGTCTTAGTTACGTGTCGGCAAGTGAGATATGCAAAAAATTCTTATACAAGGTCAAGGAAATAGAGGAATCACGTTTCTCTATACACAGAGCACAGATTGCTATGTACGCAGATTTCCTTCGTTCGGAACGTCTTAGTTACGTGTCGGCAAGTGAGATATGCAGAAAATTCGTGTGCAACATCATGGAAATTGAGTAGAAACACTTCTCTGCACACAGAGCACAGATCGCTATGTACGCAGATTTCCTTCGTTCGGACCGTCTTAGTTACGTGTCGGCAAGTGAGATACTCAAAAAATTCTTGTACAACTTCAACGAAATAGAGGAATCACGTTTCTCAACACAGAGCAGAGATCGCTTGTACGCAAGTTTCCTTCGTTCTGAACGTCTCAGTTACGTGTCGACATGTGAGATATGCAGAAAATTCTTGTGCACCATCAAGGAAATTGAGTAGAAACACTTCTCTGCACACAGAGCACAGATCGCTATATACGCAAATTTTCTTCGTTCGGAACGTCATAGTTACGTGTCGGTTAGTGAGACATGTAGAAAATTCTTATACAACCTCAAGGAACTAAAGGAATCACGTTTCTCTAACACAGAGCACAGATCGCTATGTACGCAAGTTTCCTTCGTTTGGAGCGTCATAGATACGTGTCGACATGTGAGATATGCAGAAAATTCATGTGCAACATCAAGGAAATTGAGTAGAAACACTTCTCTGCGTTCAGAGCCAAGATCACTATGTACGCAAGTTTCCTTCGTTCGGAACGTCTTAGTTACGTGTCGGCAAGTGAGATACGCAAAAAATTCTTGTACAACTTCAACGAAATAGAGGAATCACGTTTCTCAACACAGAGTAGAGATCGCTTGTAAGCAAGTTTCCTACGTTCGGAACGTGTTAGTTACGTGTCGACATGTGAGATATGCAGAAAATTCTTGTGCACCATCAAGGAAATTGAGTAGAAACACTTCTCTGCACACATAGCAGAGAAAGCTATGTATGCAAGTTTCCTTCGTTCGGAACGTCTTAGCTACGTGTCGGCAAGTGAGATATGCAGAAAATTCTTGTACAACGTCAAGGAAATAGAGGAATCACGTTTCTCTGTACACAGAACTAAGATCGATGTGTACGCAAGTTTCCTTCTTTCGGAACGTCTTAGTTACGTGTCGACATGTAAGATATGCAGAAAATTCGTGTGCAACATCATGGAAATTGTGTAGAAACACTTCTCTGCATACGGAGCTAAGAACGCTATGTACGCAAGTTACCTTCGTTCGTAACGTCTTAGTTACGTGTCGACATGTGAGATATGCAGAAAATTCTTGTGGAACATCAAGGAAATTGAGTAAAAACACTTCTCTGCATACAGAGCAGAGATCGCTACGTACGCAAGTTTCCATTGTTCGGAACGTCTTAATTACGTGTCGGTTAGTGAGATATGTAGAAAATTCTTGTACAACCTCAAGGAACTATAGGAATCACGTTTCTCTGCACACAGAGAAGAGATCGCTATGTACGCACGTTTCCTTCGTTTGGAACGTCATAGATATGTCGACATGTGAGATATGCAGAAAATTCATGTGCAACATCAAGGAAATTGAGTAGAAACACTTCTCTGCGTTCAGAACCAAGATCACTATGTACGCAAGTTTCCTTCGTTCGTAACGTCTTAGTTACGTGTCGGCAAGTGAGATACGCAAAAAATTCTGGTACAACTTCAACGAAATAGAGGAATCACGTTTCTCAACACAGAGTAGAGATCGCTTGTAAGCAAGTTTCCTACGTTCGGAACGTGTTAGTTACGTGTCGGCATGTGAGATATGCAGAAAATTCTTGTGCACCATCAAGGAAATTGATTAGAAACACTTCTCTGCACACATAGCAGAGATCGCTATGTACGCAAGTTTCCTTCGTTCGGAACGTCTTAGCTACGTGTCGGCAAGTGAGATATGCAGAAAATTCTTGTACAACGTTAAGGAAATAGAGGAATCACGTTTCACTAACACAGAGCACAGATCGCTATGTACGCAAGTTTCCTTCGTTCGGAACGTCATAGATACGTGTCGATATGTGAGATATGCAGAAAATTCATGTGCAACATCAAGGAAATTGAGTAGAAACACTTCTCTGCGTTCAGAGCCAAGATCACTATGTACGCAAGTTTCCTTCGGTCGGAACGTCTTAGTTACGTGTCGACATGTGAGATATGCAGAAAATTCGTGTGCAACATCATGGAAATTGAGTAGAAACACTTCTCTGAACACAGAGCTAAGATCGCTATGTACGCAAGTTATCTTCGTTCGGAACGTCTTAGTAATGTGTCGGTAAGTGAGATAAGCAGAAAATTCTTGTGTAACATCAAGGAAATTGAGTAGAAACACTTCTCTGTACACAGAGCACAGATCGCTATATACGAAAATTTCATTCGTTCGCAACGTCTTAGTTACGTGTCGGTTAGTGAGACATGTAGAAAATTTTTGTACAACCTCAAGGAACTAAAGGAATCACGTTTCTCTAACACAGAGCACAGATCGCTATGTACGCAAGTTTCCTTCGTTCGGAACGTCATAGATACGTGTCGATATGTGAGATATGCAGAAAATTCATGTGCAACATCAAGGAAATTGAGTAGAAACACTTCTCTGCGTTCAGAGCCAAGATCACTATGTACGCAAGTTTCCTTCGGTCGGAACGTCTTAGTTACGTGTCGACATGTGAGATATGCAGAAAATTCGTGTGCAACATCATGGAAATTGAGTAGAAACACTTCTCTGAACACAGAGCTAAGATCGCTATGTACGCAAGTTATCTTCGTTCGGAACGTCTTAGTAATGTGTCGGTAAGTGAGATAAGCAGAACATTCTTGTGTAACATCAAGGAAATTGAGTAGAAACACTTCTCTGTACACAGAGCACAGATCGCTATATACGAAAATTTCATTCGTTCGCAACGTCTTAGTTACGTGTCGGTTAGTGAGACATGTAGAAAATTCTTGTACAACCTCAAGGAACTGAAGGAATCACGTTTCTCTAACACAGAGCACAGATCGCTATGTACGCAAGTTTCCTTCGTTTGGAACGTCATAGATACGTGTCGACATGTGAGATATGCAGAAAATTCATGTGCAACATCAAGGAAATTGAGTAGAAACACTTCTCTGCGTTCAGAGCCAAGATCACTATGTACGCAAGTTTCCTTCGTTCGGAACGTCTTAGTTACGTGTCGGCAAGTGAGATACGCAAAAAATTCTTGTACAACTTCAACGAAATAGAGGAATCACGTTTCTCAACACAGAGTAGAGATCGCTTGTCAGCAAGTTTCCTACCTTCGGAACGTCTTAGTTACGTGTCGACATGTGAGATATGCAGAAAATTCTTGTGCACCATCAAGGAAATTGATTAGAAACACTTCTCTGCACACATAGCAGAGATCGCTATGTACGCAAGTTTCCTTCGTTCGGAACGTCTTAGCTACGTGTCGGCAAGTGAGATATGCAGAAAATTCTTGTACAACGTCAAGGAAATAGAGGAATCACGTTTCACTAACACAGAGCACAGATCGCTATGTACGCAAGTTTCCTTCGTTCGGAACGTCATAGATACGTGTCGATATGTGAGATATGCAGAAAATTCATGTGCAACATCAAGGAAATTGAGTAGAAACACTTCTCTGCGTTCAGAGCCAAGATCACTATGTACGCAAGTTTCCTTCGGTCGGAACGACTTAATTACATGCGTTTAAATTAGAAATGTAGAAAATTCTTGTACAACCTCAAGGAACTAAAGGAATCACGTTTCTCTAACACAGAGCACAGATCGCTATGTACGCAAGTTTCCTTCGTTTGGAACGTCATAGATACGTGTCGACATGTGAGATATGCAGAAAATTCATGTGCAACATCAAGGAAATTGAGTAGAAACACTTCTCTGTGTTCAGAGCCAAGATCACTATGTACGCAAGTTTCCTTCGTTCGGAACGTCTTAGTTACGTGTCGGCAAGTGAGATACGCAAAAAATTCTTGTACAACTTCAACGAAATAGAGGAATCACGTTTCTCAACACAGAGTAGAGATCGCTTGTAAGCAAGTTTCCTACGTTCGGAACGTGTTAGTTACGTGTCGACATGTGAGATATGCAGAAAATTCTTGTGCACCATCAAGGAAATTGAGTAGAAACACTTCTCTGCACACATAGCAGAGAACGCTATGTACGCAAGTTTCCTTCGTTCGGAACGTCTTAGCTACGTGTCGGCAAGTGAGATATGCAGAAAATTCTTGTACAACGTCAAGGAAATAGAGGAATCACGTTTCTCTGTACACAGAACTAAGATCTATGTGTACGCAAGTTTCCTTCTTTCGGAACGTCTTAGTTACGTGTCGACATGTAAGATATGCAGAAAATTCGTGTGCAACATCATGGAAATTGTGTAGAAACACTTCTCTGCATACGGAGCTAAGAACGCTATGTACGCAAGTTTCCTTCGTTCGTAACGTCTTAGTTACGTGTCGACATGTGAGATATGCAGAAAATTCTTGTGCAACATCAAGGAAATTGAGTAAAAACACTTCTCTGCATACAGAGCAGAGATCGCTACGTACGCAAGTTTCCATTGTTCGGAACGTCTTAATTACGTGTCGGTTAGTGAGATATGTAGAAAATTCTTGTACAACCTCAAGGAACTAAAGGAATCACGTTTCTCTGCACACAGAGAAGAGATCGCTATGTACGCAGATTTCCTTCGTTCGGAATGTCTTAGTTACGTGTCGGCAAGTGAGATACGCAAAAAATTCTTGTACAACTTCAACGAAATAGAGGAATCACGTTTCTCAACACAGAGCAGAGATCGCTTGTAAGCAAGTTTCCTACGTTCGGAACGTGTTAGTTACGTGTCGACATGTGAGATATGCAGAAAATTCTTGTGCACCATCAAGGAAACTGATTAGAAACACTTCTCTGCACACATAGCAGAGATCGCTATGTACGCAAGTTTCCTTCGTTCGGAACGTCTTAGCTACGTGTCGGCAAATGAGATATGCAGAAAATTCTTGTACAACGTCAAGGAAATAGAGGAATCACGTTTCACTAACACAGAGCACAGATCGCTATGTACGCAAGTTTCCTTCGTTCGGAACGTCATAGATACGTGTCGATATGTGAGATATGCAGAAAATTCATGTGCAACATCAAGGAAATTGAGTAGAAACACTTCTCTGCGTTCAGAGCCAAGATCACTATGTACGCAAGTTTCCTTCGGTCGGAACGTCTTAGTTACGTGTCGGCAAATGAGATACGCAAAAAATTCTTGTACAACTTCAACGAAATAGAGGAATCACGTTTCTCAACACAGAGTAGAGATCGCTTGTAAGCAAGTTTCCTACCTTCGGAACGTCTTAGTTACGTGTCGACATGTGAGATATGCAGAAAATTCTTGTACAACGTCAAGGAAATTGAGTAGAAACACTTCTCTGTACACAGAGCACAGATCGCTATATACGAAAATTTCATTCGTTCGGAACGTCTTAGTTACGTGTCGGTTAGTGAGACATGTAGAAAATTCTTGTACAACCTCAAGGAACTAAAGGAATCACGTTTCTCTAACACAGAGCACAGATCGCTATGTACGCAAGTTTCCTTCGTTCGGAACGTCTTAGTTACGTGTCGACATGTGAGATATGCAGAAAATTCTTGTGCAACATCAAGGAAATTGAGTAGAAACACTTCTCTGCGTTCAGAGCCAAGATCACTATGTACGCAAGTTTCCTTCGGTCGGAACGTCTTAGTTACGTGTCGGCAAATGAGATACGCAAAAAATTCTTGTACAACGTCAAGGATATAGAGGAATCACGTTTCTCTAACACAGAGCACAGACCGCTATGTACGCAAGTTTCCTTCGTTCGGAACGACATAGATACGTGTCGACATGTGAGATATGCAGAAAATTCATGTGCAACATCAAGGAAATTGAGTAGAAACACTTCTCTGCGTTCAGAGCCAAGATCACTATGTACGCAAGTTTCTTTCGGTCGGAACGTCTTAGTTACATTTAAGTTAGAAATGTAGAAAATTCTTGTACAACTTCAACGAAATAGAGGAATCACGTTTCTCAACACAGAGTAGAGATCGCTTGTAAGCAAGTTTCCTACGTTCGGAACGTCTTAGTTACGTGTCGGCAGGTGAGATATGCAGAAAATTCTTGTACAACGTCAAGGAAATTGAGTAGAAACACTTCTCTGTACACAGTGCACAGATCGCTATATACGAAAATTTCATTCGATCGGAACGTCTTAGTTACGTGTCGGTTAGTGAGACATGTAGAAAATTCTTGTACAACCTCAAGGAACTAAAGGAATCACGTTTCTCTAACACAGAGCACAGATCGCTATGTACGCAAGTTTCCTTCGTTCGGAACGTCTTAGTTACGTGTCGACATGTGAGATATGCAGAAAATTCTTGTGCAACATCAAGGAAATTGAGTAGAAACACTTCTCTGCACACAGAGCCAAGATCACTATGTACGCAAGTTTCCTTCGTTCGGAACGTCTTAGTTACGTGTCGGCAAGTGAGATACGCAAAAAATTCTTGTACAACTTCAACGAAATAGAGGAATCACGTTTCTCAACACAGAGTAGAGATCGCTTGTAAGCAAGTTTCCTACGTTCGGAACGTCTTAGTTACGTGTCGACATGTGAGATATGCAGAAAACTCTTGTGCACCATCAAGGAAATTGAGTAGAAACACTTCTCTGCACACATAGCAGAGATCGCTATGTACGCAAGTTTCCTTCGTTCGGAACGTCTTAGCTACGTGTCGGCAAGTGAGATATGCAGAAAATTCTTGTACAACGTCAAGGAAATAGAGGAATCACGTTTCTCTAACACAGAGCACAGATCGCTATGTACGCAAGTTTCCTTCGTTCGGAACGTCTTAGTTACGTGTCGACATGTGAGATATGCAGAAAATTCTTGTGCAACATCAAGGAAATTGAGTAGAAACACTTCTCTGCACACAGAGCAGAGATCGCTATGTAAGTAAGTTTCCTTCGGTTGGAACGTCATAGTTACATGTTTTTAAATTAGAAATGTGGAAAATTCTTGTACAACATCATGGAAATTGAGTAGAAACACTTCTCTGAACACAGAGCTAAGATCGCTATGTACGCAAGATTTCTTCGTTCGGAACGTCTTAGTTATGTGTCGGTAAGTGAGATATGCAGAAAATTCTTGTATATCATCAAGGAAATTGAGTAGAAACACTTCTCTGCATACGGAGTTAAGAACGCTATGTACGCAAGTTTCCTTCGTTCGTAACGTCTTAGTTACGTGTCGACATGTGAGATATGCAGAAAATTCTTGTGCACCATCAAGGAAATTGAGTAGAAACACTTCTCTGCACACAGAGCACAGATCGCTATATACGAAAATTTCATTCGTTCGGAACGTCTTAGTTACGTGTCGGTTAGTGAGACATGTCGAAAATTCTTGTACAACCTCAAGGAACTAAAGGAATCACGTTTCTCTAACACAGAGCACAGATCGCTATGTACGGAAGTTTCCTTCGTTTGGAACGTCATAGATACGTGTCGACATGTGAGATATGCAGAAAATTCATGTGCAACATCAAGGAAATTGAGTAGAAACACTTCTCTGCGTTCAGAGCCAAGATCACTATGTACGCAAGTTTCCTTCGTTCGGAACGTCTTAGTTACGTGTCGGCAAGTGAGATACGCAAAAAATTCTTGTACAACTTCAACGAAATAGAGGAATCACGTTTCTCTAACACAGAGCACAGATCGCTATGTACGCAAGTTTCCTTCGTTCGGAACGTCATAGATACGTGTCGACATGTGAGATATGCAGAAAATTCATGTGCAACATCAAGGAAATTGAGTAGAAACACTTCTCTGCATACGGAGCTAAGAACGCTATGTACGCAAGTTTCCTTCGTTCGTAACGTCTTAGTTACGTGTCGACATGTGAGATATGCAGAAAATTCTTGTGCACCATCAAGGAAATTGAGTAGAAACACTTCTCTGAACACAGAGCTAAGATCGCTATGTACGCAAGATTTCTTCGTTCGGAACGTCTTAGTTATGTGTCGGTAAGTGAGATATGCAGAAAATTCTTGTATAACATCAAGGAAATTGAGTAGAAACACTTCTCTGCATACGGAGCTAAGAACGCTATGTACGCAAGTTTCCTTCGTTCGTAACGTCTTAGTTACGTGTCGACATGTGAGATATGCAGAAAATTCTTGTGCACCATCAAGGAAATTGAGTAGAAACACTTCTCTGCACACAGAGCACAGATCGCTATATACGAAAATTTCATTCGTTCGGAACGTCTTAGTTACGTGTCGGTTAGTGAGACATGTCGAAAATTCTTGTACAACCTCAAGGAACTAAAGGAATCACGTTTCTCTAACACAGAGCACAGATCGCTATGTACGGAAGTTTCCTTCGTTTGGAACGTCATAGATACGTGTCGACATGTGAGATATGCAGAAAATTCATGTGCAACATCAAGGAAATTGAGTAGAAACACTTCTCTGCGTTCAGAGCCAAGATCACTATGTACGCAAGTTTCCTTCGTTCGGAACGTCTTAGTTACGTGTCGGCAAGTGAGATACGCAAAAAATTCTTGTACAACTTCAACGAAATAGAGGAATCACGTTTCTCTAACACATAGCACAGATCGCTATGTACGCAAGTTTCCTTCGTTCGGAACGTCATAGATACGTGTCGACATGTGAGATATGCAGAAAATTCATGTGCAACATCAAGGAAATTGAGTAGAAACACTTCTCTGCATACGGAGCTAAGAACGCTATGTACGCAAGTTTCCTTCGTTCGTAACGTCTTAGTTACGTGTCGACATGTGAGATATGCAGAAAATTCATGTGCAACATCAAGGAAATTGAGTAGAAACACTTCTCTGCGTTCAGAGCCAAGATCACTATGTACGCAAGTTTCCTTCGTTCGGAACGTCTTAGTTACGTGTCGGCAAGTGAGATACGCAAAAAATTCTTGTACAACTTCAACGAAATAGAGGAATCACATTTCTCAACACAGAGTAGAGATCGCTTGTAAGCAAGTTTCCTACGTTCGGAACGTCTTAGTTACGTGTCGACATGTGAGATATGCAGAAAACTCTTGTGCACCATCAAGGAAATTGAGTAGAAACACTTCTCTGCACACATAGCAGAGATCGCTATGTACGCAAGTTTCCTTCGTTCGGAACGTCTTAGCTACGTGTCGGCAAGTGAGATATGCAGAAAATTCTTGTACAACGTCAAGGAAATAGAGGAATCACGTTTCTCTAACACAGAGCACAGATCGCTATGTACGCAAGTTTCCTTCGTTCGGAACGTCTTAGTTACGTGTCGACATGTGAGATATGCAGAAAATTCTTGTGCAACATCAAGGAAATTGAGTAGAATCACTTCTCTGCACACAGAGCAGAGATCGCTATGTAAGTAAGTTTCCTTCGGTTGGAACGTCATAGTTACATGTTTTTAAATTAGAAATGTGGAAAATTCTTGTACAACATCATGGAAATTGAGTAGAAACACTTCTCTGAACACAGAGCTAAGATCGCTATGTACGCAAGATTTCTTCGTTCGGAACGTCTTAGTTATGTGTCGGTAAGTGAGATATGCAGAAAATTCTTGTATATCATCAAGGAAATTGAGTAGAAACACTTCTCTGCATACGGAGCTAAGAACGCTATGTACGCAAGTTTCCTTCGTTCGTAACGTCTTAGTTACGTGTCGACATGTGAGATATGCAGAAAATTCTTGTGCACCATCAAGGAAATTGAGTAGAAACACTTCTCTGCACACAGAGCACAGATCGCTATATACGAAAATTTCATTCGTTCGGAACGTCTTAGTTACGTGTCGGTTAGTGAGACATGACGAAAATTCTTGTACAACCTCAAGGAACTAAAGGAATCACGTTTCTCTAACACAGAGCACAGATCGCTATGTACGGAAGTTTCCTTCGTTTGGAACGTCATAGATACGTGTCGACATGTGAGATATGCAGAAAATTCATGTGCAACATCAAGGAAATTGAGTAGAAACACTTCTCTGCGTTCAGAGCCAAGATCACTATGTACGCAAGTTTCCTTCGTTCGGAACGTCTTAGTTACGTGTCGGCAAGTGAGATACGCAAAAAATTCTTGTACAACTTCAACGAAATAGAGGAATCACGTTTCTCAACACAGAGTAGAGATCGCTTGTAAGCAAGTTTCCTACGTTCGGAACGTCTTAGTTACGTGTCGACATGTGAGATATGCAGAAAACTCTTGTGCACCATCAAGGAAATTGAGTAGAAACACTTCTCTGCACACATAGCAGAGATCGCTATGTACGCAAGTTTCCTTCGTTCGGAACGTCTTAGCTACGTGTCGGCAAGTGAGATATGCAGAAAATTCTTGTACAACGTCAAGGAAATAGAGGAATCACGTTTCTCTAACACAGAGCACAGATCGCTATGTACGCAAGTTTCCTTCGTTCGGAACGTCATAGATACGTGTCGACATGTGAGATATGCAGAAAATTCATGTGCAACATCAAGGAAATTGAGTAGAAACACTTCTCTGCGTTCAGAGCCAAGATCACTATGTACGCAAGTTTCCTTCGTTCGGAACGTCTTAGCTACGTGTCGGCAAGTGAGATATGCAGAAAATTCTTGTACAACGTCAAGGATATAGAGGAATCACGTTTCTCTAACACAGAGCACAGACCGCTATGTACGCAAGTTTCCTTCGTTCGGAACGTCATAGATACGTGTCGACATGTGAGATATGCAGAAAATTCATGTGCAACATCAAGGAAATTGAGTAGAAACACTTCTCTGCGTTCAGAGCCAAGATCACTATGTACGCAAGTTTCCTTCGTTCGGAACGTCTTAGTTACGTGTCGGCAAGTGAGATACGCAAAAAATTCTTGTACAACTTCAACGAAATAGAGGAATCACGTTTCTCAACACAGAGTAGAGATCGCTTGTAAGCAAGTTTCCTACGTTCGGAACGTCTTAGTTACGTGTCGACATGTGAGATATGCAGAAAACTCTTGTGCACCATCAAGGAAATTGAGTAGAAACACTTCTCTGCACACATAGCAGAGATCGCTATGTACGCAAGTTTCCTTCGTTCGGAACGTCTTAGCTACGTGTCGGCAAGTGAGATATGCAGAAAATTCTTGTACAACGTCAAGGAAATAGAGGAATCACGTTTCTCTAACACAGAGCACAGATCGCTATGTACGCAAGTTTCCTTCGTTCGGAACGTCATAGATACGTGTCGACATGTGAGATATGCAGAAAATTCATGTGCAACATCAAGGAAATTGAGTAGAAACACTTCTCTGCGTTCAGAGCCAAGATCACTATGTACGCAAGTTTCCTTCGTTCGGAACGTCTTAGCTACGTGTCGGCAAGTGAGATATGCAGAAAATTCTTGTACAACGTCAAGGATATAGAGGAATCACGTTTCTCTAACACAGAGCACAGACCGCTATGTACGCAAGTTTCCTTCGTTCGGAACGTCATAGATACGTGTCGACATGTGAGATATGCAGAAAATTCATGTGCAACATCAAGGAAATTGAGTAGAAACACTTCTCTGCGTTCAGAGCCAAGATCACTATGTACGCAAGTTTCCTTCGGTCGGAACGTCTTAGTTACATTTAAGTTAGAAATGTAGAAAATTCTTGTACAACTTCAACGAAATAGAGGAATCACGTTTCTCAACACAGAGCACAGATCGCTATGTACGCAAGTTTCCTTCGTTCGGAACGTCTTAGTTACGTGTCGACATGTGAGATATGCAGAAAATTCTTGTGCAACATCAAGGAAATTGAGTAGAAACACTTCTCTGCACACAGAGCAGAGATCGCTATGTAAGTAAGTTTCCTTCGGTTGGAACGTCATAGTTACATGTTTTTAAATTAGAAATGTGGAAAATTCTTGTACAACATCATGGAAATTGAGTAGAAACACTTCTCTGAACACAGAGCTAAGATCGCTATGTACGCAAGATTTCTTCGTTCGGAACGTCTTAGTTATGTGTCGGTAAGTGAGATATGCAGAAAATTCTTGTATAACATCAAGGAAATTGAGTAGAAACACTTCTCTGCATACGGAGCTAAGAACGCTATGTACGCAAGTTTCCTTCGTTCGTAACGTCTTAGTTACGTGTCGACATGTGAGATATGCAGAAAATTCTTGTGCACCATCAAGGAAATTGAGTAGAAACACTTCTCTGCACACAGAGCACAGATCGCTATATACGAAAATTTCATTCGTTCGGAACGTCTTAGTTACGTGTCGGTTAGTGAGATACGCAAAAAATTCTTGTACAACCTCAAGGAACTAAAGGAATCACGTTTCTCTAACACAGAGCACAGATCGCTATGTACGGAAGTTTCCTTCGTTTGGAACGTCATAGATACGTGTCGACATGTGAGATATGCAGAAAATTCATGTGCAACATCAAGGAAATTGAGTAGAAACACTTCTCTGCGTTCAGAGCCAAGATCACTATGTACGCAAGTTTCCTTCGTTCGGAACGTCTTAGTTACGTGTCGGCAAGTGAGATACGCAAAAAATTCTTGTACAACTTCAACGAAATAGAGGAATCACGTTTCTCAACACAGAGTAGAGATCGCTTGTAAGCAAGTTTCCTACGTTCGGAACGTCTTAGTTACGTGTCGACATGTGAGATATGCAGAAAACTCTTGTGCACCATCAAGGAAATTGAGTAGAAACACTTCTCTGCACACATAGCAGAGATCGCTATGTACGAAAGTTTCCTTCGTTCGGAACGTCTTAGCTACGTGTCGGCAAGTGAGATATGCAGAAAATTCTTGTACAACGTCAAGGAAATAGAGGAATCACGTTTCTCTAACACAGAGATAAGATCGCTATGTACGCAAGTTTCCTTCTTTCGGATCGTCTTAGTTTCGCGTCGGCAAGTGAGATATGCAGCAAATTCTTGTGCAACATCAAGGAAATTGAGTAGAAACACTTCTCTGCACACAGAGCACAGATCGCTATATACGCAAGTTTCCTTCGTTCGGAACGTCTTAGTTACGTGTCGGCAAGTGAGATACGCAAAAAATTCTTGTACAACTTCAACGAAATAGAGGAATCACGTTTCTCAACACAGAGTAGAGATCCCTTGTAAGCAAGTTTCCTACGTTCGGAACGACTTAGTTACGTGTCGACATGTGAGATATGCAGAAAATTCTTGTGCACCATCAAGGAAATTGAGTAGAAACACTTCTCTGCACACATAGCAGAGATCGCTATGTACGCCTGTTTCCTTCGTTCGGAACGTCTTAGTTACGTGTCGGCAAGTAAGATACGCAAAAAATTCTTGTACAACTTCAACGAAATAGAGGAATCACGTTTCTCAACACAGAGTAGAGATCGCTTGTAAGCAAGTTTCCTACGTTCGGAACGACTTAGTTACGTGTCGACATGTGAGATATGCAGAAAATTCTTGTGCACCATCAAGGAAATTGAGTAGAAACACTTCTCTGCACACATAGCAGAGATCGCTATGTACGCAAGTTTCCTTCGTTCGGAACGTCTTAGCTACGTGTCGGCAAGTGAGATATGCAGAAAATTCTTGTACAACGTCAAGGAAATAGAGGAATCACGTTTCTCTAACACAGAGCACAGATCGCTATGTACGCAAGTTTCCTTCGTTCGGAACGTCATAGATACGTGTCGACATGTGAGGTATGCAGAAAATTCATGTGCAACTTCAAGGAAATTGAGCAGAAACACTTCTCTGCGTTCAGAGCCAAGATCACTATGTACTCAAGTTTCCTTCGGTCGGAACGTCTTAGTTACATGCGTTTAAGTTAGAAATGTAGAAAATTCTTGTACAACTTCAACGAAATAGAGGAATCACGTTTCTCAACACAGAGTAGGGATCGCTTGTAAGCAAGTTTCCTACGTTCGGAACGTCTTAGTTACGTGTCGGCAAGTGAGATATGCAGAAAATTCTTGCACAACGTCAAGGAAATAGAGGAATCACGTTTCTCTGAACACAGAGCACAAATCGCTATGTATGAATGTTTCCTTCGTTCGGAACGTCATAGATACGTGTCGACATGTGAGATATGCAGAAAATTAATGTGCAATATCAAGGAAATTGAGTAGAAACTCTTCTCTGCGTTCAGAGCCAAGATCACTATGTACGCAAGTTTCCTTCGGTCGGAACGACTTAGTTACATGCGTTTAAATTAGAAATGTAGAAAATTCTTGTACAACCTCAAGGAACTAAAGGAATCACGTTTCTCTGCACACAGAGAAGAGATCGCTATGTACGCAAGTTTCCTTCGTTCGGAACGTCTTAGTTACGTGTCGGCAAGTGAGATATGCAAAAAATTCTTGTACAACGTCAAGAAAATAGAGGAGTCAAGTTTATCAACACAGAGCAGAGATCGCTATGTACGCAAGTTTCCTTCGTTCGGAACGTCTTAGTTACATGTGTTTATGTTAGATATGTATAGAATTATTGTAAAACATCATAAAAATTGAGTAGAAACACTTCTCTGCACACAGAGCACAGATCGCTATATACGAAAATTTCATTCGTTCGGAACGTCTTAGTTACGTGTCGGTTAGTGAGACATGTCGAAAATTCTTGTACAACCTCAAGGAACTAAAGGAATCACGTTTCTCTAACACAGAGCACAGATCGCTATGTACGGAAGTTTCCTTCGTTTGGAACGTCATAGATACGTGTCGACATGTGAGATATGCAGAAAATTCATGTGCAACATCAAGGAAATTGAGTAGAAACACTTCTCTGCGTTCAGAGCCAAGATCACTATGTACGCAAGTTTCCTTCGTTCGGAACGTCTTAGTTACGTGTCGGCAAGTGAGATACGCAAAAAATTCTTGTACAACTTCAACGAAATAGAGGAATCACATTTCTCAACACAGAGTAGAGATCGCTTGTAAGCAATTTTCCTACGTTCGGAACGTCTTAGTTACGTGTCGACATGTGAGATATGCAGAAAACTCTTGTGCACCATCAAGGAAATTGAGTAGAAACACTTCTCTGCACACATAGCAGAGATCGCTATGTACGCAAGTTTCCTTCGTTCGGAACGTCTTAGCTACGTGTCGGCAAGTGAGATATGCAGAAAATTCTTGTACAACGTCAAGGAAATAGAGGAATCACGTTTCTCTAACACAGAGCACAGATCGCTATGTACGCAAGTTTCCTTCGTTCGGAACGTCTTAGTTACGTGTCGACATGTGAGATATGCAGAAAATTCTTGTGCAACATCAAGGAAATTGAGTAGAAACACTTCTCTGCACACAGAGCAGAGATCGCTATGTAAGTAAGTTTCCTTCGGCTGGAACGTCATAGTTACATGTTTTTAAATTAGAAATGTGGAAAATTCTTGTACAACATCATGGAAATTGAGTAGAAACACTTCTCTGAACACAGAGCTAAGATCGCTATGTACGCAAGGTTTCTTCGTTCGGAACGTCTTAGTTATGTGTCGGTAAGTGAGATATGCAGAAAATTCTTGTATATCATCAAGGAAATTGAGTAGAAACACTTCTCTGCATACGGAGCTAAGAACGCTATGTACGCAAGTTTCCTTCGTTCGTAACGTCTTAGTTACGTGTCGACATGTGAGATATGCAGAAAATTCTTGTGCACCATCAAGGAAATTGAGTAGAAACACTTCTCTGCACACAGAGCACAGATCGCTATATACGAAAATTTCATTCGTTCGGAACGTCTTAGTTACGTGTCGGTTAGTGAGACATGTCGAAAATTCTTGTACAACCTCAAGGAACTAAAGGAATCACGTTTCTCTAACACAGAGCACAGATCGCTATGTACGGAAGTTTCCTTCGTTTGGAACGTCATAGATACGTGTCGACATGTGAGATATGCAGAAAATTCATGTGCAACATCAAGGAAATTGAGTAGAAACACTTCTCTGCGTTCAGAGCCAAGATCACTATGTACGCAAGTTTCCTTCGTTCGGAACGTCTTAGTTACGTGTCGGCAAGTGAGATACGCAAAAAATTCTTGTACAACTTCAACGAAATAGAGGAATCACGTTTCTCAACACAGAGTAGAGATCCCTTGTAAGCAAGTTTCCTACGTTCGGAACGACTTAGTTACGTGTCGACATGTGAGATATGCAGAAAATTCTTGTGCACCATCAAGGAAATTGAGTAGAAACACTTCTCTGCACACATAGCAGAGATCGCTATGTACGCCTGTTTCCTTCGTTCGGAACGTCTTAGTTACGTGTCGGCAAGTGAGATACGCAAAAAATTCTTGTACAACTTCAACGAAATAGAGGAATCACGTTTCTCAACACAGAGTAGAGATCGCTTGTAAGCAAGTTTCCTACGTTCGGAACGACTTAGTTACGTGTCGACATGTGAGATATGCAGAAAATTCTTGTGCACCATCAAGGAAATTGAGTAGAAACACTTCTCTGCACACATAGCAGAGATCGCTATGTACGCAAGTTTCCTTCGTTCGGAACGTCTTAGCTACGTGTCGGCAAGTGAGATATGCAGAAAATTCTTGTACAACGTCAAGGAAATAGAGGAATCACGTTTCTCTAACACAGAGCACAGATCGCTATGTACGCAAGTTTCCTTCGTTCGGAACGTCATAGATACGTGTCGACATGTGAGGTATGCAGAAAATTCATGTGCAACTTCAAGGAAATTGAGCAGAAACACTTCTCTGCGTTCAGAGCCAAGATCACTATGTACTCAAGTTTCCTTCGGTCGGAACGTCTTAGTTACATGCGTTTAAGTTAGAAATGTAGAAAATTCTTGTACAACTTCAACGAAATAGAGGAATCACGTTTCTCAACACAGAGTAGGGATCGCTTGTAAGCAAGTTTCCTACGTTCGGAACGTCTTAGTTACGTGTCGGCAAGTGAGATATGCAGAAAATTCTTGTACAACCTCAAGGAACTAAAGGAATCACGTTTCTCTAACACAGAGCACAGATCGCTATGTACGGAAGTTTCCTTCGTTTGGAACGTCATAGATACGTGTCGACATGTGAGATATGCAGAAAATTCATGTGCAACATCAAGGAAATTGAGTAGAAACACTTCTCTGCGTTCAGAGCCAAGATCACTATGTACGCAAGATTCCTTCGTTCGGAACGTCTTAGTTACGTGTCGGCAAGTGAGATACGCAAAAAATTCTTGTACAACTTCAACGAAATAGAGGAATCACGTTTCTCAACACAGAGTAGAGATCCCTTGTAAGCAAGTTTCCTACGTTCGGAACGACTTAGTTACGTGTCGACATGTGAGATATGCAGAAAATTCTTGTGCACCATCAAGGAAATTGAGTAGAAACACTTCTCTGCACACATAGCAGAGATCGCTATGTACGCCTGTTTCCTTCGTTCGGAACGTCTTAGTTACGTGTCGGCAAGTGAGATACGCAAAAAATTCTTGTACAACTTCAACGAAATAGAGGAATCACGTTTCTCAACACAGAGTAGAGATCGCTTGTAAGCAAGTTTCCTACGTTCGGAACGACTTAGTTACGTGTCGACATGTGAGATATGCAGAAAATTCTTGTGCACCATCAAGGAAATTGAGTAGAAACACTTCTCTGCACACATAGCAGAGATCGCTATGTACGCAAGTTTCCTTCGTTCGGAACGTCTTAGCTACGTGTCGGCAAGTGAGATATGCAGAAAATTCTTGTACAACGTCAAGGAAATAGAGGAATCACGTTTCTCTAACACAGAGCACAGATCGCTATGTACGCAAGTTTCCTTCGTTCGGAACGTCATAGATACGTGTCGACATGTGAGGTATGCAGAAAATTCATGTGCAACTTCAAGGAAATTGAGCAGAAACACTTCTCTGCGTTCAGAGCCAAGATCACTATGTACTCAAGTTTCCTTCGGTCGGAACGTCTTAGTTACATGCGTTTAAGTTAGAAATGTAGAAAATTCTTGTACAACTTCAACGAAATAGAGGAATCACGTTTCTCAACACAGAGTAGGGATCGCTTGTAAGCAAGTTTCCTACGTTCGGAACGTCTTAGTTACGTGTCGGCAAGTGAGATATGCAGAAAATTCTTGCACAACGTCAAGGAAATAGAGGAATCACGTTTCTCTGAACACAGAGCACAAATCGCTATGTATGAATGTTTCCTTCGTTCGGAACGTCATAGATACGTGTCGACATGTGAGATATGCAGAAAATTAATGTGCAATATCAAGGAAATTGAGTAGAAACTCTTCTCTGCGTTCAGAGCCAAGATCACTATGTACGCAAGTTTCCTTCGGTCGGAACGACTTAGTTACATGCGTTTAAATTAGAAATGTAGAAAATTCTTGTACAACCTCAAGGAACTAAAGGAATCACGTTTCTCTGCACACAGAGAAGAGATCGCTATGTACGCAAGTTTCCTTCGTTCGGAACGTCTTAGTTACGTGTCGGCAAGTGAGATATGCAAAAAATTCTTGTACAACGTCAAGAAAATAGAGGAGTCAAGTTTATCAACACAGAGCAGAGATCGCTATGTACGCAAGTTTCCTTCGTTCGGAACGTCTTAGTTACATGTGTTTATGTTAGATATGTATAGAATTATTGTAAAACATCATAAAAATTGAGTAGAAACACTTCTCTGCACACAGAGCACAGATCGCTATATACGAAAATTTCATTCGTTCGGAACGTCTTAGTTACGTGTCGGTTAGTGAGACATGTCGAAAATTCTTGTACAACCTCAAGGAACTAAAGGAATCACGTTTCTCTAACACAGAGCACAGATCGCTATGTACGGAAGTTTCCTTCGTTTGGAACGTCATAGATACGTGTCGACATGTGAGATATGCAGAAAATTCATGTGCAACATCAAGGAAATTGAGTAGAAACACTTCTCTGCGTTCAGAGCCAAGATCACTATGTACGCAAGTTTCCTTCGTTCGGAACGTCTTAGTTACGTGTCGGCAAGTGAGATACGCAAAAAATTCTTGTACAACTTCAACGAAATAGAGGAATCACGTTTCTCTAACACAGAGCACAGATCGCTATGTACGCAAGTTTCCTTCGTTCGGAACGTCATAGATACGTGTCGACATGTGAGATATGCAGAAAATTCATGTGCAACATCAAGGAAATTGAGTAGAAACACTTCTCTGCGTTCAGAGCCAAGATCACTATGTACGGAAGTTTCCTTCGTTCGGAACGTCTTAGTTACGTGTCGGCAAGTGAGATACGCAAAAAATTCTTGTACAACTTCAACGAAATAGAGGAATCACGTTTCTCAACACAGAGTAGAGATCGCTTGTAAGCAAGTTTCCTACGTTCGGAACGTCTTAGTTACGTGTCGACATGTGAGATATGCAGAAAACTCTTGTGCACCATCAAGGAAATTGAGTAGAAACACTTCTCTGCACACATAGCAGAGATCGCTATGTACGCAAGTTTCCTTCGTTCGGAACGTCTTAGCTACGTGTCGGCAAGTGAGATATGCAGAAAATTCTTGTACAACGTCAAGGAAATAGAGGAATCACGTTTCTCTAACACAGAGCACAGATCGCTATGTACGCAAGTTTCCTTCGTTCGGAACGTCATAGATACGTGTCGACATGTGAGATATGCAGAAAATTCATGTGCAACATCAAGGAAATTGAGTAGAAACACTTCTCTGCGTTCAGAGCCAAGATCACTATGTACGCAAGTTTCCTTCGTTCGGAACGTCTTAGCTACGTGTCGGCAAGTGAGATATGCAGAAAATTCTTGTACAACGTCAAGGATATAGAGGAATCACGTTTCTCTAACACAGAGCACAGACCGCTATGTACGCAAGTTTCCTTCGTTCGGAACGTCATAGATACGTGTCGACATGTGAGATATGCAGAAAATTCATGTGCAACATCAAGGAAATTGAGTAGAAACACTTCTCTGCGTTCAGAGCCAAGATCACTATGTACGCAAGTTTCCTTCGGTCGGAACGTCTTAGTTACATTTAAGTTAGAAATGTAGAAAATTCTTGTACAACTTCAACGAAATAGAGGAATCACGTTTCTCAACACAGAGCACAGATCGCTATGTACGCAAGTTTCCTTCGTTCGGAACGTCTTAGTTACGTGTCGACATGTGAGATATGCAGAAAATTCTTGTGCAACATCAAGGAAATTGAGTAGAAACACTTCTCTGCACACAGAGCAGAGATCGCTATGTAAGTAAGTTTCCTTCGGTTGGAACGTCATAGTTACATGTTTTTAAATTAGAAATGTGGAAAATTCTTGTACAACATCATGGAAATTGAGTAGAAACACTTCTCTGAACACAGAGCTAAGATCGCTATGTACGCAAGATTTCTTCGTTCGGAACGTCTTAGTTATGTGTCGGTAAGTGAGATATGCAGAAAATTCTTGTATAACATCAAGGAAATTGAGTAGAAACACTTCTCTGCATACGGAGCTAAGAACGCTATGTACGCAAGTTTCCTTCGTTCGTAACGTCTTAGTTACGTGTCGACATGTGAGATATGCAGAAAATTCTTGTGCACCATCAAGGAAATTGAGTAGAAACACTTCTCTGCACACAGAGCACAGATCGCTATATACGAAAATTTCATTCGTTCGGAACGTCTTAGTTACGTGTCGGTTAGTGAGATACGCAAAAAATTCTTGTACAACCTCAAGGAACTAAAGGAATCACGTTTCTCTAACACAGAGCACAGATCGCTATGTACGGAAGTTTCCTTCGTTTGGAACGTCATAGATACGTGTCGACATGTGAGATATGCAGAAAATTCATGTGCAACATCAAGGAAATTGAGTAGAAACACTTCTCTGCGTTCAGAGCCAAGATCACTATGTACGCAAGTTTCCTTCGTTCGGAACGTCTTAGTTACGTGTCGGCAAGTGAGATACGCAAAAAATTCTTGTACAACTTCAACGAAATAGAGGAATCACGTTTCTCAACACAGAGTAGAGATCGCTTGTAAGCAAGTTTCCTACGTTCGGAACGTCTTAGTTACGTGTCGACATGTGAGATATGCAGAAAACTCTTGTGCACCATCAAGGAAATTGAGTAGAAACACTTCTCTGCACACATAGCAGAGATCGCTATGTACGAAAGTTTCCTTCGTTCGGAACGTCTTAGCTACGTGTCGGCAAGTGAGATATGCAGAAAATTCTTGTACAACGTCAAGGAAATAGAGGAATCACGTTTCTCTAACACAGAGATAAGATCGCTATGTACGCAAGTTTCCTTCTTTCGGATCGTCTTAGTTTCGCGTCGGCAAGTGAGATATGCAGCAAATTCTTGTATAACATCAAGGAAATTGAGTAGAAACACTTCTCTGCACACAGAGCACAGATCGCTATATACGCAAGTTTCCTTCGTTCGGAACGTCTTAGTTACGTGTCGGCAAGTGAGATACGCAAAAAATTCTTGTACAACTTCAACGAAATAGAGGAATCACGTTTCTCAACACAGAGTAGAGATCCCTTGTAAGCAAGTTTCCTACGTTCGGAACGACTTAGTTACGTGTCGACATGTGAGATATGCAGAAAATTCTTGTGCACCATCAAGGAAATTGAGTAGAAACACTTCTCTGCACACATAGCAGAGATCGCTATGTACGCCTGTTTCCTTCGTTCGGAACGTCTTAGTTACGTGTCGGCAAGTAAGATACGCAAAAAATTCTTGTACAACTTCAACGAAATAGAGGAATCACGTTTCTCAACACAGAGTAGAGATCGCTTGTAAGCAAGTTTCCTACGTTCGGAACGACTTAGTTACGTTTCGACATGTGAGATATGCAGAAAATTCTTGTGCACCATCAAGGAAATTGAGTAGAAACACTTCTCTGCACACATAGCAGAGATCGCTATGTACGCAAGTTTCCTTCGTTCGGAACGTCTTAGCTACGTGTCGGCAAGTGAGATATGCAGAAAATTCTTGTACAACGTCAAGGAAATAGAGGAATCACGTTTCTCTAACACAGAGCACAGATCGCTATGTACGCAAGTTTCCTTCGTTCGGAACGTCATAGATACGTGTCGACATGTGAGGTATGCAGAAAATTCATGTGCAACTTCAAGGAAATTGAGCAGAAACACTTCTCTGCGTTCAGAGCCAAGATCACTATGTACTCAAGTTTCCTTCGGTCGGAACGTCTTAGTTACATGCGTTTAAGTTAGAAATGTAGAAAATTCTTGTACAACTTCAACGAAATAGAGGAATCACGTTTCTCAACACAGAGTAGGGATCGCTTGTAAGCAAGTTTCCTACGTTCGGAACGTCTTAGTTACGTGTCGGCAAGTGAGATATGCAGAAAATTCTTGCACAATGTCAAGGAAATAGAGGAATCACGTTTCTCTGAACACAGAGCACAAATCGCTATGTATGAATGTTTCCTTCGTTCGGAACGTCATAGATACGTGTCGACATGTGAGATATGCAGAAAATTAATGTGCAATATCAAGGAAATTGAGTAGAAACTCTTCTCTGCGTTCAGAGCCAAGATCACTATGTACGCAAGTTTCCTTCGGTCGGAACGACTTAGTTACATGCGTTTAAATTAGAAATGTAGAAAATTCTTGTACAACCTCAAGGAACTAAAGGAATCACGTTTCTCTGCACACAGAGAAGAGATCGCTATGTACGCAAGTTTCCTTCGTTCGGAACGTCTTAGTTACGTGTCGGCAAGTGAGATATGCAAAAAATTCTTGTACAACGTCAAGAAAATAGAGGAGTCAAGTTTATCAACACAGAGCAGAGATCGCTATGTACGCAAGTTTCCTTCGTTCGGAACGTCTTAGTTACATGTGTTTATGTTAGATATGTATAGAATTATTGTAAAACATCATAAAAATTGAGTAGAAACACTTCTCTGCACACAGAGCAGAGATCGCTATGTACGCAAGTTTCCTTCGTTCGGAACGTTTTAGTTACGTGTCGGCAAGTGAGATATGCAGAAAATACTTGTACAACGTCAAGGAAATAGAGGAATCACGTTTCTCTGTACACAGAACTAAGATCGATGTGTACGCAAGTTTCCTTCTTTCGGAACGTCTTAGTTACGTGTCGACATGTGAGATATGCAGAAAATTCTTGTGCACCATCAAGGAAATTGAGTAGAAACACTTCTCTGCACACAGAGCACAGATCGCTATATACGAAAATTTCATTCGTTCGGAACGTCTTAGTTACGTGTCGGCAAGTGAGATACGCAAAAAATTCTTGTACAACTTCAACGAAATAGAGGAATCACGTTTCTCAACACAGAGTAGAGATCGCTTGTAAGCAAGTTTCCTACGTTCGGAACGTCTTAGTTACGTGTCGACATGTGAGATATGCAGAAAACTCTTGTGCACCATCAAGGAAATTGAGTAGAAACACTTCTCTGCACACATAGCAGAGATCGCTATGTACGAAAGTTTCCTTCGTTCGGAACGTCTTAGCTACGTGTCGGCAAGTGAGATATGCAGAAAATTCTTGTACAACGTCAAGGAAATAGAGGAATCACGTTTCTCTAACACAGAGATAAGATCGCTATGTACGCAAGTTTCCTTCTTTCGGATCGTCTTAGTTTCGCGTCGGCAAGTGAGATATGCAGCAAATTCTTGTATAACATCAAGGAAATTGAGTAGAAACACTTCTCTGCACACAGAGCAGAGATCGCTATGTACGCAAGTTTCCTTCGTTCGGAACGTCTTAGTTACATGTGTTTCAGTTAGATATGTAGAAAATTCTTGTACAACATCAAGGAAATTGAGTAGAAACATTTCTCTCCACACAGAGCACAGATCGCTATATACGCAAGTTTACTTCGTTCGGAACGTCTTAGTTACGTGTCGGTAAGTGAGATATGTAGAAAATTCTTGAACAACCTCAAGGAACTAAAGGAATCACGTTTCTCTGCACACAGAGAAGAGATCGCTATGTACGCAAGTTTCCTTCGTTCGGAACGTCTTAGTTACGTGTCGGCAAGTGAGATATGCAAAAAATTCTTGTACAACGTCAAGAAAATAGAGGAATCAAGTTTATCAACACAAAGCAGAGATCGCTATGTACGCAAGTTTCTTTCGTTCGGAACGTCTTCGTTACGTGTGTTTATGTTAGATATGTATAGAATTCTTGTAAAACATCATAAAAATTGAGTAGAAACACTTCTCTGCACACAGAGCAGAGATCGCTATGTACGCAAGTTTCCTTCAAGCCAGGACACTTGCTTACATTGCGATCTCTTCTCTGTGTGCAGAGAAACGTGATTCCTTTAGTTCCTTGACGTTGCACAAGAATTTTCTGCATATCTCACATGTCGACACCTAACTAAGACGTTCCGAACGAAGGAAACTTGAGTACATAGCGATCTGTGCTCTGTGTGTAGAGAAACGTGATTCCTCCATTTCCTTGACGTTGTACAAGAATATTCTGCATATCTCACTTGCCGACACGTAACTAAGACATTTCGAACGAAGGAAACTTGCGTACATTGCGATCTCTTCTCTGTGTGCAGAAAAACGTGATTCCTTAAGTTCCTTGACGTTGTACAAAAATTTTCTGCATATCTCACTTGCCGACACGTAACTAAGACGTTCCGAATGAAGGCAACTTGCGTACATAGCGATATCTGCTCTGTTGCAGAGAAGTGTTTCTACTCAATTTCCTTGATATTGCACAAGATTTTTCTGCATATCTCATATCTCGACACGTAACTAAGACGTTCCGAACGAAGGAAACTTGCGTACATATCGATCTTAACTCTGTGTTCAGAGAAACGTAATTCCTTCATTTCCTTGACGTTGTACAAGAATTTTCTGCATATCTCACATGTCGACACGTAACAAAGACGTTCCGAACGAAGGAAACTTGCGTACATAGCGATCTGTGCTCTGTGTGCAGAGAAGCGTGATTCCTTTAGTTCCTTGACGTTGTACTAGAATTTTCAACATATCTCACTTACCGACACGTAACTAAGACGTTCCGAACGAAGGAAACTTGCGTACATAGCGATCTGTGCTCTGTGTGCAGAGAAGCGTGATTCCTTTATTTCCTTGACGTTGTACAAGAATTTTCAACATATCTCACTTGCCGACACGTAACTAAGACGTTCCGAACGAAGAAAACTTGCGTACATAGCGATATTAACTCTGTGTTCAGAGAAACGTGATTCCTCTATTTCCTTGACATTGTACAAGAATTTTCTGCATATCTCACTTGCCGACACGTAACTAAGACATTTCGAACGAAGGAAACTTGCGTACATTGCGATCTCTTCTCGGTGTGCAGAAAAACGTGATTCCTTAAGTTTCTTGACGTTGTACAAGAATTTTCTGCATATCTCACTTGCCGACACGTAACTAAGACGTTCCGAATGAAGGCAACTTGCGTACATAGCGATCTCTGCTCTGTGTGCAGAGAAGTGTTTCTACTCAATTTCCTTGATGTTGCACAAGAATTTTCTACATATCTCACAAGTCGACACGTAACTAAGACTTTCCGAACGAAAAAAACTTGCGTACATAGCGATCTCTGCTCTGTGTGTAGAGAAGTGTTTCTACTCAATTTCCTTGATGTTGCACAAGATTTTTCTGCATATCTCATATCTCGACACGTAACTAAGACGTTCCGAACGAAGGAAACTTGCGTACATATCGATCTTAACTCTATGTTCAGAGAAACGTAATTCCTCCATTTCTTTGACGTTGTACAAGAATTTTCTGCATATCTCACTTGCCGATACGTAACTAAGACATTCCGAACGAAGGAAACTTGCGTACATAGCGATCTGTGCTCTGTGTGCAGAGAAGCGTGATTCCTTTAGTTCCTTGACGTTGTACAAGAAATTTCAACATATCTCACTTACCGACACGTAACTAAGACGTTCCGAACGAAGGAAACTTGCGTACATAGCGATCTGTGCTCTCTGTGCAGAGAAGCGTGATTCCTTTAGTTCTTTGACGTTGTACAAGAATTTTCAACATATCTCACTTGCCGACACGTAACTAAGACGTTCCGAACGAAGAAAACTTGCGTACATAGCGATCTCTGCTCTGTGTGTTGAGAAGTGTTTCTACTCAATTTCCTTGATGTTGCACAAGATTTTTCTGCATATCTCATATCTCGACACGTAACTAAGACGTTCCGAACGAAGGAAACTTGCGTACATATCGATCTTAACTCTGTGTTCAGAGAAACGTAATTCCTCCATTTCCTTGACGTTGTACAAGAATTTTCTGCATATCTCACTTGCCGACACGTAACTAAGACATTCCGAACGAAGGAAACTTGCGTACATAACGAACTCTGCTCTGTGTGCAGAGAAGTGTTTCTACTCATTTTCCTTGATGTTGCACATGATTTTTCTGCATATCTCATATCTCGACACGTAACTAAGACGTTCCGAACGAAGGAAACTTGCGTACATAGCGATCTGTGCTCTGTGTGCAGAGAAACGTGATTCCTTTAGTCCCTTGACGTTGTACAAGAATTTTCAACATATCTCACTTGCCGACACGTAACTAAGACATTCCGAACGAAGGAAACTTGCGTACATACCGATCTCTGCTCTGTGTGCAGAGAAGTGTTTCTACTCAATTTCCTTGATGTTTCACAAGAATTTTCTACATATCTCACATGTCGACACGTAACTAAGACGTTCCGAACGAAGGAAACTTGCGTACATATCGGTATTAACTCTGTGTTCAGAGAAACGTGATTCCTCTATTTCCTTGACATTGTACAAGAATTTTCTGCATATCTCACTTGCCGACACGTAATAAAGACATTTCGAACGAAGGAAACTTGCGTACATTGCGATCTCTTCTCTGTGTGCAGAAAAACGTGATTCCTTAAGTTCCTTGACGTTGTACAAGAATTTTCTGCATATCTCACTTGCCGACACGTAACTAAGACGTTCCGAATGAAGGCAACTTGCGTACATAGCGATCTCTGCTCTGTGTGCAGAGAAGTGTTTCTACTCAATTTCCTTGATGTTGCACAAGAATTTTCTACATATCTAACTGAAACATATGCAACTAAGACGTTCCGAACGAAGGAAACTTGCGTACATATTGATCTTAACTCTGTGTTCAGAGAAACGTATTTCCTCCATTTCCTTGACGTTGTACAAGAATTTTCTGCATATCTCACTTGCCGACACGTAACTAAGACATTCCGAACGAAGGAAACTTGCGTACATAACGAAATCTGCTCTGTGTGCAGAGAAGTGTTTCTACTCATTTTCCTTGATGTTGCACATGATTTTTCTGCATATCTCATATCTCGACACGTAACTAAGACGTTCCGAACTAAGGAAACTTGCGTACATATCGATCTTAACTCTGTGTTCAGAGAAACGTAATTCCTCCATTTCCTTGACGTTGTACAAGAATTTTCTGCATATCTCACTTGCCGACACGTAACTAAGACATTCCGAACGAAGGTAACTTGCGTACATAACGATCTCTGCTCTGTGTGCAGAGAAGTGTTTTTACTCAATTTCCTTGATGTTGCACAAGAATTTTCTGCATATCTAACTGAAACATATGCAACTAAGACGTTCCGAACGAAGGAAACTTGCGTACATAGCGATCTCTGCTCTGTGTGTAGAAAAACGTGATTCCTTAAGTTCCTTGACGTTGTACAAGAATTTTCTGCATATCTCACTTGCCGACACGTAACTAAGACATTCCGAACGAAGGTAACTTGCGTACATAACGATCTCTGCTCTGTGTGCACAGAAGTGTTTTTACTCAATTTCCTTGATGTTGCACAAGAATTTTCTGCATATCTCACATGTCGACACGTAACTAAGACGTTCCGAACGAAGGAAACTTGCGTACATAGCGATCTGTGCTCTGTGTGCAGAGAAGCGTGATTCCTTTAGTTCCTTGACGTTGTACAAGAAATTTCAACATATCTCACTTACCGACACGTAACTAAGACGTTCCGAACGAAGGAAACTTGCGTACATAGCGATCTGTGCTCTCTGTGCAGAGAAGCGTGATTCCTTTAGTTCTTTGACGTTGTACAAGAATTTTCAACATATCTCACTTGCCGACACGTAACTAAGACGTTCCGAACGAAGAAAACTTGCGTACATAGCGATCTCTGCTCTGTGTGTTGAGAAGTGTTTCTACTCAATTTGCTTGATGTTGCACAAGATTTTTCTGCATATCTCATATCTCGACACGTAACTAAGACGTTCCGAACGAAGGAAACTTGCGTACATATCGATCTTAACTCTGTGTTCAGAGAAACGTAATTCCTCCATTTCCTTGACGTTGTACAAGAATTTTCTGCATATCTCACTTGCCGACACGTAACTAAGACATTCCGAACGAAGGAAACTTGCGTACATAACGAACTCTGCTCTGTGTGCAGAGAAGTGTTTCTACTCATTTTCCTTGATGTTGCACATGATTTTTCTGCATATCTCATATCTCGACACGTAACTAAGACGTTCCGAACGAAGAAAACTTGCGTACATATCGATCTTAACTCTGTGTTCAGAGAAACGTAGTTTTTTCATTTCCTTGACGTTGTACAAGAATTTTCTGCATATCTCACTTGCCGACACGTAACTAAGACATTCCGAACGAAGGTAACTTGCGTACATAACGATCTCTGCTCTGTGTGCACAGAAGTGTTTTTACTCAATTTCCTTGATGTTGCACAAGAATGTTCTGCATATCTCACATGTCGACACGTAACTAAGACGTTCCGAACGAAGGAAACTTGCGTACATAGCGATCTGTGCTCTGTGTGCAGAGAAGCGTGATTCCTTTAGTTCCTTGACGTTGTACAAGAAATTTCAACATATCTCACTTACCGACACGAAACTAAGACGTTCCGAACGAAGGAAACTTGCGTTCATAACGATCTCTGCTCTGTGTGCAGAGAAGTGTTTCTACTTAATTTCCTTGATGTTGCACAAGAATTTTCTACATATCTCACATGTCGACACGTAACTAAGACGTTCCGAACGAAGGAAACTTGCGTACATATCGATCTTAACTCTGTGTTCAGAGAAACGTGATTCCTTTAGTTCCTTGACGTTGTACAAGAATTTTCAACATATCTCACTTACCGACACGTAACTAAGACGTTCCGAACGAAGGAAACTTGCGTACATATCGATATTAACTCTGTGTTCAGAGAAACGTGATTCCTCTATTTCCTTGACATTGTACAAGAATTTTCTGCATATCTCACTTGCCGACACGTAACTAAGACATTTAAAACGAAGGAAACTTGCGTACATTGCGATCTCTTCTCTGTGTGTAGAAAAACGTGATTCCTTATGTTCCTTGACGTTGTACAAGAATTTTCTGCATATCTCACTTGCCGACACGTAACTAAGACATTCCGAACGAAGGTAACTTGCGTACATAACGAACTCTGCTCTGTGTGCAGAGAAGTGTTTCTACTCATTTTCCTTGATGTTGCACAAGAATTTTCTGCATATCTCACATGTCGACACGTAACTAAGACGTTCCGAACGAAGGAAACTTGCGTACATAGCGATCTGTGCTCTGTGTGCAGAGAAGCGTGATTCCTTTAGTTCCTTGACGATGTACAAGAATTTTCAACATATCTCACTTGCCGACACGTAACTAAGACATTCCGAACGAAGGAAACTTGCGTACATAACGAACTCTGCTCTGTGTGCAGAGAAGTGTTTCTACTCAATTTCCTTGATGTTGCACAAGAATTTTCTGCATATCTCACATGTCGACACGTAACTAAGACGTTCCGAACGAAGGAAACTTGCGTACATAGCGATCTGTGCTCTGTGTGTAGAGAAACGTGATTCCTTTATTTCCTGGACGTTGTACAAGAACTTTCTGCATATCTCACTTGCCGACACGTAATTGAGACGTTCCGAACAATGCAAACTTGCGTACATAGCGATCTCTGCTCTGTGTGCAGAGAAGTGTTTCTACTCAATCTCCTTGATGTTGCACAAGAATTTTCTGCATATCTCACATGTCGACACGTAACTAAGACGTTCCGAACAAAGAAAACTTGCGTACATATCGATATTAACTCTGTGTTCAGAGAAACGTGATTCCTCTATTTCCTTGACATTCTACAAGACTTTTTTGCATATCTCACTTGCCGACACGTAACTAAGACGTTCCGAACGAAGGCAACTTGCGTACATAGCGATCTCTGCTCTGTGTGCAGAGAAGTGTTTCTACTCAATTTCCTTGATGTTGCACAAGATTTTTCTGCATATCTCATATGTCGACACGTAACTAAGACGTTCCGAACGAAGGAAACTTGCGTACATATCGATCTTAACTCTGTGTTCGGAGAAACGTGATTCCTCCATTTCCTTGACGTTGTAAAAGAACTTTCTGCATATCTCACATGTCGACACGTAACTAAGACGTTCCGAGCGAAGGAAACTTGCGTACATATTGATCTTAACTATGTATTCAGAGAAACGTGATTCCGCTATTTCCTTGACGTTGTACAAGAATTTTCTGCATATCTCACTTGCCGACACGTAACTAAAACATTCCGAACGAAGGAAACTTGCGTACATTGCGATCTCTTCTCTGTGTGCAGAGAAACTGGATTCCTTATAGTTCCTTGACGTTGTACATGAATTTTCTGCATATCTCACTTGCCGACACGTAACTAAGACGTTCCGAACGAAGGAAACTTGCGTACATAGCGATCTGTGCTCTGTGTGTAAAGAAACGTGATTTCTTTATTTCCTTGACGTTGTACAAGAATTTTCTGCATATCTCACTTGCCGACACGTAATTAAGACGTTCCGAACAATGGAAACTTGCGTACATAGCGATCTCAGCTCTGTGTGCAGAGAAGTGTTTCTACTCAATTTCCATGATGTTGCACAAGAATTTTCTGCATATCTCACATGTCGACACGTAACTAAGCCGTTCCGAACGAAGGAAACTTGCGTACATAGCGATCTGTGCTCTGTGTGCAGAGAAGCGTGATTCCTTTAGTTCCTTGACGTTGTACAAGAAATTTCAACATATCTCACTTACCGACACGAAACTAAGACGTTCCGAACGAAGGAAACTTGCGTTCATAACGATCTCTGCTCTGTGTGCAGAGAAGTGTTTCTACTTAATTTCCTTGATGTTGCACAAGAATTTTCTACATATCTCACATGTCGACACGTAACTAAGACGTTCCGAACGAAGGAAACTTGCGTACATATCGATCTTAACTCTGTGTTCAGAGAAACGTGATTCCTTTAGTTCCTTGACGTTGTACAAGAATTTTCAACATATCTCACTTACCGACACGTAACTAAGACGTTCCGAACGAAGGAAACTTGCGTACATATCGATATTAACTCTGTGTTCAGAGAAACGTGATTCCTCTATTTCCTTGACATTGTACAAGAATTTTCTGCATATCTCACTTGCCGACACGTAACTAAGACATTTAAAACGAAGGAAACTTGCGTACATTGCGATCTCTTCTCTGTGTGTAGAAAAACGTGATTCCTTATGTTCCTTGACGTTGTACAAGAATTTTCTGCATATCTCACTTGCCGACACGTAACTAAGACATTCCGAACGAAGGTAACTTGCGTACATAACGAACTCTGCTCTGTGTGCAGAAAAGTGTTTCTACTCATTTTCCTTGATGTTGCACAAGAATTTTCTGCATATCTCACATGTCGACACGTAACTAAGACGTTCCGAACGAAGGAAACTTGCGTACATAGCGATCTGTGCTCTGTGTGCAGAGAAGCGTGATTCCTTTAGTTCCTTGACGATGTACAAGAATTTTCAACATATCTCACTTGCCGACACGTAACTAAGACATTCCGAACGAAGGAAACTTGCGTACATAACGAACTCTGCTCTGTGTGCAGAGAAGTGTTTCTACTCAATTTCCTTGATGTTGCACAAGATTTTTCTGCATATCTCACATGTCGACACGTAACTAAGACGTTCCGAACGAAGGAAACTTGCGTACATAGCGATCTCTGCTCTGTGTGTAGAGAAGTGTTTCTACTCAATTTCCTTGATGTTGCACAAGATTTTTCTGCATATCTCATATGTCGACACGTAACTAAGACGTTCCGAACGAAGGAAACTTGCGTACATATCGATCTTAACTCTGTGTTCAGAGAAACGTAATTCCTCCTGTCACATCTCGATATTCGAAGTTGATAAAAAAAATTAAATCTAGATTTATTAATGCAAATCTATTTTCTGAACGTGACTGTATTAAATTTTTATGATAATAGTAAACTAGAATTTATTCGTTTAAATCGAATAAGATATTTACGCCTTTTAGATGTTTTATTTCTTTTTCGGTCATCCTGCATTCACCGGGTCTACCGGGGACCAGAAGACTGACAACTTGTCCGTATAAGGCGTTAACTTACTTAGGAATATACGTCGTCGGGTTGGATTCCTCCTGCGACGATCCCTCGAGATTCAATATTTATATATGTTCTTCTTAATTATAATAATGTAGGCTGATGTTGGGTGGATAGGTAGCCGGAACGTAGTAATAATTGTAGAGTCGAATATAGTAGTATATAACACTTTATTTTATATTCAACGTTTAAATTGTATTATTATTACAGTCGCTATACTAGCGGCTGGTAAACTCCGTTTCAGAGTGTATCTAAGAGTCTTAAAGACTTGTACAGAAGTTTGACGACGCGTAACGCCGGATTACTGACGCTTGACAAAGGTATTCAGAGCTCAAAAGTAGTAACGTGTTAACAGTTTGCCGTCGCGAATAGTAATGCTGGATGTCGGGCTTGCACTCCTCCGGTCTTCAGGTGTTGGTGGGAGAGATGCTGCAGTGGGATCGCCTCTTGTAGATGGTGGGATATTCTTCCTATGCTTCGCCTAAGACTTCCTGATGCTGGTGGGAGACCCATGGGCGGGAGCAATGGCAAGTGGAAGAGCCGCTGACAGGGATCTCTGTGCGAGAAGGACAGCTATATCGTACCCTCGCAACATTCCAACTTATTTGTCCGGCCTAATCTTATCGAGCGGGCGGATAAGAATATCGATCGACGGCTAGTCCGCATACCATGTACAGTTTAAGGCTCTTATAAAACTCTTATAATACTGCAGTGAATAAAATATTTTATAATGAATATTCTTATATGCCTAGTTCCTTATTGTTACCTATATGGTTAATAATAGAGTCTTATGCTACGTAGAATATGTGTATGCGCGTATGCGGATATAAAGTTTTTAAGGCTAATATGAATATAAAGTTAAAACGAATATATATATGTTCGTGTACTTAAAATTATTATATTAAAGCGTAATAACGTTACATTTGCATTGTTCACTTTTCGCTTGTATCTTCTAATTGAATTTAATGCTTTATTAAAAGATCTTTTGTATACTTATATATATATATATATATATATATATATATATATATAATCTTTATTACAATTTTTAAAGCGTTTGAATCGACTGTCTGGTTGTGCAATGCAAATATAAATTATTAGTTATTCTTATGGTTTATACATATGATGGTTATTTTTGCGTCACCCGCTGGCGCGCTCAAGCGTTGGCTACATACGGAGTGACTCTTAAATATGAATACTATTTTATAAGTTAGAACTTTGCCTTGAACGAATAATTTTTCCCGGATTTTTACTTCTTTCACCCCTTATGGGTGTATTAACAATAAATATATTATTTAAATAAAATTTGACGTGCGGCAAAGACGTCACACTCCATTTCCTTGACGTTGTACAAGAATTTTCTGCATATCTCACTTGCCGACACGTAACTAAGACATTCCGAACGAAGGTAACTTGCGTACATAGCGATCTCTGCTCTGTGTGCAGAGAAGCGTTCCTACTCAATTTCCTTGATGTTGCACAAGAATTTTCTACATATCTAACTGAAACATATGTAACTAAGACGTTCCGAACGAAGAAAACTTGCGTACATAGCGATCTCTGCTCTGTGTGTAGAGAAGTGTTTCTACTCAATTTCCTTGATGTTGCACAAGATTTTTCTGCATATCTCACGTGTCGACACGTAACTAAGACGTTCCGAACGAAGAAAACTTGCGTACATAGCGATCTCTGCTCTGTGTGTAGAAAAACGTGATTCCTTAAGTTCCTTGACGTTGTACAAGAATTTTTTGCATATCTCACTTGCCGACACGTAACTAAGACGTTCCGAACGAAGGCAACTTGCGTACATAGCGATCTCTGCTCTGTGTGCAGAGAAGTGTTTCTACTCAATTTCCTTGATGTTGCACAAGATTTTTCTGCATATCTCATATGTCGACACGTAACTAAGACGTTCCGAACGAAGGAAACTTGCGTACATATCGATCTTAACTCTGTGTTCGGAGAAACGTGATTCCTCCATTTCCTTGTCGTTGTAAAAGAATTTTCTGCATATCTCACATGTCGACACGTAACTAAGACGTTCCGAGCGAAGGAAACTTGCGTACATATTGATCTTAACTATGTATTCAGAGAAACGTGATTCCTTTATTTCCTTGACGTTGTACAAGAATTTTCTGCATATCTCACTTGCCGACACGTAACTAAAACATTCCGAACGAAGGAAACTTGCGTACATTGCGATCTCTTCTCTGTGTGCAGAAAAACTTGATTCCTTATAGTTCCTTGACGTTGTACAAGAATTTTCTGCATATCTCACTTGCCGACACGTAACTAAGACGTTCCGAACGAAGGAAACTTGCGTACATAGCGATCTGTGCTCTGTGTGTAAAGAAACGTGATTTCTTTATTTCCTTGACGTTGTACAAGAATTTTCTGCATATCTCACTTGCCGACACGTAATTAAGACGTTCCGAACAATGGAAACTTGCGTACATAGCGATCTCTGCTCTGTGTGCAGAGAAGTGTTTCTACTCAATTTCCATGATGTTGCACAAGAATTTTCTGCATATCTCACATGTCGACACGTAACTAAGACGTTCCGAACAATGGACACGTGCGTACATAGAGATCTCAGCTCTGTGTCCAGAGAAGTGTTTCTACTCAATTTCCTTGATTTGCACAAGAATTTTCTGCATATCTCACATGTCGACACGTAACTAAGACGTTCCGAACGAAGGAAACTTGCGTACATATCGATCTTATCTATGTATTCAGAGAAACGTGATTCCGCTATTTCCTTGACGTTGTACAAGAATTATCTGCATATCTCACTTGCCGACACGTAACTAAGACATTCAGAACGAAGGAAACTTGCGTACATTGCGATCTCTTCTCTGTGTGCAGAAAAACGTTATTCCTCTATTTCCTTGACATTATACAAGAATTTTCTGCATATCTCACTTGCCGACACGTAATTAAGACGTTCCGAACAATGGAAACTTGCGTACATAGCGATCTCTGCTCTGTGTGCAGAGAAGTGTTTCTACTCAATTTCCTTGATGTTGCACAAGAATTTTCTACATATCTAACTGAAACATATGTAACTAAGACGTTCCGAACGAAGAAAACTTGCGTACATAGCGATCTCTGCTCTGTGTGTAGAGAAGTGTTTCTACTCAATTTCCTTGATGTTGCACAAGATTTTTCTGTATATCTCACATGTCGACACGTAACTAAGACGTTCCGAACGAAGGAAACTTGCGTACATAGCGATCTCTGCTCTGTGTGTAGAGAAGTGTTTCTACTCAATTTCCTTGATGTTGCACAAGATTTTTCTGCATATCTCATATGTCGACACGTAACTAAGACGTTCCGAACGAAGGAAACTTGCGTACATATCGATCTTAACTCTGTGTTCAGAGAAACGTAATTCCTCCTGTCACGTCTCGATATTCGAAGTTGATAAAAAAAATTAAATCTAGATTTATTAATGCAAATCTATTTTCTGAACGTGACTGTATTAAATTTTTATGATAATAGTAAACTAGAATTTATTCGTTTAAATCGAATAAGATATTTACGCCTTTTAGATGTTTTATTTCTTTTTCGGTCACCCTGCATTCACCGGGTCTACCGGGGACCAGAAGACTGACAACTTGTCCGTATAAGGCGTTAACTTACTTAGGAATATACGTCGTCGGGTTGGATTCCTCCTGCGACGATCCCTCGAGATTCAATATTTATATATGTTCTTCTTAATTATAATAATGTAGGCTGATGTTGGGTGGATAGGTAGCCGGAACGTAGTAATAATTGTAGAGTCGAATATAGTAGTATATAACACTTTATTTTATATTCAACGTTTAAATTGTATTATTATTACAGTCGCTATACTAGCGGCTGGTAAACTCCGTTTCAGAGTGTATCTAAGAGTCTTAAAGACTTGTACAGAAGTTTGACGACGCGTAACGCCGGATTACTGACGCTTGACAAAGGTATTCAGAGCTCAAAAGTAGTAACGTGTTAACAGTTTGCCGTCGCGAATAGTAATGCTGGATGTCGGGCTTGCACTGAGCTCCTCCGGTCTTCAGGTGTTGGTGGGAGAGATGCTGCAGTGGGATCGCCTCTTGTAGATGGTGGGATATTCTTCCTATGCTTCGCCTAAGACTTCCTGATGCTGGTGGGAGACCCATGGGCGGGAGCAATGGCAAGTGGAAGAGCCGCTGACAGGGATCTCTGTGCGAGAAGGACAGCTATATCGTACCCTCGCAACATTCCAACTTATTTGTCCGGCCTAATCTTATCGAGCGGGCGGATAAGAATATCGATCGACGGCTAGTCCGCATACCATGTACAGTTTAAGGCTCTTATAAAACTCTTATAATACTGCAGTGAATAAAATATTTTATAATGAATATTCTTATATGCCTAGTTCCTTATTGTTACCTATATGGTTAATAATAGAGTCTTATGCTACGTAGAATATGTGTATGCGCGTATGCGGATATAAAGTTTTTAAGGCTAATATGAATATAAAGTTAAAACGAATATATATATGTTCGTGTACTTAAAATTATTATATTAAAGCGTAATAACGTTACATTTGCATTGTTCACTTTTCGCTTGTATCTTCTAATTGAATTTAATGCTTTATTAAAAGATCTTTTGTATACTTATATATATATATATATATATATATATATATATATATAATCTTTATTACAATTTTTAAAGCGTTTGAATCGACTGTCTGGTTGTGCAATGCAAATATAAATTATTAGTTATTCTTATGGTTTATACATATGATGGTTATTTTTGCGTCACCCGCTGGCGCGCTCAAGCGTTGGCTACATACGGAGTGACTCTTAAATATGAATACTATTTTATAAGTTAGAACTTTGCCTTGAACGAATAATTTTTCCCGGATTTTTACTTCTTTCACCCCTTATGGGTGTATTAACAATAAATATATTATTTAAATAAAATTTGACGTGCGGCAAAGACGTCACACTCCATTTCCTTGACGTTGTACAAGAATTTTCTGCATATCTCACTTGCCGACACGTAACTAAGACATTCCGAACGAAGGTAACTTACGTACATAACGATCTCTGCTCTGTGTGCGGAGAAGTGTTTTTACTCAATTTCCTTGATGTTGCACAAGAATTTTCTGCATATCTCACATGTCGACACGTAACTAAGACGTTTTGAACGAAGGAAACTTGCGTTCATAGCGATCTGTGCTCTGTGTGTAGAGAAACGTGATTCCTTTATTTCCTTGACGTTGTACAAGAATTTTCTGCATATCTCACTTGCCGACACGTAATTAAGACGTTCCGAACAATGGAGACTTGCGTACATAGCGATCTCTGCTCTGTGTGCAGAGAAGTGTTTCTACTCAATTTCCTTGATGTTGCACAAGATTTTTCTGCATATCTCACATGTCGTCACGTAACTAAGACGTTCCGAACGAAGAAAACATGCGTACATAGCGATCTCTGCTCTGTGTGTAGAAAAACGTGATTCCTTAAGTTCCTTGACGTTGTACAAGAATTTTCTGCATATCTCACTTGCCGACACGTAATTAAGACGTTCCGAATGAAGGCAACTTGCGTACATAGCGATCTCTGCTCTGTGTGCAGAGAAGTGTTTCTACTCAATTTCCTTGATGTTGCACAAGAATTTTCAACATATCTAACTGAAACATATGTAACTAAGACGTTCCGAACGAAGAAAACTTGCGTACATAGCGATCTCTGCTCTGTGTGTAGAGAAGTGTTTCTACTCAATTTCCTTGATGTTGCACAAGATTTTTCTGCATATCTCACTTGCCGACACGTAACTAAGACGTTCCGAACGAAGGCAACTTGCGTACATAGCGATCTCTGCTCTGTGTGCAGAGAAGTGTTTCTACTCAATTTCCTTGATGTTGCACAAGATTTTTCTGCATATCTCATATGTCGACACGTAACTAAGACGTTCCGAACGAAGGAAACTTGCGTGCATATCGATCTTAACTCTGTGTTCGGAGAAACGTGATTCCTCCATTTCCTTGACGTTGTAAAAGAATTTTCTGCATATCTCACATGTCGACACGTAACTAAGACGTTCCGAGCGAAGGAAACTTGCGTACATATTGATCTTAACTATGTATTCAGAGAAACGTGATTCCGCTATTTCCTTGACGTTGTACAAGAATTTTCTGCATATCTCACTTGCCGACACGTAACTAAAACATTCCGAACGAAGGAAACTTGCGTACATAGCGATCTGTGCTCTGTGTGTAAAGAAACGTGATTTCTTTATTTCCTTGACGTTGTACAAGAATTTTCTGCATATCTCACTTGCCGACACGTAATTAAGACGTTCCGAACAATGGAAACTTGCGTACATAGCGATCTCTGCTCTGTGTGCAGAGAAGTGTTTCTACTCAATTTCCATGATGTTGCACAAGAATTTTCTGCATATCTCACATGTCGACACGTAACTAAGACGTTCCGAACAATGGACACGTGCGTACATAGAGATCTCAGCTCTGTGTCCAGAGAAGTGTTTCTACTCAATTTCCTTGATTTGCACAAGAATTTTCTGCATATCTCACATGTCGACACGTAACTAAGACGTTCCGAACGAAGGAAACTTGCGTACATATCGATCTTATCTATGTATTCAGAGAAACGTGATTCCGCTATTTCCTTGACGTTGTACAAGAATTTTCTGCATATCTCACTTGCCGACACGTAACTAAAACATTCCGAACGAAGGAAACTTGCGTACATTGCGATCTCTTCTCTGTGTGCAGAAAAACGTTATTCCTCTATTTCCTTGACATTATACAAGAATTTTCTGCATATCTCACTTGCCGACACGTAATTAAGACGTTCCGAACAATGGAAACTTGCGTACATAGCGATCTCTGCTCTGTGTGCAGAGAAGTGTTTCTACTCAATTTCCTTGATGTTGCACAAGAATTTTCTGCATATCTCATATGTCGACACGTAACTAAGACGTTCCGAACGAAGGAAACTTGCGTACATATCGATCTTAACTCTGTGTTCGGAGAAACGTGATTCCTCTATTTCCTTGATGTTGCACAAGAATTTTCTGCATATCTCATATGTCGACACGTAACTAAGACGTTCCGAACGAAGGAAACTTGCGTACATATCGATCTTAACTCTGTGTTCGGAGTAACGTGATTCCTCTATTTCTTTGACGTTGTAAAAAATTTTCTGCATATCTCACATGTCGACACGTAACTAAGACGTTCCGAACGAAGAAAACTTGCGTACATATCGATATTAACTTTGTGTTCAGAGAAACGTGATTCTTCTATTTCCTTGACATTCTACAAGAATTTTTTGCATATCTCACTTGCCGACACGTAACTAAGACGTTCCGAACGAAGGTAACTTGCGTACATAGCGATCTCTGCTCTGTGTGCAGAGAAGTGTTTCTACTCAATTTCCTTGATGTTGCACAAGAATTTTCTACATATCTAACTGAAACATATGTAACTAAGACGTTCCGAACGAAGAAAACTTGCGTACATAGCGATCTCTGCTCTGTGTGCAGAGAAGTGTTTCTACTCAATTTCCTTGATGTTGCACAAGATTTTTCTGCATATCTCACATGTCGACACGTAACTAAGACGTTCCGAACGAAGAAAACTTGCGTACATAGCGATCTCTGCTCTGTGTGTAGAAAAACGTGATTCCTTAAGTTCCTTGACGTTGTACAAGAATTTTCTGCATATCTCACTTGCCGACACGTAACTAAGACGTTCCGAACGAAGGAAACTTGCGTACATATCGATCTTAACTCTGTGTTCGGAGAAACGTGATTCCTCTATTTCCTTGACGTTGTAAAAAATTTTCTGCATATCTCACATGTCGACACGTAACTAAGACGTTCCGAACGAAGAAAACTTGCGTACATATCGATATTAACTCTGTGTTCAGAGAAACGTGATTCCTCTATTTCCTTGACATTCTACAAGAATTTTTTGCATATCTAACTTGCCGACACGTAACTAAGACGTTCCGACCGAAGGAAACTTGCGTACATAGCGATCTGTGCTCTGTGTGTAAAGAAACGTGATTTCTTTATTTCCTTGACGTTGTACAAGAATTTTCTGCATATCTCACTTGCCGACACGTAATTAAGACGTTCCGAACAATGGAAACTTGCGTACATAGCGATCTCTGCTCTGTGTGCAGAGAAGTGTTTCTACTCAATTTCCATGATGTTGCACAAGAATTTTCTGCATATCTCACATGTCGACACGTAATTAAGACGTTCCGAACAATGGACACGTGCGTACATAGAGATCTCAGCTCTGTGTCCAGAGAAGTGTTTCTACTCAATTTCCTTGATTTGCACAAGAATTTTCTGCATATCTCACATGTCGACACGTAACTAAGACGTTCCGAACGAAGGAAACTTGCGTACATATCGATCTTATCTATGTATTCAGAGAAACGTGATTCCGCTATTTCCTTGACGTTGTACAAGAATTATCTGCATATCTCACTTGCCGACACGTAACTAAGACATTCAGAACGAAGGAAACTTGCGTACATTGCGATCTCTTCTCTGTGTGCAGAAAAACGTTATTCCTCTATTTCCTTGACATTATACAAGAATTTTCTGCATATCTCACTTGCCGACACGTAATTAAGACGTTCCGAACAATGGAAACTTGTGTACATAGCGATCTCTGCTCTGTGTGCAGAGAAGTGTTTCTACTCAATTTCCTTGATGTTGCACAAGAATTTTCTGCATATCTCATATGTCGACACGTAACTAAGACGTTCCGAACGAAGGAAACTTGCGTACATATCGATCTTAACTCTGTGTTCGGAGTAACGTGATTCCTCTATTTCTTTGACGTTGTAAAAAATTTTCTGCATATCTCACATGTCGACACGTAACTAAGACGTTCCGAACGAAGAAAACTTGCGTACATATCGATATTAACTTTGTGTTCAGAGAAACGTGATTCTTCTATTTCCTTGACATTCTACAAGAATTTTTTGCATATCTCACTTGCCGACACGTAACTAAGACGTTCCGAACGAAGGTAACTTGCGTACATAGCGATCTCTGCTCTGTGTGCAGAGAAGTGTTTCTACTCAATTTCCTTGATGTTGCACAAGAATTTTCTACATATCTAACTGAAACATATGTAACTAAGACGTTCCGAACGAAGAAAACTTGCGTACATAGCGATCTCTGCTCTGTGTGCAGAGAAGTGTTTCTACTCAATTTCCTTGATGTTGCACAAGATTTTTCTGCATATCTCACATGTCGACACGTAACTAAGACGTTCCGAACGAAGAAAACTTGCGTACATAGCGATCTCTGCTCTGTGTGTAGAAAAACGTGATTCCTTAAGTTCCTTGACGTTGTACAAGAATTTTCTGCATATCTCACTTGCCGACACGTAACTAAGACGTTCCGAACGAAGGAAACTTGCGTACATATCGATCTTAACTCTGTGTTCGGAGAAACGTGATTCCTCTATTTCCTTGACGTTGTAAAAAATTTTCTGCATATCTCACATGTCGACACGTAACTAAGACGTTCCGAACGAAGAAAACTTGCGTACATATCGATATTAACTCTGTGTTCAGAGAAACGTGATTCCTCTATTTCCTTGACATTCTACAAGAATTTTTTGCATATCTAACTTGCCGACACGTAACTAAGACGTTCCGAACGAAGGAAACTTGCGTACATAGCGATCTGTGCTCTGTGTGTAAAGAAACGTGATTTCTTTATTTCCTTGACGTTGTACAAGAATTTTCTGCATATCTCACTTGCCGACACGTAATTAAGACGTTCCGAACAATGGAAACTTGCGTACATAGCGATCTCTGCTCTGTGTGCAGAGAAGTGTTTCTACTCAATTTCCATGATGTTGCACAAGAATTTTCTGCATATCTCACATGTCGACACGTAATTAAGACGTTCCGAACAATGGACACGTGCGTACATAGAGATCTCAGCTCTGTGTCCAGAGAAGTGTTTCTACTCAATTTCCTTGATTTGCACAAGAATTTTCTGCATATCTCACATGTCGACACGTAACTAAGACGTTCCGAACGAAGGAAACTTGCGTACACATCGATCTTATCTATGTATTCAGAGAAACGTGATTCCGCTATTTCCTTGACGTTGTACAAGAATTATCTGCATATCTCACTTGCCGACACGTAACTAAGACATTCAGAACGAAGGAAACTTGCGTACATTGCGATCTCTTCTCTGTGTGCAGAAAAACGTTATTCCTCTATTTCCTTGACATTATACAAGAATTTTCTGCATATCTCACTTGCCGACACGTAATTAAGACGTTCCGAACAATGGAAACTTGCGTACATAGCGATCTCTGCTCTGTGTGCAGAGAAGTGTTTCTACTCAATTTCCTTGATGTTGCACAAGAATTTTCTGCATATCTCATATGTCGACACGTAACTAAGACGTTCCGAACGAAGGAAACTTGCGTACATATCGATCTTAACTCTGTGTTCGGAGAAACGTGATTCCTCTATTTCCTTGACGTTGTAAAAAATTTTCTGCATATCTCACATGTCGACACGTAACTAAGACGTTCCGAACGAAGAAAACTTGCGTACATATCGATATTAACTCTGTGTTCAGAGAAACGTGATTCCTCTATTTCCTTGACGTTGTAAAAAATTTTCTGCATATCTCACATGTCGACACGTAACTAAGACGTTCCGAACGAAGAAAACTTGCGTACATAGCGATCTCTGCTCTGTGTGTAGAAAAACGTGATTCCTTAAGTTCCTTGACGTTGTACAAGAATTTTCTGCATATCTCACTTGCCGACACGTAACTAAGACGTTCCGAATGAAGGCAACTTGCGTACATAGCGATCTCTGCTCTGTGTGCAGAGAAGTATTTCTACTCAATTTCCTTGATGTTGCACAAGAATTTTCTACATATCTAACTGAAACATATGTAACTAAGACGTTCCGAACGAAGAAAACTTGCGTACATAGCGATCTCTGCTCTGTGTGTAGAGAAGTGTTTCTACTCAATTTCCTTGATGTTGCACAAGATTTTTTTGCATATCTCATATCTCGACACGTAACTAAGACGTTCCGAACGAAGGAAACTTGCGTACATATCGATCTTAACTCTGTGTTCAGAGAAACGTAATTCCTCCATTTCCTTGACGTTGTACTAGAATTTTCTGCATATCTCACTTGCCGACACGTAACTAAGACATTCCGAACGAAGGTAACTTGCGTACATAGCGATCTCTGCTCTGTGTGCAGAGAAGTGTTTCTACTCAATTTCCTTGATGTTGCACAAGAATTTTCTACATATCTAACTGAAACATATGTAACTATGACGTTCCGAACGAAGAAAACTTGCGTACATAGCGATCTCTGCTCTGTGTGCAGAGAAGTGTTTCTACTCAATTTCCTTGATGTTGCACAATATTTTTCTGCATATCTCACATGTCGTCACGTAACTAAGACGTTCCGAACGAAGAAAACATGCGTACATAGCGATCTCTGCTCTGTGTGTAGAAAAACGTGATTCCTTAAGTTCCTTGACGTTGTACAAGAATTTTCTGCATATCTCACTTGCCGACACGTAATTAAGACGTTCCGAATGAAGGCAACTTGCGTACATAGCGATCTCTGCTCTGTGTGCAGAGAAGTGTTTCTACTCAATTTCCTTGATGTTGCACAAGAATTTTCAACATATCTAACTGAAACATATGTAACTAAGATGTTCCGAACGAAGAAAACTTGCGTACATAGCGATCTCTGCTCTGTGTGCAGAGAAGTGTTTCTACTCAATTTCCTTGATGTTGCACAATATTTTTCTGCATATCTCACATGTCGTCACGTAACTAAGACGTTCCGAACGAAGAAAACATGCGTACATAGCGATCTCTGCTCTGTGTGTAGAAAAACGTGATTCCTTAAGTTCCTTGACGTTGTACAAGAATTTTCTGCATATCTCACTTGCCGACACGTAATTAAGACGTTCCGAATGAAGGCAACTTGCGTACATAGCGATCTCTGCTCTGTGTGCAGAGAAGTGTTTCTACTCAATTTCCTTGATGTTGCACAAGAATTTTCAACATATCTAACTGAAACATATGTAACTAAGATGTTCCGAACGAAGAAAACTTGCGTACATAGCGATCTCTGCTCTGTGTGTACAGAAGTGTTTCTACTCAATTTCCTTGATGTTGCACAAGATTTTTCTGCATATCTCACTTGCCGACACGTAATTGAGACGTTCCGAACGAAGAAAACTTGCGTACATAGCGATCTCTGCTCTGTGTGTAGAGAAGTGTTTCTACTCAATTTCCTTGATGTTGCACAAGATTTTTCTGCATATCTCACTTGCCGACACGTAATTGAGACGTTCCGAACAATGGAAACTTGCGTACATAGCGATCTCTGCTCTGTGTGCAGAGAAGAGTTTCTACTCAATCTCCTTGATGTTGCACAAGAATTTTCTGCATATCTCACATGCCGACACGTAACCAAGACGTTCCGAACGAAGGCAACTTGCGTACATAGCGATCTCTGCTCTGTGTGCAGAGAAGTGTTTCTACTCAATTTCCTTGATGTTGCACAAGATTTTTCTGCATATCTCATATGTCGACACGTAACTAAGACGTTCCGAACGAAGGAAACTTGCGTACATATCGATCTTAACTCTGTGTTCGGAGAAACGTGATTCCTCCATTTCCTTGACGTTGTAAAAGAACTTTCTGCATATCTCACATGTCGACACGTAACTAAGACGTTCCGAGAGAAGGAAACTTGCGTACATATTGATCTTAACTATGTATTCAGAGAAACGTGATTCCGCTATTTCCTTGACGTTGTACAAGAATTTTCTGCATATCTCACTTGCCGACACGTAACTAAAACATTCCGAACGAAGGAAACTTGCGTACATTGCGATCTCTTCTCTGTGTGCAGAAAAACTTGATTCCTTATAGTTCCTTGACGTTGTACAAGAATTTTCTGCATATCTCACTTGCCGACACGTAACTAAGACGTTCCGAACGAAGGAAACTTGCGTACATAGCGATCTGTGCTCTGTGTGTAAAGAAACGTGATTTCTTTATTTCCTTGACGTTGTACAAGAATTTTCTGCATATCTCACTTGCCGACACGTAATTAAGACGTTCCGAACAATGGAAACTAGCGTACATAGCGATCTCTGCTCTGTGTGCAGAGAAGTGTTTCTACTCAATTTCCATGATGTTGCACAAGAATTTTCTGCATATCTCACATGTCGACACGTAACTAAGACGTTCCGAACAATGGACACGTGCGTACATAGAGATCTCAGCTCTGTGTCCAGAGAAGTGTTTCTACTCAATTTCCTTGATTTGCACAAGAATTTTCTGCATATCTCACATGTCGACACGTAACTAAGACGTTCCGAACGAAGGAAACTTGCGTACATATCGATCTTAACTCTGTGTTCGGAGAAACGTGATTCCTCTATTTCCTTGACGTTGTAAAAAATTTTCTGCATATCTCACATGTCGACACGTAACTAAGACGTTCCGAACGAAGAAAACTTGCGTACATATCGATATTAACTCTGTGTTCAGAGAAACGTGATTCCTCTATTTCCTTGACATTCTACAAGAATTTTTTGCATATCTAACTTGCCGACACGTAACTAAGACGTTCCGAACGAAGGAAACTTGCGTACATAGCGATCTGTGCTCTGTGTGTAAAGAAACGTGATTTCTTTATTTCCTTGACGTTGTACAAGAATTTTCTGCATATCTCACTTGCCGACACGTAATTAAGACGTTCCGAACAATGGAAACTTGCGTACATAGCGATCTCTGCTCTGTGTGCAGAGAAGTGTTTCTACTCAATTTCCATGATGTTGCACAAGAATTTTCTGCATATCTCACATGTCGACACGTAATTAAGACGTTCCGAACAATGGACACGTGCGTACATAGAGATCTCAGCTCTGTGTCCAGAGAAGTGTTTCTACTCAATTTCCTTGATTTGCACAAGAATTTTCTGCATATCTCACATGTCGACACGTAACTAAGACGTTCCGAACGAAGGAAACTTGCGTACATATCGATCTTATCTATGTATTCAGAGAAACGTGATTCCGCTATTTCCTTGACGTTGTACAAGAATTATCTGCATATCTCACTTGCCGACACGTAACTAAGACATTCAGAACGAAGGAAACTTGCGTACATTGCGATCTCTTCTCTGTGTGCAGAAAAACGTTATTCCTCTATTTCCTTGACATTATACAAGAATTTTCTGCATATCTCACTTGCCGACACGTAATTAAGACGTTCCGAACAATGGAAACTTGTGTACATAGCGATCTCTGCTCTGTGTGCAGAGAAGTGTTTCTACTCAATTTCCTTGATGTTGCACAAGAATTTTCTGCATATCTCATATGTCGACACGTAACTAAGACGTTCCGAACGAAGGAAACTTGCGTACATATCGATCTTAACTCTGTGTTCGGAGAAACGTGATTCCTCTATTTCCTTGACGTTGTAAAAAATTTTCTGCATATCTCACATGTCGACACGTAACTAAGACGTTCCGAACGAAGAAAACTTGCGTACATATCGATATTAACTCTGTGTTCAGAGAAACGTGATTCCTCTATTTCCTTGACATTCTACAAGAATTTTTTGCATATCTCACTTGCCGACACGTAACTAAGACGTTCCGAACGAAGGTAACTTGCGTACATAGCGATCTCTGCTCTGTGTGCAGAGAAGTGTTTCTACTCAATTTCCTTGATGTTGCACAAGATTTTTCTGCATATCTCACATATCGACACGTAACTAAGACGTTCCGAACGAACAAAACTTGCGTACATAGCGATCTCTGCTCTGTGTGTAGAAGAACGTGATTCCTTAAGTTCCTTGACGTTGTACAAGAATTTTCTGCATATCTCACTTGCCGACACGTAACTAAGACGTTCCGAATGAAGGCAACTTGCGTACATAGCGATCTCTGCTCTGTGTGCAGAGAAGTGTTTCTACTCAATTTCCTTGATGTTGCACAAGAATTTTCTACATATCTAACTGAAACATATGTAACTAAGACGTTCCGAACGAAGAAAACTTGCGTACATAGCGATCTCTGCTCTGTGTGTAGAGAAGTGTTTCTACTCAATTTCCTTGATGTTGCACAAGATTTTTCTGCATATCTCACATGTCGACACGTAACCAAGACGTTCCGAACGAAGAAAACTTGCGTACATAGCGATCTCTGTTCTGTGTGTAGAGAAGTGTTTCTACTCAATTTCCTTGATGTTGCACAAGATTTTTTTGCATATCTCATATCTCGACACGTAACTAAGACGTTCCGAACGAAGGAAACTTGCGTACATATCGATCTTATCTATGTATTCAGAGAAACGTGATTCCGCTATTTCCTTGACGTTGTACAAGAATTATCTGCATATCTCACTTGCCGACACGTAATTAAGACGTTCCGAACAATGGAAACTTGCGTACATAGCGATCTCTGCTCTGTGTGCAAAGAAGTGTTTCTACTCAATTTCCTTGATGTTGCACAAGAATTTTCTGCATATCTCATATGTCGACACGTAACTAAGACGTTCCGAACGAAGGAAACTTGCGTACATATCGATCTTAACTCTGTGTTCGGAGATACGTGATTCCTCTATTTCCTTGACGTTGTACAAGAATTTTCTGCATATCTCACTTGCCGACACGTATTTAAGACGTTCCGAACAATGGAGACTTGCGTACATAGCGATCTCTGCTCTGTGTGCAGAGAAGTGTTTCTACTCAATTTCCATGATGTTGCACAAGTATTTTCTGCATATCTCACATGTCGACACGTAACTAAGACGTTCCGAACGAAGGAAACTTGCGTACATTGCGATCTCTGCTCTGTGTGCAGAGAAGTGTTTCTACTCAATCTCCTTGATGTTGCACAAGAATTTTCTGCATATCTCACATGTCGACACGTAACTAAGTCGTTCCGAACAAAGAAAACTTGCGTACATATCGATATTAACTCTGTGTTCAGAGAAACGTGATTCCTCTATTTCCTTGACATTCTACAAGAATTTTTTGCATATCTCACTTGCCGACACGTAACTAAGACGTTCCGAACGAAGGCAACTTGCGTACATAGCGATCTCTGCTCTGTGTGCAGAGAAGTGATTCTACTCAATTTCCTTGATGTTGCACAAGATTTTTCTGCATATCTCATATGTCGACACGTAACTAAGACGTTCCGAACGAAGGAAACTTGCGTACATATCGATCTTAACTCTGTGTTCGGAGAAACGTGATTCCTCCATTTCCTTGACGTTGTAAAAGAACTTTCTGCATATCTCACATGTCGACACGTAACTAAGACGTTCCGAGCAAAGGAAACTTGCGTACATATTGATCTTAACTATGTATTCAGAGAAACGTGATTCCGCTATTTCCTTGACGTTGTACAAGAATTTTCTGCATATCTCACTTGCCGACACGTAACTAAAACATTCCGAACGAAGGAAACTTGCGTACATTGCGATCTCTTCTCTGTGTGCAGAAAAACTTGATTCCTTATAGTTCCTTGACGTTGTACAAGAATTTTCTGCATATCTCACTTGCCGACACGTAACTAAGACGTTCCGAACGAAGGAAACTTGCGTACATAGCGATCTGTGCTCTGTGTGTAAAGAAACGTGATTTCTTTATTTCCTTGACGTTGTACAAGAATTTTCTGCATATCTCACTTGCCGACACGTAATTAAGACGTTCCGAACAATGGAAACTAGCGTACATAGCGATCTCTGCTCTGTGTGCAGAGAAGTGTTTCTACTCAATTTCCATGATGTTGCACAAGAATTTTCTGCATATCTCACATGTCGACACGTAACTAAGACGTTCCGAACAATGGACACGTGCGTACATAGAGATCTCAGCTCTGTGTCCAGAGAAGTGTTTCTACTCAATTTCCTTGATTTGCACAAGAATTTTCTGCATATCTCACATGTCGACACGTAACTAAGACGTTCCGAACGAAGGAAACTTGCGTACATAGCGATCTCTGCTCTGTGTGCAGAGAAGTGTTTCTACTCAATTTCCATGATGTTGCACAAGAATTTTCTGCATATCTCACATGTCGACACGTAACTAAGACGTTCCGAACAATGGACACGTGCGTACATAGAGATCTCAGCTCTGTGTCCAGAGAAGTGTTTCTACTCAATTTCCTTGATTTGCACAAGAATTTTCTGCATATCTCACATGTCGACACGTAACTAAGACGTTCCGAACGAAGGAAACTTGCGTACATATCGATCTGTGCTCTGTGTTCAGAGAAACGTGATTCCTCTATTTCCTTGACATTCTACAAGAATTTTTTGCATATCTCACTTGCCGACACGTAACTAAGACATTCCGAACGAAGGTAACTTGCGTACATAGCGATCTCTGCTCTGTGTGCAGAGAAGTGTTTCTACTCAATTTCCTTGATGTTGCACAAGAATTTTCTACATATCTAACTGAAACATATGTAACTAAGACGTTCCGAACGAAGAAAACTTGCGTACATAGCGATCTCAGTAGGATAGATAGGCCGGTTTTGGATCAGTTTTGTGTGAGTGTGAGAGAGAGGGTATCGTTGGGGAGTAAGTGAGAGAGATAGTTTCGGAGCAGCTTGTGGGCGCCCGAGGGATGGAGAGCGGGCTGGGCGGGTTCGTGGGGTGGTAAGTAGGGTGAGAGGGGAAGCGCGGTCGGGGGGAAGCGGTGGGTACGAGTCGCCGAGAGCGCTCGAGAGATGGCGCTCGGGGGGTGGCGCGCCCGACTCGCGACCTCGACGCGACTCGCGCCCCTAGCGCGCGGTCCGCCGTCGCGATTCTTTAGGGGGGCGCTTCTAGCGCGCGATCCGCCGCTTCTAGCGCGCGATCCGCCGTCGCGATTCTTTAGGGGTCGCTTCTAGCGCGCGATCCGCCGTCGCGATTCTTTAGGGGGGCGCTTCTAGCGCGCGATCCGCCGCTTCTAGCGCGCGATCCGCCGTCGCGATTCTTTAGGGGGGCGCTTCTAGCGCGCGATCCGCCGCTTCTAGCGCGCGATCCGCCGTCGCGATTCTTTAGGGGGGCGCTTCTAGCGCGCGATCCGCGAGCGGGCGGCGGGCGCCCGGCGTCGAGGGGGCGGGGGATCGTCGGTGGGCGGTCGAGCGGACGGAGGGGCGTCCCTAGTCGCTTTAGCGATGGCGAATCTTCGAAGGGTGGTGAAATAAAGAGACGTCGTCGTTCTAGCGAGAGAGGAGAGGTGTTTTTATTGTTTTCTTTTACAAATTTTTTAACGTATTAATAATACGACGATACGAGTACGCGAGCGAGCGTATCACGATTCTCCGAAGAGCAGAGCCTGCAGTTCGCAATCGATTATATCGTTGCGGTCGAAGTTATCGCTCTCGCGTATCATCGCGGGAATAAGCGCCTTATCGCGAGCGCCCGCCGCGATGTCGAGGAAACGAATTAGCTTGTTGTCCACGCGCGTGGTTAAACCGCTTAAAGATGCAACGATGCGGTTGACGCAAAGTTCCAGATTTAATATATTTACGACGGTGTTCTTCGATACGGCTAGGCGAATTTTAGGCGTTTCGAGACGAAGTATTCGGAGATTGTTGAGTTTGCCGAATCGTAGCGTCAATTGTCCGATGTGTATTGGCGTCGGGCGCGCCTCGTCGCGCTCGTCGGAGCGAAAGTGCGACAGGAGCGTGGGTCGTAGATCGAGCAGTTCCTTCCACGTATCCGGCGTTAGCGAGATCTCTTTGCCGTGGCAATCTCCGAGGACGATTTCTACGAAGGAGGGTCGGCTGACGTTAACGCTAATTTCCAGATGTTTATATGCGGTTTTGGTCAATGGATAGCGTCTTCCTAAGATTCTGAGCGGTCGCGCGATCGAGACGTCCGCGTCGTGTTTTGGCGTTCGATCGCGATCTCGTCTAAAAAATAGATATGAGCGATGAGAGAAACGGTGTTAGCGAATTATTAATTCGAATAAATGTTCGATAGTTTTACCCATTGTCCATTTTAGCTTTCTTAGCGTATTCCGCGCTATCTTCGCGGTCTCGTTCGGTTAGTCTCGATCGATCGTCGAATGAGTGTTGCTGTTGCGGTTGTCCTCCCATTGTCGCGTACATCGTCGCTCGTTCTTTCTCGTTTGTTCTTTTTCGCGCGTTAGCTTCGGTGTTCTTCGTTAATAATGAAGCGCTTAATGGATGAGCGGTCTTTATATACTCGCGTAGAGATCGCTTCTTCCCCTTTCGCGCGTTTTCTCTTATATATTCTATTTTTAAAAAATAACGGTAGGGTCGCTCTAGTCGGTCTCGTCGTCGATTCTCTCTTTCTCGATCGTGTCGCTGAGACGATAGACGCGACTAAGGAGATCGCGCAATTGCCTTAGCAATCCATCCGTAGGACACTCGATGCCGAGCGCGTGTAGATCGAAAGGACCCGCCGAGGTTACGGTATTTGTAAATTCGTTGAAGGCGTAGAACTGACGTTTGGCGAAGAAATATAGATTGCCATCGATGTATCGGAAGGCCGACGTTATCGCGGACGGAATTCCGGGAAATATATCTTTTAATGGAGCGTGTCTAATGACTATCATGCGACACTCGTCGATTTCCGCGACTTTATCATCGTCGTATACAGCGTAGGTTCGTCCCGTGTGCGTATTTATCGCCGCGTTGATTTTAACGTTTCGGGGAAGTCCGATATCGTGGAGATATCTCGGCCAACCCGATTTTAGTTTAAGACTGGGATATTCCGCGAGGTAGATCGAATCGTTCGCGAATAGAGCGAGATCGCCCGAGGGTCTTCTATACGCGGCGGATAGACGCGTGAAATTCGCCGGTAGAAACGTCGCGTAATCCGTGAGCGTCATGGGTCTACCGTAACGTTTCTCGGTTATGTCGACCGACCATATGTTGCGGCGATTAGCTATATATAATCGATGATTCATTATTAGCGCGGCGTCCACGCGTCGCAATGCGCAGAGATCCGCTCGCGCTGGATCGGTCGGCGCGACGCTCGTCGTCGCGGGCGTCGCGGTGGTCGCGGGAGTCGCCGTTGGATAATTTCCGTCGTCGTGAGATCCGTACAGATTTTGTATAGCGAGAATGTCTTCTATGCTCAGCTTAACTGGAAATTGATTCTCGATGTCGGGTATATATGGGAACATTATAGAGTCATTGCGCATACTATGCTGTAAACCCAATGCGTGGCCGATCTCGTGCGTTAGCGTTTGTAGCAGGTGATGCGTGTCGGGAGGATTTTTGTTTAGATACACGTGCCACGGTTCGGAATCGTCGACGTGTATCTCCGATGTGAAATCGGTTGTTCCAGAGGGAAAAAACGCGTGAGCTAGGGCTCCTCCCGGACCGTCGAAAGCTGCCGGGCAAATACCGACGTTTCGACGATTCGCGTAAGTGTGCGCGCCCGTTCGATACGATATTAATATATCGGGGTGTAACGGGTCGCGTGCGAAAGTTAGCGATGAGTTCGCCGCCCATAGCGCGAACGCCGTTTCGGCCGTTCGCGAGATTTCCTCGCTAGCCATCTGAAAATTCCACGCGAGACGCGTCTTCGGCCATTTTCGCGCGATCGGGCTATACGCGCGATCGGGAATATCTGCGAGACCGCATCGCGGTTTACGCATAAGGTGAAGCGTAACGGCGTTTAACGCGCCGTTTCCCGATAATTGATAATATTCTTGAAACAGCGACAGCGCGCGACGCAGAGACGTCGCGTTATCGGACGACAGCGATTCTCCATCGTCTTTTAGAAAACCGTATACGCGCAGAAAACGAAGCGCTTCGATTTTTTCTGAGTCGAAGGGCGCGGCGACCGTCGTAGCGACGAGTATTGTCGCTAGAGTGAGAACCGTCCTCGTGTTAGTCATCGCGCGAAGCGGAGAAGACGCGATAAACTGTTGAGAGACACCGAGCGCGATTGATTCGCGCGTTCCGAGAGACGTCTATTTTTATCGGCGACGAATAATGCGGGTGGGTGGGGAGAGGGAGAGGGAAATGCGTTTCTTTCGACGTCGAGCGTTTGGAATACGCGTTATCTAGCGGACGCGCTCGAGTTCCTCTTTTGTTTTTTCTATTTTATTGTTCGTTTGTCCTCTAAGAAGGACATTCGATGAGCGATTAAAGATATCCCTTCCAACGATACGCGTTATCTAACGGATGTTTTCTGTTATTTCCATTTTATTATTCGTTTGTCCTCTAAGAAGGACATTCGATGAGCGATTAAAAATATCTCTTTCAACGATGCGCGTTATCTAACGGATGTTTTTTACGTTTGTCTCCTAAAAAGGACACTCGATGAGCGATTAGAGATATCTCTTTCCGGTAATTAGAGATATCTCTTTCCGGTAACGATAAATTAGAGATACCTTTTTAGATATCCCTAGATACTTTTTTCCGGCGATGATGATCTTATTGTTCGCAGAGTATTCGGAATGCGCATTATCTAACGGATGTTTTTTATTATTTCTATTTTTATCGTTCATCTGTCCTCTAAAAAGGACACTCGATGAGCGAGTAGAGATATCTCCTTTCCGACGACGAAACGGTCGCGGAAGGAAGACGCGGCGCGATCGATAAATTGTACCGCAACATCCCGCGCGTCGATCTTTATAAAACGCGAGAAGCGTTAAAGTATTCTCGTTCGCGAGATAACGAAGCTCGAAACGACGGAACGCGAAGTGACGAGAATTAAAATCGGTCGTGATCTGTTCGATATGGAACGAATCGAACAGATCATTAACGCGGCTGATTATATTAACGTAAACGGGGACTTAATCGCGATAAAATCCTATGTTCTGGGAGATCTCGCTACGGATTTGCGTGTGGAAGCGCAAGGTGTTATCGATAATAGTCCGGATTCGTTTAGACTCGCTTTCCAGTTAAACGAAGACGTAGATATCGCGCGTTTAATGTAAGTATCTAATTGAAATTATAATAAATTATAATAAATTATAATAAGTTATAAAAATTATAATAAATTTTATTAATTTTTACTTTTGTATTTTAGACAAGAAATAGAAAGCTGTGTAAAAACAGCGCGAGAATCGCTCTATGAGTTAATAAATAAAACGAGAACTATGCTCGCACAAGCGCAAAGCGTTCACAGCGCATTGCGCGACGCTCGTCGACGCGGCGAGAGCGATTTCGCCGTTCCCGAAATTAGGCGAGTCGTCGCATCACGGATCGATGGGGAGCCCGAATCGCGATCGATCGGCGAACTCGAATTACGATCAATGGAGAACGAGGCCGAACCAGCGACGGTTAACGAGAGTAAATCGCAGACTAATGTACGATGGGCGAACTATGAGCCCGAATCGCAACCGTTCGACGCGGAATAATTTTAAGCGTTAATAAAGCGCATTTGTAAGATAATTTTTATGAATAAATGTTATATATTAAGCGAAATGTTGTCTCGTAATCATCTGTGTCCGCATTAAGTATATTTAAATAGATTTAAAATCTCTTTACTTTAAGTTTATTATGCAACCGCGATAATCTATGGATAATTATAAATTAAGGTTTTATTAGATTTAATTTTTGAGATTTGATATATAAAAATGTAGTTTAAATATAGAATGAAATACTTAATAATTAATTCAATACATTATAATTATATATAAAATTTAAAATATTCTATAATTAAGTTTATTATGCGATCGCGATAAAATAATATCTATGGACAGTTATTATAATTAAATTTGTTACGCGACCGCGATAAAGGATGCGACCGCGATAAAGGATGCGACCGCGATAAAGAAAAAACGCGGTTCGTTCGTATAACGTATATTTTGCAACAATATATAACATATTCGTGATTAAATTTATAGATTATAATTTAAAATATATAATTAATTTAATACATTATAACTTAAATTTATATAACTTAAATTTATATAATATAAAATCAATCGCTCATATTGCGCAAACGGTCGCGTCGCTCGAACCACCAATCGTGCAATTTACACGCGTTTTCTAACGCGCAATTTTTCGCGTGGTATCCGCAATGAAAGGCCCGCGAAGCGTTCAGAGTCTCCAGACGTTCGATGTCTTCGTAATCGGCGTCGATAGTCTCGACAGAAACGGCTATATCGCGATCGTCGGCGACGTTTCCTAAGATCTCGATTAACCACTTCTTCTTCTCGTGACCTTTGACATAGATCTGCACCGTCGAATCAGGGTTAGATCCTCGACATATGGCATCTCGAACGAGTTTTTTCATCGACCCATAATTTGTGTGTCCATCATTCCACTTTAGCTGATGATGATTCGATATCAACCAACACGCTCGCGATTTTTCCGCTCTCGTGAGCAAATCCCACGACATCGGCGAGCGAAAGATGTGATGCGTCAATTCTACACCATTTCTTAATACGGCTACTTCTTTCACGACGAATTTTTCGTTAACTACGAAACCTTGAAGATCGACAAAAATCGGTGTGTCCATCGTCGTTGTTAGCGATACTCGAAGTGTTTCTTTCTAGATTTTTCTAAGCGTTTTATTCTGTCTCCATATTTTTTCGAGTATCGTTGCGCTTACACGATTCTGCGCACGACATTAGTGAGCGGATTGTATTCTACCACTCGATCGTGAATAATAAGACAGTAAGCTGTGGTATTAGAGGGGATGTTTTCCTTGCAGTCGAACTCTATGCGAACGTCCACAGTGGCGCTTTTAATTGACTCATTCTGTCGAGAACAGTCGATGACTACGAGTGGGCCGTGAATTAAAAATTTATCTAAATTTAAGAGCGTTTCGTCGTTTTCGCATCCGTAGTACGTTTTTCGAAATTTCGAATACATATCGTATAATACGGCGATTTTATGTTTATCGAAATCTAAATTCATGTCATCGTAAGGATAAAAATCGGAATTAAGATACAGTTTGACATTAGTTAGTTTACAATTATCGAATAAAGAAGGCTCCTCGGACAGAACGTTCTTCTTTCCAGATTGTAGCGCGAAGATAACGTATCGCGGTTTCTCGAGTTGTGTTGCCGCTTTGACGGCCCACGAGTGTTTGGTCGTGTTCTGTAGAAGCGGAAACTCGTAAAGATCCCATGAGCGAAAAGCGACGCTCAAATATCGTCCACTATCTAACGTGCGCAATAACCTTAATTTATTAACATCATTCAATACTATATGAGGCATTCGCCATTGTATTTTTAACAAAACGATTTTAGGTTCTTGCGTTTCGCGCGATATGACGCAATTGTTATCGTTGCGCGCTCGTATTAAAATAAGCTCGTGTCGCGCGTTGATCACAACGCGCTTGTAATCTTCGCAAAAACCTAATAGTACGTTAAGAGGTACGCAAAAATTAAAATCACCGATTGACGAATGAGTTGTTGCTAATAAGTCCCATCCAGCGTTTTTTAATATTTTACTTCTTTCGACTGTCAGCGACGCGTAATTTTTAATCGTACTCGTTATTCCAACGTTTCTGTTTCGATCGATCTCTACGCCATCGAGCTCGTAGCGAATTTCCTCGAACATAAACGCCGCGCAATTGTTTACTAATCTCGTTATCGATGCGATTTCCTCTTGCGCGCTCGATGTTTCCTTTGACTCGAGTCTGCCCTCAATGTAGATAAAACTGTCGCAAGGTAACGTATACAAATCTTGCTGTTGTATAGGAATTCGTATCTCATCGCTATTTCCGAACGTAGTATTGGCGTAAGGGTTGTACGTGTGAGTTTCGATCTTGACGATGCGATCGTCGAAGATTGGCTCCCCACTGATACTTAGAATGTCGCACATTCCGCTTTTTACGAAGAAGCGGTTTTCGGCACGACAAAACCCAAAGAGCGCAGAAAAGTCTCGTTGGCAGCGGTTAGTCTTCCTTCCTTTTTTCTTCTCTTTTCCGCGTTTAGAGGTGACGCGATAGCGATAATAGGTGCGTTTCTCGCATTCGATCCATTCACTACGAGCATCGCGCGCTTCTCTACCGTTTTCGTCGCACGTGTAGACGAATCGTAATTTCTTCGCCGCGAAAATCGATCAATTTTCCGTTTTGGTCCACAACACGCACGTTTATATCGGTAATGGTCCGTGCGATGATCGGAAGGTAAATGATCTGCATTGGAATTTCCGACACTTTATATCCGGGTGGAACGTTAGGCGCGAATTCGTGTATAGTATGCGCGGATTTGTCGTTATGATACGCTCCTGTTGTAACGTTGCACTCTATTCGAATAAGGTTAATGGCCATAATATTTATTGGCTTATCGGATGCGTACCATTTATTCGGTTGTAATACACGAGACGAGAAACCCAGGAGCGAACCGATATTATCGGGTTTTGTAAAATTTACTCGATATGCGCATTTAATTTCGCTTCTCATAGTGTTATCGTTACCGCGAAGCGTTATAGAATTTTCACTTTTATCGCCATTCTCATCGTCTTCGAAATAATCGTCATCAACATCATATATGTAATCATCATCGTTCGTTTCCGGTTTTTCATTTTCGCGTTCTCGTTCCTCCTCTCTCGCTCGTCGTTTATGACGAATCGCTGCTCTTAGATACGCGTTTATAGCGCTTAATTCGTAAGATCCTATTGGAATTGCGATAATCTCGTCATTATTATCGAAGTAAAATTTATTATTCGTAGAATTTATATTCGGTATCGTATTATAAGTTTCAAAATTGGTTAAACCTAATTCGTAATCGTCGTCGTTTAAATCGAGAGGCGGAAAATAACTCGCCGCGAGAATACTGCTTCGTCCGGAAAGAGTGAGAGTTAGCGACATGATCGGTGAGAGCGATCGAACTGCGTTCGATTGACGAATAACGGTTGATATTATAGTCGACGATTCCTCCAATCGACTTCTCGGAGAAATCGAAGACTCAATTGTCCGCAAATATTCTGATCGCGCGTCTGCTCGGAGCGACGATTGTATCGAATGTTCGCGTCGCGCCCGAGATAACGCGCGAGTTCGCGTGGAGGACGAAGATCGCCGAAACCGTCGTAGTAAATTGCGTCGTCCCCTTTTTTCGCGTACGCTACCCAATGAGTACCCGGTCCGGATGCGTCGTCTAAATTCACAATGCCGCTCTCATCGCGGCGCGCTTGCGACGGAAGCGCGTTGCGCATAAACACACCTCTAAAATGAGGTACGCGCGAGAGTATCGCCGCGCGATTTAATTGTTCGTTTGTTGTTGCTCCGACGGATGGGAGAATCTTTAGCGTTTGTTTACGCGAAGTTTTTTTTTAGCTCTTCTTCTCGTTGAGGATACGCCACTTCCACGTTTGTACGGCGCGAGATATAAACCGCGACCTTCCATCGCGCGATCATGACGCTGCAACTCTTCCAGTTGTCGTCGCGCTGCTTTGCGATCGTTCACCGCTTTCGCGATTCCCGCCGCTCCTCCGGCCAAAGAACCGAGAGCTCCTAATAACGGTAGCAGGGGTAAAAAGCCGCCGCGTTTCGCTATCGGAAGCGTTCTTTTTCTCGTAGCGATTATTCTTCTTTTGTTCTTTTTTCTTTTGATTTTCGTTGTACCCATTCCAAGTTTTGTCTTCGATTTCATAGCCATCCATACAGCCGCCGCGGCGGCTCTCTCGCCGAGAGTCGAGTCTTTAGCCGCGACACGTTCGCGCGCTTTTTTGGCAAGCGCGTGGTCAGCGACGTGTCGATCAGCGAGCTCGCCGCTCCGCGAGTACGCGATATCGTGCTCGCGGCAGGCCGCGTCCAGAGGATTGACACCTCGATCGCCTCGCGCGAGTCGTTTCGCAAGACGAGTACCCGGCCCGCAAAATTGATATCCAGGTATATGTAGTTCGAAAGGGAGTGCGTTTATCGCTCTATTCAACAAGCCAGCGCCATGACTCACACCGTACTGCTGTTTCGCGAATTGCATTCGCCGCAATCTTTAACAAGCGGCGCCGGACCGTCGATGTGTGTTCGTTGCCAAGGGCGATTATAATGCTCTAGACATCGACGGTAGCGCCGCACCTCCGGATCCACTTTTATATATTCAGGCAGTTTCTCCCACAATCGTTCTACGTAGCGACCGAAATGCTTTAGTAAAATTATTTTCGGAATATACCGCAATTGATCGGTGGTGAAATCGAGAATATCGTCGCCATCTATTAGTAAGATAAACATTTCGATTCACCGCGCGCAATTCGCTACTGCGCGATTGATGGCAATCTATTCGTATATAAATTAAAAAGTCTCGCCCTGCCTTACGCGAGTGTATCGCGCACGCGCGCAGCAAGAGGAATGCGTTTCGTGCGGCAACCGATCGCGATAAAGGTGACGAACCTCGATAATAAAACGCGACCGTCGAAAGAAACGCGTAGACACGGTCGTCTATTACCGAGCGCTATTCGTTGCGTTATTTGCGGGCCTTCTAGTTGCGGCAAAACAAACGCATTAATAAGTTTGTTGGAGAGTCCGCATGGTGTACGCTTCGAGAACGTTTATGTTTACTCAAAGTCATTGCAGCAGCCTAAATATCAATATTTAGAAAATTTATTAAAACCGATGGAAGATATAGGTTATTTCACATTTTCTAATAACTTTGACGTTATTTCACCCAGCGAAGCTCTCCCGAATTCGATATTCGTATTCGATGATGTAGCGTGCGACAAACAAAATACTATCAGAGAATATTTCGCTATGGGTCGATACTCGAACGTCGATTGCTTCTATTTGTGCCAGACGTATGCTAAAATACCGAAGCATTTGATTCGAGATAACGCTAATCTGTTAATTCTTTTTAAACAAGATGGTACTAATTTACGTCACGCATACAACGATCACGTGAACACGGATATGTCGTACGAGAATTTTCACGCGCTATGTCGCGCGTGTTGGCGATATAAATATGGTTTCTTAGTAATCGACAAAGATAGCGCGCTCCGCGCTGGTAGATACAGACGAGGATTTAATGATTTCATTGTACCGTAGAACGATCAGTTATCGCGAATACGTCGAACGCGTCAATCGCTCTCTCGCGAGTTAGAAGAAGTTGCAATGGCCTCGACGGATATCGGCGAACGTGAAAAAACAGCAAAAGAGATAGCTAAAACGCGCGCATCGATTCGTAAAAAACACAGAGCATTAAAAACTGGAAAAATGGAAAGCGAGATCGCGATAGAGAGTCATTTCAAACCGATCGTCGAACCGCTACGACGCATCGCTGATCGCGCTGAGCGAGACGAGATAGAGCGAAATGAAATTAAGCGCGAAATGATAAAACAAGATGCAACCGACATTTCACCCTCAACGAGCGTCGAGGAAAAATGGAAAGATGAAGCACTAACTCCCGTTTGGAAAAAACCTAAAGCGAAACGAATACGCGCTCGACGACGATTGAACGCCGTTTCTACTCCATTAAACGAATCTTTCGTCGAAAGAGACCCATTCGCGCGAAACGAAACCGAAGAATATGAAACGTTCGAATCCGAGAGTCTCGAATCGCCCTCGATATCCGAAATACCCGTTAAACAAATTTCGCGAATTGCTCAAGATCGTGAAATATCGTACGGTCAACTAGGACCGTTAGGGCGAAAATATATGGGGACTCTTCTCGGCGGAGAAGCGCCGAACGAGATTGATCACGTTTACGGAGTTTACATCGGCGAGAAAGGTGCGATGCTCGGCGATAAGCGATTTGACGTAGACGCGAATGATTCCATATTTATAGATGAGATTAAATATGTCGGTACTCCCGGTTTGTATGAATTAATTTTTATGAAAATTCCTAATAGTCTCATATATACAGAAAAAGATAAATTAACATACAGAAGTATATTGTTAACAACGAACGCTCATAGACGTGATCATGACGCTAAAAAATCTGTCTTAGGAAATAAAGGATATAAATACAAATTTATTATCGCTCCGCTTATTCATAACAGCGGCGCGAAAAAAACAGGCGCGGATCGCGTATCGTCGACTATGCGTGTCACGGACAATAAAATCGATTACGTCCATTGGGACGATCCAAACGAATTAGTGGATCGTTTGCGATTATTAGACACTTCGCGTCGAGCCGGCAACAACGCTCACGAAAACGAGATTCTATCGATAATCGAGGAGCTTCGCGAAACAGGAGCGATCGTATAAATCGAACTGTCGCGCGGATGACTGTCGCAGTCGTACGCGGAATTCGCGATGTCCGTGAGCAAATTTGGCTCGCCTTTAAAAAATCGAGGCTACGACGCGAGAACCGGAAGACTACGTCCGGCTATCGAGTCTCTGCGAAGTTACGTGCGCGATAACGCGCTGTGTCTAAGCTCTTCCATTGAATACGACGCGAGAGAGCGTAAAATAAAACGCTTGGCTCAACCTGAGGAGGACGCCGATGCGACAAGCAAAAGCTACGTCGAGGGAATCACATCGCAATTAAGAAAAGACGCGAACGAAGCGGGACAAGGCGTCATTCTACTATTCACGAGACTCGCTCAGCTCGATAGCGCTTTAGGTAAACGAATAGACGTCGCGGAGAGTTTCGTTTCCGAGATAAAAACACGCGATGACGTTCTGAGTAAACGAATAGACGCTGTGGAAAATTCCATTTCGAGAATAGAAACGAGCGCTAACGCTCTAGATAAACGAATCGATGTTTTAGATAAACGAATCAAAGGTTTAAGCGATCAAATCGAAGTCGCGAAAAAAACTATATCGCTCAACGCGACGGAGTTCTCGACGAGAAACGCGAACGATCGTAAAATAATGTTCAATCAAGGTAAAACAATACAAGAACTAAATCAAAAATCGCGTATCGCGGCGAATTCCGCAGTGAAATCCGAGACGAAGATACGAGAATTGGAAAATTCAACGTTACGATTGAAGAGAGACGCAGACGAGCTATCGGGAAGAGTGAAAGAACTGGCAAAGATTAGCGGAAGCGGCGAACCGCTCGAAAGAAAGATTAGCGAGAGCGGCGAACCGCTCGAAAAAGAGATTAGCGGGAGCGGCGAACCGCTCGAAAAAGAGATTAGCGGGAGCGGCGAACCGCTCGAAAAAGAGATTCAATTCAACGTTATTCTCGAGAGAAAGAAAAAAGAACTATGAGCGTTAAAAAACGAAAACTAGTCGAGGAATTGCACGCTCCCGCGAGAAGAAACTTCTCGCGTCGTCGCGTTGCGGTGCGCGGGTACGACGACCTATGGCAAGCGGATGTGGTCGAGATGCGTCCTTACGCGAGACTCAACAAAGGCCACAACTACATACTCACCGTTATCGACGTATTAAGCAAATACGCATGGGCTATACCGCTTAAGAGCAAAAGCGCAAATGAGGTTACTCGAGCGTTATCTAAAATAATACGAGACTCTAAGAGGTGTCCAAAAAATCTACAGACCGATAAAGGAAAAGAATTTTACAATGCCGATATGCGAAATTTTACGAAGAAGCACGAAGTAAATCATTATTCGACATATTCGGTGATGAAAGCGTCGATAGTCGAACGATTCAATCGTACGCTCAAAAATTTTATGTGGAAGTATTTCACGCTAAACGGAACGTACAAGTGGATCGACGAGTTACCACGACTCGTCGAAGAATATAACACGCGAAAACATCGCACTATAAATATGAGACCTGTCGACGTAACTCCAAAAATTGCCGATAAACTTTTAAATACTGTATACAGCAATATAAAAATCGCGGCTCCGGCGAAATTTAAAGTAGCCGATCCGGTACGCATCAGTAAATTTAAAACGATTTTCGAGAAAGGCTTCACACCCAACTGGACTACAGAGATTTTTCGAATAACTAAGATACAACGGACTAATCCCGTAACGTATCTATTAAAGGATTCGCGCGGCGAGCCGATCGCGGGAGGATTCTACGAGCACGAATTGTCGCGCGTTGGCGATCCCGACGTGTATCTCGTAGAAAAGGTGCTGCGTCGAAAGGGTGACAAGATTTACGTGAAATGGTTAGGAATGGACGAATCGCACAATTCTTGGATAAATAAAACAGCTGTATTATGATAAAAATGTATTTTTATTAAATAAAACTACATATTATACATATTATACATATTATACATATTATATAATATTATACGAAATTGTAGACATGTTAAAACTAAAATAATCGTATAATTATAAAACAAGGAAAATCTTAGAAAAAATAAAATAATCGTATAATTATAAAACAAAGAAAAAAATAATAACACAATACAATTAAAATTAAAACTTGTAAAAATCGATTAACCGTTTAAATAATCGATTATAGAGTAATTATCATTATTAATCTTTAAATCGTATGATTATAAAACAATCGTAATTTTGTACGAGTTCTCCACGATATCGGACTTCCCCGAAACGTTAAAATCAACGCGGCGATAAATACGCACACGGGACGAACCTACGCTGTATACGACGATGATAAAGTCGCGGAAATCGACGAGTGTCGCATGATAGTCATTAGACACGCTCCATTAAAAGATATATTTCCCGGAATTCCGTCCGCGATAACGTCGGCCTTCCGATACATCGATGGCAATCTATATTTCTTCGCCAAACGTCAGTTCTACGCCTTCAACGAATTTACAAATACCGTAACCTCGGCGGGTCCTTTCGATCTACACGCGCTCGGCATCGAGTGTCCTACGGATGGATTGCTAAGGCAATTGCGCGATCTCCTTAGTCGCGTCTATCGTCTCAGCGACACGATCGAGAAAGAGAGAATCGACGACGAGACCGACTAGAGCGACCCTACCGTTATTTTTTAAAAATAGAATATATAAGAGAAAACGCGCGAAAGGGGAAGAAGCGATCTCTACGCGAGTATATAAAGACCGCTCATCCATTAAGCGCTTCATTATTAACGAAGAACACCGAAGCTAACGCGCGAAAAAGAACAAACGAGAAAGAACGAGCGACGATGTACGCGACAATGGGAGGACAACCGCAACAGCAACACTCATTCGACGATCGATCGAGACTAACCGAACGAGACCGCGAAGATAGCGCGGAATACGCTAAGAAAGCTAAAATGGACAATGGGTAAAACTATCGAACATTTATTCGAATTAATAATTCGCTAACACCGTTTCTCTCATCGCTCATATCTATTTTTTAGACGAGATCGCGATCGAACGCCAAAACACGACGCGGACGTCTCGATCGCGCGACCGCTCAGAATCTTAGGAAGACGCTATCCATTGACCAAAACCGCATATAAACATCTGGAAATTAGCGTTAACGTCAGCCGACCCTCCTTCGTAGAAATCGTCCTCGGAGATTGCCACGGCAAAGAGATCTCGCTAACGCCGGATACGTGGAAGGAACTGCTCGATCTACGACCCACGCTCCTGTCGCACTTTCGCTCCGACGAGCGCGACGAGGCGCGCCCGACGCCAATACACATCGGACAATTGACGCTACGATTCGGCAAACTCAACAATCTCCGAATACTTCGTCTCGAAACGCCTAAAATTCGCCTAGCCGTATCGAAGAACACCGTCGTAAATATATTAAATCTGGAACTTTGCGTCAACCGCATCGTTGCATCTTTAAGCGGTTTAACCACGCGCGTGGACAACAAGCTAATTCGTTTCCTCGACATCGCGGCGGGCGCTCGCGATAAGGCGCTTATTCCCGCGATGATACGCGAGAGCGATAACTTCGACCGCAACGATATAATCGATTGCGAACTGCAGGCTCTGCTCTTCGGAGAATCGTGATACGCTCGCTCGCGTACTCGTATCGTCGTATTATTAATACGTTAAAAAATTTGTAAAAGAAAACAATAAAAACACCTCTCCTCTCTCGCTAGAACGACGACGTCTCTTTATTTCACCACCCTTCGAAGATTCGCCATCGCTAAAGCGACTAGGGACGCCCCTCCGTCCGCTCGACCGCCCACCGACGATCCCCCGCCCCCTCGACGCCGGGCGCCCGCCACCCGCTCGCGGATCGCGCGCTAGAAGCGCCCCCCTAAAGAATCGCGACGGCGGATCGCGCGCTAGAAGCGGCGGATCGCGCGCTAGAAGCGCCCCCCTAAAGAATCGCGACGGCGGATCGCGCGCTAGAAGCGCCCCCTAAAGAATCGCGACGGCGGATCGCGCGCTAGAAGCGGCGGATCGCGCGCTAGAAGCGCCCCCCTAAAAAATCGCGACGGCGGACCGCGCGCTAGGGGCGCGAGTCGCGTCGAGGTCGCGAGTCGGGCGCGCCACCCCCCGAGCGCCATCTCTCGAGCGCTCTCGGCGACTCGTACCCACCGCTTCCCCCCGACCGCGCTACCCCTCTCACCCTACTTACCCCCCCACGAACCCGCCCAGCCCGCTCTCCATCCCTCGGGCGCCCACAAGCTGCTCCGAAACTATCTCTCTCTCTTACTCCCCAACGATACCCTCTCTCTCACACTCACACAAAACTGATCCAAAACCGGCCTATCTATCCTACTGATCTCTGCTCTGTGTGCAGAGAAGTGTTTTTACTCAATTTCCTTGATGTTGCACAAGAATTTTCTGCATATCTCACATGTCGACACGTAACTAAGACGTTTTGAACGAAGGAAACTTGCGTTCATAGCGATCTGTGCTCTGTGTGTAGAGAAACGTGATTCCTTTATTTCCTTGACGTTGTACAAGAATTTTCTGCATATCTCACTTGCCGACACGTAATTAAGACGTTCCGAACAATGGAGACTTGCGTACATAGCGATCTCTGCTCTGTGTGCAGAGAAGTGTTTCTACTCAATTTCCATGATGTTGCACAAGTATTTTCTGCATATCTCACTTGCCGACACGTAACTAAGACGTTCCGAACGAAGGCAACTTGCGTACATAGCGATCTCTGCTCTGTGTGCAGAGAAGTGTTTCTACTCAATTTCCTTGATGTTGCACAAGATTTTTCTGCATATCTCATATGTCGACACGTAACTAAGACGTTCCGAACGAAGGAAACTTGCGTACATATCGATCTTAACTCTGTGTTCGGAGAAACGTGATTCCTCCATTTCCTTGACGTTGTAAAAGAACTTTCTGCATATCTCACATGTCGACACGTAACTAAGACGTTCCGAGCAAAGGAAACTTGCGTACATATTGATCTTAACTATGTATTCAGAGAAACGTGATTCCGCTATTTCCTTGACGTTGTACAAGAATTTTCTGCATATCTCACTTGCCGACACGTAACTAAAACATTCCGAACGAAGGAAACTTGCGTACATTGCGATCTCTTCTCTGTGTGCAGAAAAACTTGATTCCTTATAGTTCCTTGACGTTGTACAAGAATTTTCTGCATATCTCACTTGCCGACACGTAACTAAGACGTTCCGAACGAAGGAAACTTGCGTACATAGCGATCTGTGCTCTGTGTGTAAAGAAACGTGATTTCTTTATTTCCTTGACGTTGTACAAGAATTTTCTGCATATCTCACTTGCCGACACGTAATTAAGACGTTCCGAACAATGGAAACTAGCGTACATAGCGATCTCTGCTCTGTGTGCAGAGAAGTGTTTCTACTCAATTTCCATGATGTTGCACAAGAATTTTCTGCATATCTCACATGTCGACACGTAACTAAGACGTTCCGAACAATGGACACGTGCGTACATAGAGATCTCAGCTCTGTGTCCAGAGAAGTGTTTCTACTCAATTTCCTTGATTTGCACAAGAATTTTCTGCATATCTCACATGTCGACACGTAACTAAGACGTTCCGAACGAAGGAAACTTGCGTACATATCGATCTTATCTATGTATTCAGAGAAACGTGATTCCGCTATTTCCTTGACGTTGTACAAGAATTATCTGCATATCTCACTTGCCGACACGTAATTAAGACGTTCCGAACAATGGAAACTTGCGTACATAGCGATCTCTGCTCTGTGTGCAGAGAAGTGTTTCTACTCAATTTCCTTGATGTTGCACAAGAATTTTCTGCATATCTCATATGTCGACACGTAACTAAGACGTTCCGAACGAAGGAAACTTGCGTACATATCGATCTTAACTCTGTGTTCGGAGAAACGTGATTCCTCTATTTCCTTGACGTTGTAAAAAATTTTCTGCATATCTCACATGTCGACACGTAACTAAGACGTTCCGAACGAAGAAAACTTGCGTACATATCGATATTAACTCTGTGTTCAGAGAAACGTGATTCCTCTATTTCCTTGACATTCTACAAGAATTTTTTGCATATCTAACTTGCCGACACGTAACTAAGACGTTCCGAACGAAGGAAACTTGCGTACATAGCGATCTGTGCTCTGTGTTCAGAGAAACGTGATTCCTCTATTTCCTTGACATTCTACAAGAATTTTTTGCATATCTCACTTGCCGACACGTAACTAAGACATGCCGAACGAAGGTAACTTGCGTACATAGCGATCTCTGCTCTGTGTGCAGAGAAGTGTTTCTACTCAATTTCCTTAATGTTGCACAAGAATTTTCTACATATCTAACTGAAACATATGTAACTAAGACGTTCCGAACGAAGAAAACTTGCGTACATAGCGATCTCTGCTCTGTGTGCAGAGAAGTGTTTCTACTCAATTTCCTTGATGTTGCACAAGATTTTTCTGCATATCTCACATGTCGACACGTAACTAAGACGTTCCGAACAATGGACACGTGCGTACATAGAGATCTCAGCTCTGTGTCCAGAGAAGTGTTTCTACTCAATTTCCTTGATTTGCACAAGAATTTTCTGCATATCTCACATGTCGACACGTAACTAAGACGTTCCGAACGAAGGAAACTTGCGTACATATCGATCTTATCTATGTATTCAGAGAAACGTGATTCCGCTATTTCCTTGACGTTGTACAAGAATTATCTGCATATCTCACTTGCCGACACGTAATTAAGACGTTCCGAACAATGGAAACTTGCGTACATAGCGATCTCTGCTCTGTGTGCAGAGAAGTGTTTCTACTCAATTTCCTTGATGTTGCACAAGAATTTTCTGCATATCTCATATGTCGACACGTAACTAAGACGTTCCGAACGAAGGAAACTTGCGTACATATCGATCTTAACTCTGTGTTCGGAGAAACGTGATTCCTCTATTTCCTTGACGTTGTAAAAAATTTTCTGCATATCTCACATGTCGACACGTAACTAAGACGTTCCGAACGAAGAAAACTTGCGTACATATCGATATTAACTCTGTGTTCAGAGAAACGTGATTCCTCTATTTCCTTGACATTCTACAAGAATTTTTTGCATATCTAACTTGCCGACACGTAACTAAGACGTTCCGAACGAAGGAAACTTGCGTACATAGCGATCTGTGCTCTGTGTTCAGAGAAACGTGATTCCTCTATTTCTTTGACATTCTACAAGAATTTTTTGCATATCTCACTTGCCGACACGTAACTAAGACATTCCGAACGAAGGTAACTTGCGTACATAGCGATCTCTGCTCTGTGTGCAGAGAAGTGTTTCTACTCAATTTCCTTGATGTTGCACAAGAATTTTCTACATATCTAACTGAAACATATGTAACTAAGACGTTCCGAACGAAGAAAACTTGCGTACATAGCGATCTCTGCTCTGTGTGCAGAGAAGTGTTTTTACTCAATTTCCTTGATGTTGCACAAGAATTTTCTGCATATCTCACATGTCGACACGTAACTAAGACGTTTTGAACGAAGGAAACTTGCGTTCATAGCGATCTGTGCTCTGTGTGTAGAGAAACGTGATTCCTTTATTTCCTTGACGTTGTACAAGAATTTTCTGCATATCTCACTTGCCGACACGTAATTAAGACGTTCCGAACAATGGAGACTTGCGTACATAGCGATCTCTGCTCTGTGTGCAGAGAAGTGTTTCTACTCAATTTCCATGATGTTGCACAAGTATTTTCTGCATATCTCACATGTCGACACGTAACTAAGACGTTCCGAACGAAGGAAACTTGCGTACATAGCGATCTCTGCTCTGTGTGCAGAGAAGTGTTTCTACTCAATATCCTTGATGTTGCACAAGAATTTTCTGCATATCTCACATGTCGACACGTAACTAAGTCGTTCCGAACAAAGAAAACTTGCGTACATATCGATATTAACTCTGTGTTCAGAGAAACGTGATTCCTCTATTTCCTTGACATTCTACAAGAATTTTTTGCATATCTCACTTGCCGACACGTAACTAAGACGTTCCGAACGAAGGCAACTTGCGTACATAGCGATCTCTGCTCTGTGTGCAGAGAAGTGTTTCTACTCAATTTCCTTGATGTTGCACAAGATTTTTCTGCATATCTCATATGTCGACACGTAACTAAGACGTTCCGAACAAAGGAAACTTGCGTACATATTGATCTTAACTCTGTGTTCGGAGAAACGTGATTCCTCCATTTCCTTGACGTTGTAAAAGAACTTTCTGCATATCTCACATGTCGACACGTAACTAAGACGTTCCGAGCAAAGGAAACTTGCGTACATATTGATCTTAACTATGTATTCAGAGAAACGTGATTCCGCTATTTCCTTGACGTTGTACAAGAATTTTCTGCATATCTCACTTGCCGACACGTAACTAAAACATTCCGAACGAAGGAAACTTGCGTACATTGCGATCTCTTCTCTGTGTGCAGAAAAACTTGATTCCTTATAGTTCCTTGACGTTGTACAAGAATTTTCTGCATATCTCACTTGCCGACACGTAACTAAGACGTTCCGAACGAAGGAAACTTGCGTACATAGCGATCTGTGCTCTGTGTGTAAAGAAACGTGATTTCTTTATTTCCTTGACGTTGTACAAGAATTTTCTGCATATCTCACTTGCCGACACGTAATTAAGACGTTCCGAACAATGGAAACTAGCGTACATAGCGATCTCTGCTCTGTGTGCAGAGAAGTGTTTCTACTCAATTTCCATGATGTTACACAAGAATTTTCTGCATATCTCACATGTCGACACGTAACTAAGACGTTCCGAACAATGGACACGTGCGTACATAGAGATCTCAGCTCTGTGTCCAGAGAAGTGTTTCTACTCAATTTCCTTGATTTGCACAAGAATTTTCTGCATATCTCACATGTCGACACGTAACTAAGACGTTCCGAACGAAGGAAACTTGCGTACATATCGATCTTATCTATGTATTCAGAGAAACGTGATTCCGCTATTTCCTTGACGTTGTACAAGAATTATCTGCATATCTCACTTGCCGACACGTAATTAAGACGTTCCGAACAATGGAAACTTGCGTACATAGCGATCTCTGCTCTGTGTGCAGAGAAGTGTTTCTACTCAATTTCCTTGATGTTGCACAAGAATTTTCTGCATATCTCATATGTCGACACGTAACTAAGACGTTCCGAACGAAGGAAACTTGCGTACATATCGATCTTAACTCTGTGTTCGGAGAAACGTGATTCCTCTATTTCCTTGACGTTGTAAAAAATTTTCTGCATATCTCACATGTCGACACGTAACTAAGACGTTCCGAACGAAGAAAACTTGCGTACATATCGATATTAACTCTGTGTTCAGAGAAACGTGATTCCTCTATTTCCTTGACATTCTACAAGAATTTTTTGCATATCTAACTTGCCGACACGTAACTAAGACGTTCCGAACGAAGGAAACTTGCGTACATAGCGATCTGTGCTCTGTGTTCAGAGAAACGTGATTCCTCTATTTCCTTGACATTCTACAAGAATTTTTTGCATATCTCACTTGCCGACACGTAACTAAGACATTCCGAACGAAGGTAACTTGCGTACATAGCGATCTCTGCTCTGTGTGCAGAGAAGTGTTTCTACTCAATTTCCTTGATGTTGCACAAGAATTTTCTACATATCTAACTGAAACATATGTAACTAAGACGTTCCGAACGAAGAAAACTTGCGTACATAGCGATCTCTGCTCTGTGTGCAGAGAAGTGTTTCTACTCAATTTCCTTGATGTTGCACAAGATTTTTCTGCATATCTCACATGTCGACACGTAACTAAGACGTTCCGAACGAAGAAAACTTGCGTACATAGCGATCTCTGCTCTGTGTGTAGAAAAACGTGATTCCTTAAGTTCCTTGACGTTGTACAAGAATTTTCTGCATATCTCACTTGCCGACACGTAACTAAGACGTTCCGAATGAAGGCAACTTGCGTACATAGCGATCTCTGCTCTGTGTGCAGAGAAGTTTTTCTACTCAATTTCCTTGATATTGCACAAGAATTTTCTACATATCTAACTGAAACATATGTAACTAAGACGTTCCGAACGAAGAAAACTTGCGTACATAGCGATCCGTGCTCTGTGTGTAGAGAAGTGTTTCTACTCAATTTCCTTGATGTTGCACAAGATTTTTCTGCATATCTCACATGTCGACACGTAACCAAGACGTTCCGAACGAAGAAAACTTGCGTACATAGCGATCTCTGCTCTGTGTGTAGAGAAGTGTTTCTACTCAATTTCCTTGATGTTGCACAAGATTTTTTTGCATATCTCATATCTCGACACGTAACTAAGACGTTCCGAACGAAGGAAACTTGCGTACATATCGATCTTAACTCTGTGTTCAGAGAAACGTAATTCCTCCTGTCACGTCTCGATATTCGAAGTTGATAAAAAAAATTAAATCTAGATTTATTAATGCAAATCTATTTTCTGAACGTGACTGTATTAAATTTTTATGATAATAGTAAACTAGAATTTATTCGTTTAAATCGAATAAGATATTTACGCCTTTTAGATGTTTTATTTCTTTTTCGGTCACCCTGCATTCACCGGGTCTACCGGGGACCAGAAGACTGACAACTTGTCCGTATAAGGCGTTAACTTACTTAGGAATATACGTCGTCGGGTTGGATTCCTCCTGCGACGATCCCTCGAGATTCAATATTTATATATGTTCTTCTTAATTATAATAATGTAGGCTGATGTTGGGTGGATAGGTAGCCGGAACGTAGTAATAATTGTAGAGTCGAATATAGTAGTATATAACACTTTATTTTATATTCAACGTTTAAATTGTATTATTATTACAGTCGCTATACTAGCGGCTGGTAAACTCCGTTTCAGAGTGTATCTAAGAGTCTTAAAGACTTGTACAGAAGTTTGACGACGCGTAACGCCGGATTACTGACGCTTGACAAAGGTATTCAGAGCTCAAAAGTAGTAACGTGTTAACAGTTTGCCGTCGCGAATAGTAATGCTGGATGTCGGGCTTGAGCTCCTCCGGTCTTCAGGTGTTGGTGGGAGAGATGCTGCAGTGGGATCGCCTCTTGTAGATGGTGGGATATTCTTCCTATGCTTCGCCTAAGACTTCCTGATGCTGGTGGGAGACCCATGGGCGGGAGCAATGGCAAGTGGAAGAGCCGCTGACAGGGATCTCTGTGCGAGAAGGACAGCTATATCGTACCCTCGCAACATTCCAACTTATTTGTCCGGCCTAATCTTATCGAGCGGGCGGATAAGAATATCGATCGACGGCTAGTCCGCATACCATGTACAGTTTAAGGCTCTTATAAAACTCTTATAATACTGCAGTGAATAAAATATTTTATAATGAATATTCTTATATGCCTAGTTCCTTATTGTTACCTATATGGTTAATAATAGAGTCTTATGCTACGTAGAATATGTGTATGCGCGTATGCGGATATAAAGTTTTTAAGGCTAATATGAATATAAAGTTAAAACGAATATATATATGTTCGTGTACTTAAAATTATTATATTAAAGCGTAATAACGTTACATTTGCATTGTTCACTTTTCGCTTGTATCTTCTATTTGAATTTAATGCTTTATTAAAAGATCTTCAGTATACTTATATATATATATATATATATATATATATATATATAATCTTTATTACAATTTTTAAAGCGTTTGAATCGACTGTCTGGTTGTGCAATGCAAATATAAATTATTAGTTATTCTTATGGTTTATACATATGATGGTTATTTTTGCGTCACCCGCTGGCGCGCTCAAGCGTTGGCTACATACGGAGTGACTCTTAAATATGAATACTATTTTACAAGTTAGAACTTTGCCTTGAACGAATAATTTTTCCCGGATTTTTACTTCTTTCACCCCTTATGGGTGTATTAACAATAAATATATTATTTAAATAAAATTTGACGTGCGGCAAAGACGTCACACTCCATTTCCTTGACGTTGTACAAGAATTTTCTGCATATCTCACTTGCCGACACGTAACTAAGACATTCCGAACGAAGGTAACTTACGTACATAACGATCTCTGCTCTGTGTGCGGAGAAGTGTTTTTACTCAATTTCCTTGATGTTGCACAAGAATTTTCTGCATATCTCACATGTCGACACGTAACTAAGACGTTTTGAACGAAGGAAACTTGCGTTCATAGCAATCTGTGCTCTGTGTGTAGAGAAACGTGATTCCTTTATTTCCTTGACGTTGTACAAGAATTTTCTGCATATCTCACTTGCCGACACGTAATTAAGACGTTCCGAACAATGGAAACTTGCGTACATAGCGATCTCTGCTCTGTGTGCAGAGAAGTGTTTCTACTCAATTTCCATGCTGTTGCACAAGAATTTTCTGCATATCTCACTTGCCGACACGTAACTAAGACATTCCGAACGAAGGAAACTTGCGTACATAGCGATCTCAGCTTTGTGCTCAGAAAAACGTATTTCCTCAATTTCCTTAATGTTGTACAAGAATTTTCGACTAAACTCACTTACTGACACGTAACTAAGACGTTTCGAACGAACAAAACATGCGTACATAGCGATCTCAACTTTGTGCGCAGAAAAACGTATATCCTCAATTTCCTTAATGTCGTGCAAGAATTTTCGACTAAACTCACTTACTGACACGTAACTAAGACGTTCCGAACGAACAAAACTTGCGTACATAGCGATTTTAACAATGTATGCCGTGAAGCAGTTCATCTCAATTTCCTTGATGTTACACAAGAATTTTAGACAAATCTCACTTACTGACACGTAACTAAGATGTTCCGAACGACCAAAATTTGCGTACATAGCGATTTTAACAATGTATGCCGTGAAGCGGTTCTTATCAATTTCCTTGATGTTGCACAAGAATTTTAGACAAATCACACTTACTGACACGTAACTAAGACGTTTCGAACGAACAAAACTTGCATACATAGCGATCTCATCTTTGTGCGCAGAAAAACGTATATCCTCAATTTCCTTAATGTCGTGCAAGTATTTTCGACTAAACTCACCTACTGACACGTAACTAAGACGTTCCGAACGAACAAAACTTGCGTACATAGCGATTTTAATAATGTAAGCCGTGAAGCGGTTCTTCTCAATTTCCTTGACGTTGCACAAGAATTTTAGACAATTCTCGCTTACTGACACGTAACTAAGACGTTTCGAACGAACAATACTTGCGTACATAGCGATCTCAGCTTTGTGCGCATAAAAACTTATATCCTCAATTTCCTTAATGTCGTGCAAGAATTTTCGACTAAACTCACTTACTGACACGTAACTAAGACGTTCCGTACGAACAATACTTGCGTACATAGCGATTTTAACAATGTAAGCCGTGAAGCGGTTCTTCTCAATTTCCTTGATGTTGCACAATAATTTTAGACAAATCTCGCTTACTGACACGTAACTAAGACGTTTCGAACGAACAAAACTTGCGTACATAGCGATCTCAGCTTTGTGCGCAGAAAAACGTATATCCTCAATTTCCTTAATGTCGTGCAAGAATTTTCGACTAAACTCCCTTACTGACACGTAACTAAGACGTTCCGAACGAACAAAACTTGCGTACATAGCGATCTCAGCTTTGTGCTCAGAAAAACGTATTTCCTCAATTTCTTTAATGTTGTACAAGAATTTTCGACTAAACTCACTTACTGACACGTAACTAAGACGTTTCGAACGAACAAAACATGCGTACATAGCGATCTCAACTTTGTGTGCAGAAAAACGTATATCCTCAATTTCCTTAATGTCATGCAAGAATTTTCGACTAAACTCACTTACGGACACGTAACTAAGACGTTCCATACGAACAAAACTTGCGTACATAGCGATTTTAATAATGTAAGCCGTGAAGCGGTTCTTCGCAATTTCCTTGACGTTGCACAAGAATTTTAGACAATTCTCGCTTACTGACACGTAACTAAGACGTTTCGAACGAACAATACTTGCGTACATAGCGATCTCAGCTTTGTTCGCATAAAAACTTATATCCTCAATTTCCTTAATGTCGTGCAAGAATTTTCGACTAAACTCACTTACTGACACGTAACTAAGACGTTCCATACGAACAAAACTTGCGTACATAGCGATTTTAATAATGTAAGCCGTGAAGCGGTTCTTCGCAATTTCCTTGACGTTGCACAAGAATTTTAGACAATTCTCGCTTACTGACACGTAACTAAGACGTTTCGAACGAACAATACTTGCGTACATAGCGATCTCAGCTTTGTTCGCATAAAAACTTATATCCTCAATTTCCTTAATGTCGTGCAAGAATTTTCGACTAAACTCACTTACTGACACGTAACTAAGACATTCCGTACGAACAATACTTGCGTACATAGCGATTTTAACAATGTAAGAAGTGAAGCGGTTCTTCTCAATTTCCTTGATGTTGCACAAGAATTTTAGACAAATCTCGCTTACTGACACGTAACTAAGACGTTTCGAACGAACAAAACTTGCGTACATAGCGATCTCAGCTTTGTGCGCAGAAAAACGTATATCCTCAATTTCCTTAATGTCGTGCAAAAATTTCCGACTGAACTCGCTTACTGACACGTAACTAAGACGTTCCGAACGAACAAAACTTGCGTACATAGCGATTTTAATAATGTAAGCCGTGAAGCGGTTCTTCTCAATTTCCTTGACGTTGCACAAGAATTTTAGACAATTCTCGCTTACTGACACGTAACTAAGACGTTTCGAACGAACAATACTTGCGTACATAGCGATCTCAGCTTTGTGCGCATAAAAACTTATATCCTCAATTTCCTTAATGTCGTGCAAGAATTTTCGACTAAACTCACTTACTGACACGTAACTAAGACGTTCCGTACGAACAATACTTGCGTACATAGCGATTTTAACAATGTAAGCCGTGAAGCGATTCTTCTCAATTTCCTTGACGTTGCACAAGAATTTTAGACAAATCTCGCTTACTGACACGTAACTAAGACGTTTCGAACGAACAAAACTTGCGTACATAGTGTGACGTCTCAGCCGCACGTCAAAATTTATTTAAGCAATATATTTATTGTTAACTCACCCATAAGGGGCGAAAGAAGTAGAAATCCGGAGAAAATTATTCGTTCAAGACAAACTTCTAACTTGTAAAATAGTATTCATACTCGAGAGTCACCCCGTATATAGCCAACGCTCGAACGCGCCAGCGGGTGACGCAAAAATAACTATCATACGAATAAACTATAGAAATAGCTAAAGCCTTATATTTGCATTGTACAATCAGACAGACGATTCAAACGCTTTAAAAATTGTAATAAATATTATATATATATATATATATATATATATATATATATATATATATGAGTATACAAAAGATCTTTTAATAAAGCATTAAATTCAATTAGAAGATACAAGCGAAAAGTGAACGATGCAAATGTAACGTTATTACGTTTTAACCCAATAATTTTAAGTATATATATATATAGTCGTTTTAACTTTATATTCATATTAGCTTTAAAAACTTTATATTCACATATGCGCATACACATATTCTACGTAGCATAAGACTTCATTATTAACCATAAAGGTAGCAATAAGGAATTAGGCATATAGGAATATTCATTATAAAACATTTTATTCACTATAGTATTATAAGAGTTTTATAAGAGCTTTAAACTGTGCATGGTATGCGAACTGGCCGTCGATCGATATTCTTATCCGCCCGCTCGATAAGATTAAGCGGGACAAACAAGTTGGAATGTTGCGAGGGGACGATATAGCTGTCCTTCTCGCACAGAGATCCCTACCAGCGGCGCTACCACTTGCCATTGCTCCCGCCCATGGGACTCCCTCCAACATCGGGAAGTCTTAGGCGAAGCATAGGAAGAATATCCCACCATCTACCAAAGGCGATCCCACTGCAGCATCTCTCCCACCGACACCCGAAGACCGGAGGAGCTCAGTGCAAGTCCGACATCCAGCATTACTATTCCAAACTTCGAACAGCTAACACGACTAGCTCTTCAATATAGTAATCCGGTGTACGCATCGACAAGCTCCGAATTCACAGTTATAAGACTCCCATTCTTGTACTTCGAGTTTCTCTAGCGTTAGCAGACGCTAGTAATATTAATTGCTTAACTTAACTTAAATATAAAATAAAGTGCTATTTTACTCTACATAACTCTACGAATTATTTCAACATCCGGCTACCAATTTATCCTGAATTAGCCGTCATTACCATAATTAAGAGCGCTTATCAGTGATCAATCTGGAGGACCAGCTACACGGAGAATCCAGCATATTAATTATTATTCAGACACATATAGTCATAAAGGGTAAGAGAAACATTACTTATAGATCCTACACAACCATTGACGGGTTATTAGTCTTATGGTCCCCGGTAGACCCGGTGAACTGCAGGGTGACCGAAAAAGAAAATAAAATATCTCATTTATAAAGGAAAATTACCCTAAAAATAATTAACATACACTACTCAGATTTATTACTACTATTAGTATTATATGTTCACGTTCTTAGAATAAAGAATAATTTTTTTTTATTAACTTCGAACGCTGGGACGTGACATATATTTTTGGTGGCAGCGGTGGGATGGCATAAGCCTACCTGTCAATTGATTGTGTCTAACCATTTTTCTTTCAGAAGTGAATTGTGCGCGATATAACGTTCGATTTGAGTCTCGGTTAATATTTTTCAGATTTTTCTTAAATCTTGCGTGAGTTGCAGTGTCGCTATAATATTATCCAAGTACTGAAAAACGATTCGTGTTCGATTTTATTAACGTTGTTAGAATTCAGTGATTGTTCTCGACTGCGTGTGCTTCGAATGCATTAAACGACATAGTGACATTCTGACGCTGCGAGTTAGAGCAAATATAGTTCGCCCCTTGCTGCGAAAGAATTATTGAATAATACCTGGTTCTGCGGTAACGGCTTCGAGCTGGTCCACTCCGCTCGTCGTTATAACCGGAGCTCTCTTTTTGGTGAGGCGACCCCGCACATTGAGAATAGCGAACGTAACGTAGACACCAGTGTGTAACTTACTAATTTCAGTGCCGAAACACGCAGTGGAGATAGAAAGAAATTAATTATCTTCATATATTTTAAATTCCAAGTGCGTGCGCTTGTCCTTCGACGTGTGCGGAATCTGAGTGAATTGGAAGCGACGGCTCTGGGGCGGATAAACCGCTCGTTGTTGCTTTTGATTTTCTGTGCGTTCGATAGACGTAAGAGAGTTAGTGAGGCGACCCCGCACACTCTCACTTTTCGTTCTCTCTTCTTGGTGAGGCGACCCCGCACATTTAGAGCTGAACGAAAGGGCGGATATTGAAATGCCTGTCAGTTAGAGATGCCAAGGACACGCCGTGCCGGTCGGAAATATCAGCTTCGACGATTAGTAGCACAATATTATCGAGCCCTCGAAAATAATTCGTTCGAATCAAACAATATTCAAATTGATTCTGTATCCGAGCCGATACCCGCAGTAAATAACGACGTTTACAAATTAATTCCGATTACGGTCGAGCAATCTCCGTTACCATATTCAGAAATCCCGGAGAACGACCCGCGTCGCGAATTATACGAAAAGACTCAAATTCGAAGCGTTAGCGCCAGCAGCGAATAAAGAAACATATATACCATTATTGTTTCATATTATACTATTTTTGTGTGTTTTATTATACCCTACCCTATAATTGCATTATCTTATTTTCAGATATTTTAAAATATTTCTATCTTGCTTTATTTTATTATATGTATTTATACATTTGCTTTTGATATATTATTACTAAAATTATTATAATCTTTTTTATTATTATCTTTTATATATTGCTTAATCTTGTATACTACAATATTCTTATTTTCTATTATTACTAAATTATACCATATTTTATAGGGTTGGAGGATTAAGCCTATTTCATACGTATATTATTTAATCCTCAAACCACCCTGTGTACTAACCTATATTCTTACAGGATTAAGGAACCATAGCATTTATATGCTATTCAAACGTATGTATTATAACAAAGTTCATATTATTAAATATTATCTTCACAATTGTTATTCAAAGAACAACAAATTAATAAACGTTTTAAAATTACTAACGTTTCCGGAAATACACGCGAAATAAGAGACCGTCTCCGATTTTAATGAAATTCTGGCACTAGGCGTTTTGAAAGAAGATAAGATTTTGGCCGCCATCTTGTTTTTTCATATACGTGAGATTTTTGGATCGAGATTGCTCTAAATAAATTTTAAACACCTAAAATAAGGTCCATGTAAAATTTCAGATAAATCCGAGCGACCAAAAAATCCGCCATTTTGTTTTTAACGCGTAACCGTAGAGGGTCAACAGTGAGCTCTTTCGACGCAGAGAAGCCCACTAACTATTAGTGCAGAATTTCAGTCCGATTGGAAAAAGCATACGCGTTCTAGAACAAAAAGAAAAATAAAATTTTCCGCCATCTTGTTTTTAACGCGCCATCGGAGAGATACGCGGTTGATTTCGTTTTACTCAGCTAAAAGAGGGGAATATATGAGATAATTTTCATCCCTCTAATTTCAAAATTTAACTCAAAATAAAATTTATAAACTTTCATTTTTGGACGTAGGATTTTGAAATTTTATATATACAAAATAGAGACTTCCGTGAATGTCCCCGCTGAATTATAGAAGGATTGCCCCATTTTACATCGCTATAGTTGCTACGTCAACTAACAAAATATAATTCCCCGAATTATGGCTCAATTTACGCGATCGCACGGTACAGTAAGCGTCGATCCGGAAATCGAAAAAAGGCAAAAATTCGTAGAGGACCGCGAAAAATCATCTAATTCCAAAATGTCGCTTAAAGAGCGAGAAGAAACAACTAAACGCTCTAACGAGGCAATAGACGCGAATTCATTATTCGAAGTGCTTTCAAAAATCCAAACAGAGTTATCACAATTACGCAGGTTACCAGAACAAGTAAGCAATCTCGAACAACGCGTAAATGAAGCCTCCCGTGCCGCGTCCGCGTACGACGAATACGCCGACCCGCCGGAGCAGGAACCCCCAGTAATCATGCCAACCCTGAAAATAAAAGATGTAGTAGCAAACATTCCCCCTTTTAACGGTTACAAGATTTCTATTTTTCAATTCGCCCGAGCATGTGAACGTGCTCGTGATTTACTACCGTCTGCGCAAGAACCTCAGCTCGTACAATTTATTATTAATAAAATCGAAGGGGACGCATATCAGGTTATAGAGGGTAACGTATACACACGCGTTGTGGATTTGTTAGACAAGCTGAAAAACATTTTCGCTCCAAATAAATCCGTAGCACAGTATCGTGGAGAACTAGCTAATGCATATAAATCGCCAAACGAGTCAGTTTTAAAATACGCCGGGAGAATTAAGGATTTGAGAACAGCAATACTAGATGGAAACAGGCGACAGGGCATCAATAACCCCCGTTTATTTAATAATGAAGTTGAAGGAGAAGTTTTAGAAGCATTTGTAAACGGGTTACCATCCAATGTAATTACGCGAATGGAACACCGAAATATAGGCACCCTAGACGAAGCTATTGAGTGGGCCGTAAAAATTACGAGAAATTTAGAAATAGAAAAACAGCGCGAGAGGCAATTTGTGCCTCGGCAATTCCCCGTTACGCGTGCAGATATAAATAACCCAAGACCTCCCGACGTAGAACAACCAAAGTCCATATTAAAAAACCCTAACAACAATTTCGTTCCGCGACCATGGATTAGACCCCTAATACCGGGCCAACCAGGACCGAATTCCCCTGGCATTTGCAATTATTGCAAACTTCCAGGACATAGAGTAGCAGAGTGCCGGAAACTGGCATACAGAAATGCTATACAGGCGTCGGGAAACGCGGAAGGCCGCCCGACGGTGAGCGCGACCAAGGAACCGGCCCAAGCAACCGCGCACCCCATCACAGTGCAGACCGAGCCGACCACTACAGAAACTTGAAAGATTCTAACGCAAAAGAAGAAGGCTCAAGTTATTCAAAAATTTTATTAAAAAATTATAACGACCCGGCGCTGGTTACCCAACCAACTAAAATAATATCAGATGATTCCAATGCCACTATCGGAGTTGCAAACTTAGGTCCGATGGGTCCAGAAGCGCACCAACCAAAGGTCGTCATAACCTGTAAAAATTTCAAAGCCTACTGTTTCTTTATGGTAGACTCGGGATCCTCCGTAAACCTCGTAAAAATAGGAATTTTAAAGAGCACCCCTATAAATACTAAAGATAAATTAAAATTAAAAGGCATTACAAAGAAACCAATTCAAACATTAGGGTCAGCCACTTTTGAAATTATGGGGAAAAGAACGAAATTCTACGTCGTTCGAGACGACTTCGGCATACCTGCCGACGGCATAATAGGTGCCGAATTTCTAAATCAAAATAATGCCATCATCGACTATAATCAAAGCTGTTTGGCATTTGAAGACATTCAAGTACCTTTCTTTAAAAAGGAAAAAGTGCTAGTACCTTCACGAACCGTCGTGACGGTATCTTTTAATATTACTAACCCGGAAAGAAAAGAGGGTTACGTTCCTCGAAATGAGGTTGATTCTTGGCAGAGCCTTAGTCAAAAATTCCCGAGGGAAGGGGCACATGAAAGCTTATAATTTGACTGAGCGCGATTACACTGTAGAAGTTTGCCCTTTGCCGCTCTTTGAATATTCAATACCAGGTGACTCCGAGGAGCACCTAGGTCCGTTGAATTCTTCTATTTTTGTAAATCCTATGAGCCCAGAAGAGCTCTCCAGAGATGGGAAATCTTTCGTTCCCGAAGACCACGAAAGTCTTGCTAGTACACAAGATGCAACGCCTGCATCTTCGTGCCTCAAACACTCTATTGACACGCTTCCAGGATCAACAGGATTTGAGGATCTTCTATATTTTGAAAATACAAATTCCAAGAGCAATGAAGAGCTCGCCAACAATGGGAAATCTTCATCTTCTAACTCTATGAGCCAAAAGGAGCTCTCCGAAAACGGGAAATCATCACCTTCAAACTTATTGAACTCCGAGGAGTTTTCACATCCTACTACCTCTGCTCAGCCTCCCGCTTCCAGGGACCTGACGGAGTCTACTATGAGCAACGAAGAGTTCGCCAATAATGGGAAATCTTCTTCTACTAAATCCAGGAGCCATGAAGAGCTCTCCCAACTGGGGAAATCTTTCGTTCCAAACAATTATAAAAATCTTGCAACTACTCAAGACGCTTTACCAGAACACGAGGTCTATAACCTCAGAGGCTATTCGAACAACACGGACGTAATTCCAATGTCTTCAAACCTCGAGAGTCACATATATACAAAAGATGCGCTTTCAGCATCTTCTAATCGTACTGAACAACTTAAATCTTTAATCAACACCGAGCATTTAAACGAAGAAGAGGCAGATCATGTGAACGCCTTACTCAAAGAATACGGAGACTGTTTCCATCTCCCAGGGGAAAATTTAAACTTCACCACCTCAGTCAAACACACCATCCCAACCACTGATAATATTCCTATCCATGTAAAGCAATATAGATACCCGCTAGTCCACAAGGAGGAGATAGACAGGCAAGTGATTAAGTTATTAGCAGACGAAATAATAACGCCTTCAGCATCACCGTATAACGCTCCTCTATGGATAGTACCCAAAAAGCCTGCGGCTGACGGAAAGAAAAAATGGAGAATGGTAATAGACTTTCGTAAATTAAACAAAAAAACAGTAGGAGACGCATACCCACTGCCTAATATAGTAGAAATATTGGACCAGTTGGGTAGTGCAAAATATTTCTCCATATTTGATCTCGCTCAAGGATTCCATCAAATTCCAATGGCTCCCGAAGATCAGGGGAAGACAGCCTTCTCAACGCCCTACGGGCATTACGAATATCAGCGGATGCCCTTTGGCCTCAAAAATGCACCCGCAACGTTCCAACGGTTGATGGATAACGTCCTTACCGGACTACAAGGAAACGAACTATTCGTCTACCTCGACGACATAGTTATCTACGCCAGATCTATAGAAGAACATTATACAAAAGTCAGAGAATTAATGCAGAGATTAAGGAAAGCAAATCTGCAGTTACAACCTGAAAAATGCCAATTTTTAAGGCACGAAGTTGCCTACCTAGGGCATGTTATAGGAAACGACGGCGTACGACCAGATCCCAGCAAAATTGAAGCTGTCGAACACTTTCCGATTCCCCGAAACTATAAGAATATAAAACAATTCCTCGGGTTAACAGGATATTATCGACGATTTATTAAAAATTTCTCAAAGATAGCAAAACCATTAACAGATCTTCTAAAGAAGAATAAATCTTTCGTTTGGACCCCATCCCAAGAGAACGCATTTAATTCCTTAAAACACGAACTATTAAAAGAGCCTGTCTTGCAATATCCAAATTTTAAAGAACCATTTTTGCTAACTACCGATGCCAGCGGATACGCAATAGGAGGTGTATTAAGCCAAGGACAAATAGGAAAAGATTTACCGATTTCATATATTTCCAGGACTCTAAATGAGGCAGAAGGAAGATACTCCACCATAGAGAAAGAGTGTTTAGCCGTGGTCTACTGTGTGACATACTTTAGGCATTACCTGTACGGCAGAAAATTTACAATACTCACTGACCATAAGCCGCTAGTCTGGCTACATTCAGTCAAGGATCCCAGCTCCCGCTTATGGAAATGGAGACTAAAATTATCAGAGTATGAATATGAGATACAATATAAAACAGGAAAGACTAACGTAGTAGCGGACGCACTCTCCCGAAATCCACCTATTCCTGACGCATCTATACTTCCTTTGACGAAATCCGACGACGATTCAAATGAATCTCTTTTTTCATATCAGACGGCTACCCAGCAGTCTAGACCCTCCATCACCTTCCCTTCTAACGCCTCAGAAGAAAACGCTTTACTAACTCCCCCAGCAACAACAAGAATCCCATCTCAATTCCAATTCCCCAGCATTGAGAACATAAATGAACAAGTGCAGGAACTAAATCAAAGCGATTCAGAAATGTCAGTAGACAACACAGAAGACGAAAATGAAGATAACGTACCTGCCTCTCCACAACCCCGCTCTTCGGGCGAGGAAAACGACTTTAGGATCAACGAAACGCGAGATTCACTGCTATCCCGAAAAGACAATCATATTATTTTCACTACGCTAGAAGGACATCCTTATGACAAAGGCGCGAAAGATTATTTGGCCGAGAATAAACTTCCCACATATAAAGATTTAACTTTCGCAAGAGTAAGAGTAACTAATCTAAATAACGGAAAACATTTAATAAATATTCCCATTAAGCAAAACGAAAAAATACAGACGGAACGAAACGACATAATAGAAGGATTAAGATCATTGAGAGATGCCATAATCGAGCTAAATTTGAAAACTGTTAGTATAGCACAAAATGACCTGTATGATATGATCCCATGGATTTTTATTTATAAGAGCCTAAAAAGATTTCTTTCCGACTTATCAATAACCATAACAATCTGCAAATCTTTGGTAAGATGCCCCGGCATAACGGAAAGAACGAATATTATTTACGAAAAGCATGCCACAAAGATAGGAGGACACAAAGGTATAAATAAAACCTATCATCGAATTAGACAAAATTACCACTGGCCTACAATGAAAAAGGATATCCAGGAATATATAAGAAATTGCAAGGACTGCCAAGTAAAAAAATTGACAAGGGTAAAGACAAAGCAGCCTATGATGATAACTGACACTCCAGGAGTTGCTTTTGATAAAGTATCAATGGACGTAGTAGGGCCATTGCCGATGACAAGCCGAAATAACTCCTATATTTTAACAATACAGGATCTTTTAACGAAATATTCAATAGCCACGCCCATGGAAACGGCGGATTCCTTCTCAATAGCTGATGCCTTTATAAAAGATTTCGTTTGCATATACGGAGCACCAAGAGCTCTATTAACCGACCAAGCTCCAACCTTCTTTACCTCCTTAATGAAAGCAATTGCTAATTATTTTAAAATAAAACAATGCCGTACAACCGCTTATCATCCGCAATCAAATGGATCAATTGAACGTTCGCATCACGTACTAACTGAATATTTAAAAATGTACACCAATCAAAATAGCGAATGGGACGAGCACATAAAACCTGCCATGTTCGCCTATAACACCTCAGTCCATGAAGGAACAAACTATACCCCCTATTCCCTAGTCTTTGGACATCTTCCTAGAACTCCATCTTCCACAATAATTCCAGAAGACGCCACTGAACAACCTTATCAGGACTATCTGACTAACCTTTTCAAAATTTTAAGAAATTCGCAAGGCCTAGCAAAACAAAACTTGGTGCAGTCAAAAGAAAAGAGTAAAGTATATTATGATAAAAGAATTAACGTTCAAAATTTCAAGGTTAATGATAGAGTTTATCTATTAAAAGAGCCCATGAAAGGGAAATTAGACGATCAATATACTGGGCCATACAAGATTTTAGAAATGTTACCAATGAATAACGCGAGGATAGACTTCCGTGGTAAATCACGCGTAGTCCATATAAACAAGTTGAAGTTGTGCAAAGGCACATATTTTATTGACCCGGGTTGAAAGAAAGCGCAAGAAAGAGAAATTTTGTAAGCGCGGCCTGGACCCCCGGATCCAGTAATTTTAAGATATTTTCATATTAGTCTCGTATTAATATTAGAGATTTTTGTTCTAACAATACATACACACATACTTGACACATCTTGTAACATAAAACAACACAAACAACCCATATTACTCTCGTATTTTATATTTAAATATAATATTTCTATTTTAAGGTTTACTACATTCCGATGCTTCTAATTACCGCAATGTTCTCTGGCACAAAGGCCATAATAGCCTACGATTGCGGAGGAGCCTACCTTAATGTGACCACTGTATCTTTACTACGTTCAGGCGAATGCGACATCGACATTGCGACACCTGCGACAATCAACACATACATACAGCTGCTACAACTGTCAAACTACGCGCAAACTCACATAACTCAATGTAAGATAGAAATCTTAAGAACCATATCTCACTGCGGAATGCACTCGCATATCTCAGCCGTTCATAACGGTTACGCGAGCTACTTGCAGAAAACATCTCGCGCTAGGTGCATTCAAATGCATAAAGAGGGCCTCTTAAAAATAGGAACCGCAAAAATTATTGACGGACTTAAATCGAATCACACGTATTATAGAAGCGTCACACTCGCGGGTAAAGTAAACGTAGATGGAACCTGTAAAGGCATTCAATACTCGGACTATTACGGCACATGGGATGACGTGATAGTCCAGGCGACTGTAAAAATTTCTCTAAAAGACTCATACGTGCCGGTAAAGTTAAACGCAGGAAAAGTAATGTTAAAATCCGGAACTGTTTGTGAACTATCGGACGAATCCTGTATAGACTCGGATGATGGTTACACCTTTTGGGAAGGAATACCCAATACCGCTTGCGGGTTTGAAGCATATGACGTCCTATACGAAGGCACCTCTACTAAATTTCAAGGCATATTAGATCACCAAAATACCACAATATTCACACTAGAATCTCAAGACATCACTTTTGCACTGACACTAACACGAAGGCACACGATATGCGGTTACACACTGTATGGCACAGAACATCCGAAACTGTTCATTTTTGAAACACAGAAAGGAAACATTTTCAAAGTAAGATCAAAAACTTCTGTAACGAACCTAGATTTATTCACGTACGCAAATTCAAAATTTGTATACGTTGAAAAGTATATGAGGAACCAGATTACCTCTTTATACAAAGATATAATTATGCAAAAATGCGAACTAGAGAAACAGGTTACCAGATGAATTCGCTTACCGGGTGATGAAAGCTCCAGGCTACATGGCAGTCACAGCCGGGGAGGGAATTCACATAGTTAAATGTATACCTATAGAGGTTACACTACGAAAAACAAATACGTGCCATGCTGAATTGCCCATTATGTTTAGAAACGCCACACTATACATGACACCAAAATCACATATCGTCATAAAACACAGTACACTCAGAGATTGTAACCCTTTACTCCCAATAATATACAACATCGAAGGAACTTGGCTACAATTTAACCCTACCCCTTCCATGATAAATTCCCCTCACGAAATCAAACCATTAACAAAACTCTCTTGGAAATACCTTGCGCCAAAATCACTAGCCACCAGTGGCATTTACTCCCAACAAGACCTTGACGAATTAAGAGACCACATTAAGTTCCCCGCGGAAAAGAACGCGGTTCTGCATACCATCGCTCGAGGCTTTACGGGTCAAACAATACAATCCGATACCGTTTCATTGCAAAATTTATTAGACGAAGGTGCGCTAAATAAAATTTATAATAATACATTAACAAAAATATGGGACGGTTTTACCACATTCGGCGCAGCGACCGCTGGCGTATTCGGAATATTTATAATTATAAGAATAATAAAAATTGTATTTGACACATTGATACATGGCTATGCGCTACATGCAGCTTATGGCTGTAGCTTACACTTACTCGGAGCCATTTGGAGCTCTTTCACACATTTATTATTGTATTTGGCCAATAGGCCACAGCCATAACCAAATGTAAATCCCGAAAACCCACCGGAACACACAGACACAAACACAGTACCCAACGCGGTACCCCAAGCAGAAAACGCGGAACCGCCTACTATACCTATAGTATATACGTTCAGAGATCTACGTACCAGATTGGACGAATAAATTTCATCATAACTCGTTACTCCGAAATTTAAACTAAGGGGGGTGGTGTGACGTCTCAGCCGCACGTCAAAATTTATTTAAACAATATATTTATTGTTAACTCACCCATAAGGGGCGAAAGAAGTAGAAATCCGGAGAAAATTATTCGTTCAAGACAAACTTCTAACTTGTAAAATAGTATTCATACTCGAGAGTCACCCCGTATATAGCCAACGCTCGAACGCGCCAGCGGGTGACGCAAAAATAACTATCATACGAATAAACTATAGAAATAGCTAAAGCCTTATATTTGCATTGTACAATCAGACAGACGATTCAAACGCTTTAAAAATTGTAATAAATATTATATATATATATATATATGAGTATACAAAAGATCTTTTAATAAAGCATTAAATTCAATTAGAAGATACAAGCGAAAAGTGAACGATGCAAATGTAACGTTATTACGTTTTAACCCAATAATTTTAAGTATATATATATATAGTCGTTTTAACTTTATATTCATATTAGCTTTAAAAACTTTATATTCACATATGCGCATACACATATTCTACGTAGCATAAGACTTCATTATTAACCATAAAGGTAGCAATAAGGAATTAGGCATATAGGAATATTCATTATAAAACATTTTATTCACTATAGTATTATAAGAGTTTTATAAGAGCTTTAAACTGTGCATGGTATGCGAACTGGCCGTCGATCGATATTCTTATCCGCCCGCTCGATAAGATTAAGCGGGACAAACAAGTTGGAATGTTGCGAGGGGACGATATAGCTGTCCTTCTCGCACAGAGATCCCTACCAGCGGCGCTACCACTTGCCATTGCTCCCGCCCATGGGACTCCCTCCAACATCGGGAAGTCTTAGGCGAAGCATAGGAAGAATATCCCACCATCTACCAAAGGCGATCCCACTGCAGCATCTCTCCCACCGACACCCGAAGACCGGAGGAGCTCAGTGCAAGTCCGACATCCAGCATTACTATTCCAAACTTCGAACAGCTAACACGACTAGCTCTTCAATATAGTAATCCGGTGTACGCATCGACAAGCTCCGAATTCACAGTTATAAGACTCCCATTCTTGTACTTCGAGTTTCTCTAGCGTTAGCAGACGCTAGTAATATTAATTGCTTAACTTAACTTAAATATAAAATAAAGTGCTATTTTACTCTACATAACTCTACGAATTATTTCAACATCCGGCTACCAATTTATCCTGAATTAGCCGTCATTACCATAATTAAGAGCGCTTATCAGTGATCAATCTGGAGGACCAGCTACACGGAGAATCCAGCATATTAATTATTATTCAGACACATATAGTCATAAAGGGTAAGAGAAACATTACTTATAGATCCTACACAACCATTGACGGGTTATTAGTCTTATGGTCCCCGGTAGACCCGGTGAACTGCAGGGTGACCGAAAAAGAAAATAAAATATCTCATTTATAAAGGAAAATTACCCTAAAAATAATTAACATACACTACTCAGATTTATTACTACTATTAGTATTATATGTTCACGTTCTTAGAATAAAGAATAATTTTTTTTTATTAACTTCGAACGCTGGGACGTGACAATAGCGATCTCAGCTTTGTGCGCAGAAAAACGTATATCCTCAATTTCCTTAATGTCGTGCAAGAATTTTCGACTAAACTCACTTACTGACACGTAACTAAGACGTCCCGAACGAACAAAACTTGCGTACATAGCGATCTCAGCTTTGTGCTCAGAAAAACGTATTTCCTCAATTTCCTTAATGTTGTACAAGAATTTTCGACTAAACTCACTTACTGACACGTAACTAAGACGTTTCGAACGAACAAAACATGCATACATAGCGATCTCAACTTTGTGCGCAGAAAAACGTATATCCTCTATTTCCTTAATGTCGTGCAAGAATTTTCGACTAAACTCACTTACTGACACGTAACTAAGACGTTCCGAACGAACAAAACTTGCGTACATAGCGATTTTAACAATGTATGCCGTGAAGCAGTTCTTCTCAATTTCCTTGATGTTACACAAGAATTTTAGACAAATCTCACTTACTGACACGTAACTAAGATGTTCCGAACGACCAAAATTTGCGTACATAGCGATTTTAACAATGTAAGCCGTGAAGCGGTTCTTCTCAATTTCCTTGATGTTGCACAAGAATTTTAGACAATTCTCGCTTACTGACACGTAACTAAGACGTTTCGAACGAACAATACTTGCGTACATAGCGATCTCAGCTTTGTTCGCATAAAAACTTATATCCTCAATTTCCTTAATGTCGTGCAAGAATTTTCGACTAAACTCACTTACTGACACGTAACTAAGACGTTCCGAACGAACAAAACTTGCGTACATAGCGATCTCAGCTTTGTGCTCAGAAAAACGTATTTCCTCAATTTCCTTAATGTTGTACAAGAATTTTCGACTAAACTCACTTACTGACACGTAACTAAGACGTTTCGAACGAACAAAACATGCGTACATAGCGATCTCAACTTTGTGCGCAGAAAAACGTATATCCTCTATTTCCTTAATGTCGTGCAAGAATTTTCGACTAAACTCACTTACTGACACGTAACTAAGACGTTCCGAACGAACAAAACTTGCGTACATAGCGATTTTAACAATGTATGCCGTGAAGCAGTTCTTCTCAATTTCCTTGATGTTACACAAGAATTTTAGACAAATCTCACTTACTGACACGTAACTAAGATGTTCCGAACGACCAAAATTTGCGTACATAGCGATTTTAACAATGTAAGCCGTGAAGCGGTTCTTCTCAATTTCCTTGATGTTGCACAAGAATTTTAGACAATTCTCGCTTACTGACACGTAACTAAGACGTTTCGAACGAACAATACTTGCGTACATAGCGATCTCAGCTTTGTTCGCATAAAAACTTATATCCTCAATTTCCTTAATGTCGTGCAAGAATTTTCGACTAAACTCACTTACTGACACGTAACTAAGACGTTCCGAACGACCAAAACTTGCGTACATAGCGATTTCGACAATGTATACCGTGAAGCGGTTCTTCTCAATTTCCTTGATGTTGCACAAGAATTTTAGACAAATCTCACTAACTGACACGTAACTAAGACGTTTCGAACGAACAAAACTTGCGTACATAGCGATCTCAGCTTTGTGCGCAGAAAAACGTATATCCTCAATTTCTTAATGTCGTGCAAAAATTTCCGACTGAACTCGCTTACTGACGCGTAACTAAGACGTTCCGAACGAACAAAACTTGCGTACATAGCGATCTCAGCTTTGTGCGCAGAAAAACGTATATCCTCAATTTCCTTAATGTCGTGCAAGAATTTCCGACTGAACTCGCTTACTGACACGTAACTAAGTCGTTCCGAACGAACAAATCTTGCGTACATATTGATATCAGCTTTGTGCGCAGAAAAACGTATATCCTCAATTTCCTTAATGTCGTGCAAGAATTTTCGACTAAACTCACTTACTGACACGTAACTAAGACGTTCCGAACGAACAAAACCTGCGTACATAGCGATTTTAACAATGTACGCCGTGAAGCGGTTCTTCTTAATTTCATTGATGTTGCACAAGAACTTTAGACAAATCTCACTAACTGACACGTAACTAAGACGTTCCGAACGAACAAAACTTGCGTACATAGCGATCTCAGCTTTGTGCGCAGAAAAACGTATATCCTCAATTTCCTTAATGTCGTGCAAGAATTTTCGACTAAACTCACTTACTGACACGTAACTAAGACGTTCCAAACGAACAAAACTTGCGTACATAGCGATTTTAACAATGTATACCGTGAAGCGGTTCTTCTCAATTTCCTTGATGTTGCACTAGAATTTTAGACAAATCTCACTTACTGACTCGTAACTAAGACGTTCCGAACGACCAAAACTTGCTTTCATAGCGATTTTAACAATGTATGCCGTGAAGCGGTTCTTCTCAATTTCCTTGATGTTGCACAAGAATTTTAGACAAATCTCACTTACTGACACGTAATTAAGACGTTCCGAACGAACAAAACTTGCGTACATAGCGATCTCAGCTTTGTGCGCAGAAAAACGTATATCCTCAATTTCCTTAATGTCGTGCAAGAATTTTCGACTAAACTCACTTACTGACACGTAACTAAGACGTTCCGAACGAACAAAACTTGCGTACATAGCGATCTCAGCTTTGTGCGCAGAAAAACGTATATCCTCAATTTCTTTAATGTCGTGCAAGAATTTTCGACTAAACTCACTTACTGACACGTAACTAAGATGTTCCGAACGACCAAAATTTGCGTACATAGCGATTTTAACAATGTATGCCGTGAAGCGGTTCTTCTCAATTTCCTTGATGTTACACAAGAATTTTAGACAAATCTCACTTACTGACACGTAACTAAGATGTTCCGAACGACCAAAATTTGCGTACATAGCGATTTTAACAATGTATGCCGTGAAGCGGTTCTTCTCAATTTCCTTGATGTTGCACAAGAATTTTAGACAAATCTCACTTACTGACACGTAACTAAGACGTTTCGAACGAACAATACTTGCGTACATAGCGATCTCAGCTTTGTGCGCATAAAAACTTATATCCTCAATTTCCTTAATGTCGTGCAAGAATTTTCGACTAAACTCACTTACTGACACGTAACTAAGACGTTCCGTACGAACAATACTTGCGTACATAGCGATTTTAACAATGTAAGCCGTGAAGCGGTTCTTCTCAATTTCCTTGATGTTGCACAAGAATTTTAGACAAATCTCGCTTACTGACACGTAACTAAGACGTTTCGAACGAACAAAACTTGCGTACATAGCGATCTCAGCTTTGTGCGCAGAAAAACATATATCCTCAATTTCCATAATGTCGTGCAAGAATTTTCGACTAAACTCACTTACTGACACGTAACTAAAACGTTCCGAACGAACAAAACTTGCGTACATAGCGATCTCAGCTTTGTGCTCAGAAAAACGTATTTCCTCAATTTCCTTAATGTTGTACAAGAATTTTCGACTAAACTCACTTACTGACACGTAACTAAGACGTTCCGAACGAACAAAACTTGCGTACATAGCGATCTCAGCTTTGTACGCAGAAAAACGTATATCCTCAATTTCCTTAATGTCGTGCAAGAATTTTCGACTAAACTCACTTACTGACACGTAACTAAGACGTTCCGAACGAACAAAACTTGCGTACATAGCGATTTTAACAATGTATGCCGTGAAGCAGTTCTTCTCAATTTCCTTGATGTTACACAAGAATTTTAGACAAATCTCACTTACTGACACGTAACTAAGATGTTCCGAACGACCAAAATTTGCGTACATAGCGATTTTAACAATGTATGCCGTGAAGCGGTTCTTATCAATTTCCTTGATGTTGCACAAGAATTTTAGACAAATCACACTTACTGACACGTAACTAAGACGTTTCGAACGAACAAAACTTGCATACATAGCGATCTCATCTTTGTGCGCAGAAAAACGTATATCCTCAATTTCCTTAATGTCGTGCAAGTATTTTCGACTAAACTCACCTACTGACACGTAACTAAGCGTTCCGAACGAACAAAACTTGCGTACATAGCGATTTTAATAATGTAAGACGTGAAGCGGTTCTTCTCAATTTCCTTGACGTTGCACAAGAATTTTAGACAATTCTCGCTTACTGACGCGTAACTAAGACGTTTCGAACGAACAATACTTGCGTACATAGCGATCTCAGCTTTGTGCGCATAAAAACTTATATCCTCAATTTCCTTAATGTCGTGCAAGAATTTTCGACTAAACTCACTTACTGACACGTAACTAAGACGTTCCGAACGAACAAAACTTGCGTACATAGCGATTTTAACAATGTATGCCGTGAAGCAGTTCTTCTCAATTTCCTTGATGTTACACAAGAATTTTAGACAAATCTCACTTACTGACACGTAACTAAGATATTCCGAACGACCAAAATTTGCGTACATAGCGATTTTAACAATGTATGCCGTGAAGCGGTTCTTCTCAATTTCCTTGATGTTGCACAAGAATTTTAGACAAATCTCGCTTACTGACACGTAACTAAGACGTTTCGAACGAACAAAACATGCGTACATAGCGATCTCAACTTTGTGCGCAGAAAAACGTATATCCTCAATTTCCTTAATGTCGTGCAAGAATTTTCGACTAAACTCACTTACTGACACGTAACTAAGACGTTCCGAACGAACAAAACTTGCGTACATAGCGATTTTAACAATGTATGCCGTGAAGCAGTTCTTCTCAATTTCCTTGATGTTACACAAGAATTTTAGACAAATCTCACTTACTGACACGTAACTAAGATATTCCGAACGACCAAAATTTGCGTACATAGCGATTTTAACAATGTATGCCGTGAAGCGGTTCTTCTCAATTTCCTTGATGTTGCACAAGAATTTTAGACAAATCTCGCTTACTGACACGTAACTAAGACGTTTCGAACGAACAAAACATGCGTACATAGCGATCTCAACTTTGTGCGCAGAAAAACGTATATCCTCAATTTCCTTAATGTCGTGCAAGAATTTTCGACTAAACTCACTTACTGACACGTAACTAAGACGTTCCGAACGAACAAAACTTGCGTACATAGCGATTTTAACAATGTATGCCGTGAAGCAGTTCTTCTCAATTTCCTTGATGTTACACAAGAATTTTAGACAAATCTCACTTACTGACACGTAACTAAGATATTCCGAACGACCAAAATTTGCGTACATAGCGATTTTAACAATGTATGCCGTGAAGCGGTTCTTATCAATTTCCTTGATGTTGCACAAGAATTTTAGACAAATCACACTTACTGACACGTAACTAAGACGTTTCGAACGAACAAAACTTGCATACATAGCGATCTCATCTTTGTGCGCAGAAAAACGTATATCCTCAATTTCCTTAATGTCGTGCAAGTATTTTCGACTAAACTCACCTACTGACACGTAACTAAGCGTTCCGAACGAACAAAACTTGCGTACATAGCGATTTTAATAATGTAAGACGTGAAGCGGTTCTTCTCAATTTCCTTGACGTTGCACAAGAATTTTAGACAATTCTCGCTTACTGACGCGTAACTAAGACGTTTCGAACGAACAATACTTGCGTACATAGCGATCTCAGCTTTGTGCGCATAAAAACTTATATCCTCAATTTCCTTAATGTCGTGCAAGAATTTTCGACTAAACTCACTTACTGACACGTAACTAAGACGTTCCGAACGAACAAAACTTGCGTACATAGCGATTTTAACAATGTATGCCGTGAAGCAGTTCTTCTCAATTTCCTTGATGTTACACAAGAATTTTAGACAAATCTCACTTACTGACACGTAACTAAGATATTCCGAACGACCAAAATTTGCGTACATAGCGATTTTAACAATGTATGCCGTGAAGCGGTTCTTCTCAATTTCCTTGATGTTGCACAAGAATTTTAGACAAATCTCGCTTACTGACACGTAACTAAGACGTTTCGAACGAACAAAACATGCGTACATAGCGATCTCAACTTTGTGCGCAGAAAAACGTATATCCTCAATTTCCTTAATGTCGTGCAAGAATTTTCGACTAAACTCACTTACTGACACGTAACTAAGACGTTCCGAACGAACAAAACTTGCGTACATAGCGATTTTAACAATGTATGCCGTGAAGCAGTTCTTCTCAATTTCCTTGATGTTACACAAGAATTTTAGACAAATCTCACTTACTGACACGTAACTAAGATATTCCGAACGACCAAAATTTGCGTACATAGCGATTTTAACAATGTATGCCGTGAAGCGGTTCTTCTCAATTTCCTTGATGTTGCACAAGAATTTTAGACAAATCTCGCTTACTGACACGTAACTAAGACGTTTCGAACGAACAAAACATGCGTACATAGCGATCTCAACTTTGTGCGCAGAAAAACGTATATCCTCAATTTCCTTAATGTCGTGCAAGAATTTTCGACTAAACTCACTTACTGACACGTAACTAAGACGTTCCGAACGAACAAAACTTGCGTACATAGCGATTTTAACAATGTATGCCGTGAAGCAGTTCTTCTCAATTTCCTTGATGTTACACAAGAATTTTAGACAAATCTCACTTACTGACACGTAACTAAGATATTCCGAACGACCAAAATTTGCGTACATAGCGATTTTAACAATGTATGCCGTGAAGCGGTTCTTCTCAATTTCTTTGATGTTGCACAAGAATTTTAGACAAATCTCACTAACTGACACGTAACTAAGACGTTTCGAACGAACAAAACTTGCGTACATAGCGATCTCAGCTTTGTGCGCAGAAAAACGTAAAATCCTCAATTTCCTTAATGTCGTGCAAGAATTTTCGACTAAACTCACTTACTGACATGTAACTAAGACGTTCCGAACGACCAAAACTTGCGTACATAGCGATTTCGACAATGTATGCCGTGAAGCGGTTCTTCTCAATTTCTTTGATGTTGCACAAGAATTTTAGACAAATCTCACTAACTGACACGTAACTAAGACGTTTCGAACGAACAAAACTTGCGTACATAGCGATCTCAGGTTTGTGCGCAGAAAAACGTATATCCTCAATTTCCTTAATGTCGTGCAAGAATTTTCGACTAAACTCATTTACTGACACGTAACTAAGACGTTCCGAACGACCAAAACTTGCGTACATAGCGATTTCGACAATGTAAGCCGTGAAGCGGTTCTTCTCAGTTTCTTTGATGTTGCACAAGAATTTTAGACAAATCTCACTTACTGACTCGTAACTAAGACGTTCCGAACGACCAAAACTTGCTTACATATGTCACGTCTCGATATTCGAAGTTGATAAAAAAAAATTAAATCTAAATTATTAATACAAAGCTATTTTCTGAACGTGACTATACTAAATTTTATGATAATAGTAAATTAGAATTTACTCAATTAAATTGAATAAGATATGTACGCCTTTTAGATATTTTATTTCTTTTTCGGTCACCCTGCATTCACCGGGTCTACCGGGGATCAGAAGACTGACAACTTGTCCGTATAAGGCGTTAACTTACTTAGGAATATACGTCGTTGGGTTGGATTCCTCCTGCGACGATCCCTCGAGATTGAATATTTATATATGTTCTTCTTAATTATAATAATGTAGGCTGATGTTGGATTAATAGGTAGCCGGAACGTAGTAATAATTGTAGAGTCGAAAGTAGTAGTATATAACACTTTATTTTATATTCAACGTTAAATTGTATTATTATTACAGTCGCTATGCTAGCGGCTGGTAAACTCCGTTTCAGAGTATATCTAAGAGTCTTAAAGACTTGTACAGAAGTTTGACGACGCGTAACGCCGGATTACTGACGCTTGACAAAGGTATTCAGAGCTCAAAAGTAGTAACGTGTTAACAGTTTGCCGTCGCGAATAGTAATGCTGGAAGTCGGACTTGCACTGAGCTCCTCCGGTCTTCAGGTGTTAGTGGGAGAGATGCTGCAGTGGGATCGCCTCTTGTAGATGGTGGGATATTCTTCCTATGCTTCGCCTAAGACTTCCTGATGCTGGTGGGAGACCCATGGGCGGGAGCAATGGCAAGTGGAAGAGCCGCTGGTAGGGATCTCTGTGCGAGAAGGACAGCTATATCGTTCCCTCGCAACATTCCAACTTGTTTGTCCGGCCTAATCTTATCGAGCGGGCGGATAAGAATATCGATCGACGGCTAGTCCGCATACCATGTACAGTATAAGGCTCTTATAAAACTCTTATAATACTGTAGCGAATAAAATATTTTATAATGAATATTCTTATATGCCTAATTCCTTATTGCTACCTATATGGTTAATAATAAAGTCTTATGCTACGTAGAATATGTGTACGCGCATATGCGAATATAAAGTTTTTAAAAGCTATATGAATATAAAGTTAAACGAATATATATATATATGTTTGTGTACTTAAAATTATTATATTAAAGCGTAATAACGTTACATTTGCATTGTGCACCTTTCGCTTGTATCTTCTAATTGAATTTAATGCTTTATTAAAAGATCTTTTGTATACTTATATATATATATATATACATATATATATATAATATTTATTACAATTTTTAAAGCGTTTGAATCGACTGTCTGATTGTGCAATGCAAATATAAATTATTAGTTATTCTTATGGTTTATTCGTATGATAGTTATTTTTGCGTCACCCGCTGGCGCGTTCGAGCGTTGGCTATATACGGGGTGACTCTCGAGTATGAATACTATTTTACAAGTTAGAACTTTGCCTTGAACGAATAATTTTTTCCGGATTCTTATTTCTTTCACCTCCTATGGGTGTATTAACAATAAATATATTATTTAAATAAAATTTGACGTGCGGCAAAGACGTCACACCACCCCCCTTAGTTTAAATTTCGGAGTAACGAGTTATGATGAAATTTATTCGTCCAATCTGGCACGTAGGTCCCTGAATGTATATACAATAGGTATAGTGGGTGGTTCTGTATTTTCGGCTGGCGCATTGGGTACTGTGTTTGTATCTGTGTGTTCCGGTGGATTTTCAGGGATCACTTCCGGTTGCGGTCGTGGTCTGTTCGCCAAATACAATAACAAGTGTGTGAAAGAGCTCCAAATGGCTCCGAGTAAGTGTAAGCTGCAGCCGTAAGCTGCGTGTATCGCATAGCCGTGTATTAACGTGTCGAATACAATTTTTATTATTCTTATAATGATGAATATTCCGAATACACCGGCGGTCGCTGCGCCGAATGTAGTAAAACCGTCCCATATTTTTGTTAAAGTATTATTATAAATTTTGTTTAAGGAATCTTCGTCTAATAAATTTCGCAATGAGATGGCATCCGACGGTATCGTTTGGCCAGTAAAACCTCTAGCAATGGTGTGTAATACAGCGCTCTTTTCTGCTGGGAACATAATGTGATCTCTTAAATTATCTAAATCATCTTGAGTGTAAATACCGCTTGTTGCCAAGGATTTCGGTGCCAAATACTTCCATGTTAATTTTGTCAGGGGTTTTATAAGATGTGGGGAATTCGCTATGGAAGGTGTGGGATTGAACTGTATCCATGTTTCGTCTATATTGTAGAGGATAGGTAATAAGGGGTTACAGTCTCTAAGTGTGTTTTGTCTTGTTAATATTCGTGATTTAGGGGTCATGTATAATGAAGCGTTCCGGAACGTGACCGGTAATTCTGTGTGACAGGTATTTGTTTTTCTAAGTATAACGTCTATAGGTATACATTTTATGACATGAATTACTTCTCCTGCAGTTACTGCCATGTAACCCGGTGATTTCATGAGCCGATATGCAAATTCGTCTGGTAGAATAGAGGCAAGCGACAGTGTGTTCTGTATCACTTGTTTCTCTAGCTCACATTTCTGTAAAATTACGTCTTGATATAATGCTGTTACTTGGCTTCTTACGTATTTTTCAACGTAAACGAATTTTGAGTTTGCATATGTGAACATGTCAAGGTTTGTAATATCGGTTTTTGATTTTGTTTTAAAGACGTTTCCCTTTTGTGTCTCAAAAATGAATAATTTAGGACAGTGCATGCCACGATCTGCACATTTCGGCCGATTTCCGAGAGTCAACGCCTATCGCCCCCCCCTTGCGTCTTGAGATCCTCAACTAGCAACCGTAACCAAGCGCGCGGCGCTCTGCCTCAGGTACGGTGCATCTATACCGCGAAGCCGTTCCGTACTCCCTTACTGCCAAATATCAATGTTTTAAACACGATCTCTTTAGAATTTTTTTAAATAATTAATTCAAGAACAAAGTTTCAATACTCGATTATTAATTACATTTACGATATAATAATTCTAAAATATTATTAAATTATATTCGATAGATTAAATTTGTTAAATGTGTCGCGCGCGGAAACTCTTTCCGATATATAAATTAATAAATAATTGTAAATTTAAAGTTTTATAAAAGACGCTTTTATTAAAAGCACGAAATACTTATGAACGATATTATTTAAGTTATAGACTGTTGGATATTCCCAGTATATGATGTCATTATATAAATTAGAATAACGTAATATTTTTAGAATTATTATATTGTAAATGTAATTAATAATCGAGTATTGAAACTTTATTCTTGAATTAATTATTTTAAAAAATTCTAAAAAGATCGCGTTTAAAACATTGATATTTGGCAGTAAGGGAGTACGGAACGGCTTCGCGGTATAGATGCACCGTACCTGAGGCAGAGCGCCGCGCGCTTGGTTACGGTTGCTAGTTGAGGATCTCAAGACGCAAGGGGGGGGCGATAGGCGTTGACTCTCGGAAATCGGCCGAAATGTGCAGATTGTGGCATGCACTGATTTAGGATGTTCAGTCCCGTATAGTGTATATCCACAGATGGTGTGTCTGCGGGTAAGTGTGAGGGCAAATGTGGTGTCTCGTGTCTCTAAGGAGAATATGGTAGTATTGTGCGAATCTTGAAATCCTTGAAATTTAACAGCGTTTCCCTCGTATAGTATATCGTAATTTTCAAAACCACACGCGGTGGTGGGGAGACTCTCCCAAAAAGAATATCCGTCGTCAGAATCTATACATGTTTCGTCTCCTAAATCGCAGACGGTTCCAGATTTTAAAATTATTTTTCCCGTGCTTAGTTTTATGGGTACGTACGAGTCTTTTAGAGATATTTTTACAGTAGCTTGTACAATTACATCGTCCCATGTTCCATAATAATCTGAATATTGAATGCCTTTACATGTACCGTCGACGTTTACCTTTCCGGCTAAAGTAACGCTTCTATAATAAGTATGGTTTGACTTTAGTTCATCTATTATTTCCGCGGTTCCTATTCTCAAAAGACCTTCTCTATGAATTTGCATACACTTATTTCGGGATGTTTCTTGGAGGTAACTCGCATAGCCGTTCTGAACTGCCGAAATATGCGAGTGCATGCCGCAATGATATATGGTACGCATAATCTCTATTTTACACTGTATAACTTGTGTCTGCGCGTAGTTGGATAGTTGTAACAGTTGCATGTACGTATTGGTTGTCGCTGGCGTCTCTATATTCAGGTCGCATTCGCCAGATCGTAGCAATGACACGGTTGTTACATTTAAGTATGTTCCTCCGCAGTCGTATGCGATAATAGATTGGGTGCCATAGAGTATAGTTGCGATGGTCAGCGAGAATAGTATCGCTCTGTATGCCTTAAAATAGAAATATTATAATTAATTTTTAAAATTGTAATTAGTGTTGGTTGTTTGTGTTGTTTTGTGTTACAAAATGTGTAAGATAGAAGAGGAGTAATAGTGGATATTTCTTAATAGTACTGTATCTTTTCTTAATAATACTGGATCCGGGGGTCCAGGCCACGATTACAAGCTCTGATTTTTCGTTTTCCTTCAACCCGGATCGATATAGCATGTGCTTTTGCACAGCTTTAATTTATTGACATGAACAACGCGTGGTTTACCTCGGAAATCTATTCTAGCGTTGTTCATCGGTAATAGTTCAAGAATTTTATAAGGACCGCTATACTGGTCATCTAACTTTCCTTTCATTGGCTCTTTTAATAGATAGACTTCATCATTGACTTTAAATCTTTGAACGTTAAGTTTTCTGTCATAATATCTTTTACTTATTTCTTTAGATTTTACTAAATTTTGCCTTGCCAAATCTTGGGATGATTTTATTGTATCAAAAAGGTTAGTAAGATAGTCTTGATAAGGGGTTTCGGTTATCTCTTCAGGAGTTACAAAGGATGAGGGTGTTCTGGGGAGATGTCCAAAAACTAAAGCGTATGGTGTATAATTAGTACTCTCATGCACGGATGTATTGTAAGCGAACATAGCGGGTCTGAGGTGTTCATCCCATTCGTTGTTCTGGTTAGTGTACATTTTTAGGTACTCTGTTAGGACATGATGTGAGCGTTCAATGGATCCGTTCGATTGTGGATAGTAAGCAGTGGTTCGACATTGTTTTATTTTAAAATAACTAGCGATGGTTTTCATTAGGGAAGTGAAAAAGGTTGGAGCTTGGTCAGTTAGTAAGGCTTTCGGTGCTCCGTATATGCAAATGAAATCTTTTATAAAGGCGTCGGCAATGGAAAGGGAGTCAGCAGTTTGCATAGGGGTAGCAATTGAATATTTTGTTAGAAGATCCTGGATAGTTAAAATGTAGGAGTTGTTTCGGCTGGTCGTGGGCAATGGTCCTACGACGTCCATGGATATTTTATCGAAGGCTGCTCCGGGTGTATCAGTGATCATCATGGGCTGTTTTGTCTTCACTCTGGTTAATTTCTTGATTTGGCAGTTTCGGCAATTTTTTATGTAATCCTATATATCTTTTTTCATCGTTGACCAATAGTAATTTTGCCTGATTCTATGGTAAGTTTTATTCACGCCTTTATGTCCTCCAATTTTAGTTGCGTGTTTTTCGTAAATGATATTTTGTCTTTCTTGCGGGTCGGGACAGCGAATTAAAGATTTACAGATAGTTATAATGATTGGTAGGTCCGAAAGAAATCTTCTTAAATTTTTATGCATAAAATTCCAGGGGACTGTATCGTAGAGGTCGTTTTGAGCTATGCTTACTGTTTTTAGATTTAATTCAATTATGGCGTCTCTTAGGGATCTTACTCCGTTTAAAATATCATTTTGTTCTATGGGCGTCCTTTCGTTTTGTTTAATAGGGATGGTTATCAAATGTTTCTTGCTACTTAGGTTTGTAATTTTTACTCTTGTGAATGTTAGATCCTCATACGCGGGGAGTTTATTTTCTTTTAAGTAATCTTTAGCGCCCTTGTCGTAAGGATGTCCTCCGAGTGTGGTAAAAATAATGTGATTATCCCTTCGAGAAAGTAGCGAATCACGCGTTTCGATAATTTTGAAATTATTTCCTTCGTCTGAAGAGCGGGGTTGTGGAGATACTGATATATTAAGCTCACTTTCATCCTGCGAATCTTCTTCTGATATTTCCGATTCATTCGATTCATTATCGAAAAATTCTTGTGGTTGTCCTTCTGGATCTTCGTCTAAGTTTTCGGTGTTCGGGAAGAAAGGTTGGGACGAAGTTCTTGCTACTGCAGGTGGAGTTAGTAAAGCATCTTCAATTAAATTTTCTGTGAATATCTGTTGCTGGGGGTTAAGGGTAAGTGTGGGGTTAGTATTATTGGAAGGAATAGTGATAGACGGTCTAGATTGTTGCGTCGCTGTTTGATACGAGAACAGGGAGTCGTTGGAATCATCGTCAAATTCCATTAAGGGAATTAAAGAAGCGTCAGGAGGTTGCGGATTTCTGGAGAGTGCGTCTGCTACCACGTTAGTTTTCCCAGTTTTGTATTGTATTTCATAATCATACTCTGAGAGTTTCAACCTCCATTTCCACAATCGGGAGCTGGGATCCTTAACTGAATGCAGCCAAACTAAAGGCTTGTGGTCCGTGAGGATTGTGAATTTCCTACCGTACAGGTAATGCCTAAAGTATGTGGTGCAGTAGACTACGGCTAAGCACTCCTTTTCTATGGTGGAATATCTCCCTTCTGCCTCATTTAATGTTCTGGAAATATATGAGATAGGTAAGTCCTTCCCTGCCTGTTCTTGACTTAATACGCCTCCTATAGCGTATCCGCTGGCGTCAGTAGTTAATAAAAATGGTTTTGTAAAATCTGGATATTGTAAAACGGGTTCCTTTAGTAATTCGTTTATTAGCTTTTTAAAAGTTTCCTCTTGTAAAGATGTCCATATAAAAGGTTTATCTTTCTTTAATAAATCTGTCAATGGTTTTGCAATTTTTGAAAAGTCTCTAATGAATCGGCGATAATACCCTACTAGTCCTAAAAATTGTTTTATATTTTTATGATTCTTTGGGGTTGGGAAATGTTTTACGGCACTAATCTTATTCGGGTCCGGTCTTACTCCGTCGTTTCCAATTACGTGACCTAAATAAGCCACTTCGTGCCTCAGGAACTGACATTTGTTCGGTTGCAACTGTAAATTTGCCCTTTCTAACCGGCGCATCAATTCTTTAATTTTTATCTTGTGTTCCTCTAAAGATCTTGCATACACGACAATGTCATCCAGGTAAACAAAGAGTTCGTTTCCTTGCAGGCCCGTCAATACATTGTCCATCAAACGTTGGAACGTCGCTGGTGCATTCCTTAATCCAAATGGCATCCTTTGATATTCGTAGTGGCCATAAGGTGTGGAAAACGCTGTCTTTCCTTGATCTTCAGCAGCCATAGGTATTTGATGAAATCCTTGGGCGAGATCGAAAATAGAAAAATATTTAGCGCTGCCCAATTGGTCTAATATCTCTGCAATATTAGGCAATGGATACGCGTCTCCAACTGTCTTCTCGTTTAATTTCCTGAAATCGATGACCATCCTCCATTTCCTTTGTCCGTCTGCCGCGGACTTCTTCGGAACAATCCATAAAGGGGCATTATAAGGAGATGCTGATGGCACAATTATTTCATCTTTTAGCAATTTTGCTACTTGTTTATCAATTTCTTCTTTATGGACCGGTGGATACCTATATTGTTTCACATAGATAGGCAAGTTGTCCGTGGTTGGGATGGTATGCTTAACAGAAGTTGTACATCCAAGACTTTCACCGGGTAGATGAAAACAATCTACGTATTCTTCAAGTATGTCTCTTACATGGTCTGCTTCTTCGTCGTTCAAATGTTCGATGTTTATAAGAGCTTGAAGTTGTTGTACGCGGTTAGATGTACTCAAAATTTCGGGACAGACCCTCGAGTCTGGGGATATAGCGAACGTATCGCTCGGATTTAGAAGGTCCTCTAGATCCGTCGACCCTGTACGTGAGTCGGCAGAATTCTTGAGGCTTGTAGACACTGGAAGCGTGTCACTGAAAATAGAAGAACCCTCAAGATCTAAAGGCGTGCTAATAGGATCCTTGAGGCACGAAGATGCAGGCGTTGCATCTTGTGTAGAAGCATCTTCCTGGTGTTGCGGCACCAGAAGAGTATTAAGATCTGAGGATTTCCCGTTTTCGGAGAGCTCCTTTTGGCTCCTGGATTTAGTAGATGAAGATTTCCCATTATTGGCGAGCTCTTCATTGCTCATGGATTTAGTAGATGAAGATTTCCCATTGTTGGCGAGCTCTTCATTGCTCATGGAGTTAGAATTTAATTTAAGGTGCTCCTTGAAGTCACTTGGTACGAAATAATCCTCAAGAGGCATCGGGTATACCTCAATGGTGTAATTGTACTCTGTCAAGTTGTAAGCCTTAATATGGCCTTTCCCTCGGGAGTTCTTGACGAGCGCTTCACCTAGGAATAACCCTTTAACTGGCTCATTCCGTGGAATATAGCCTTCCTCTTTTTCCGGATTCGTAATGTTGAATGTGACGTCAACAATAGAGCGTGAAGGTACCACGATGTCTTTGCTCTTGTAGAATGGTACCTGAATGTTTCCAAATGCTAAACATTCATGTTGATAGTCGACGACGGCATTATTACTCTTTAGGAAATTTGCGCCTATTATGCCGTCGGCGGGTATCCCAAAATCGTCTTTAACGATGTAGAATTTGGCACTTTTTCCCATAATTTTGAAAGTGGCTGATCCCAATGTTGTAATTGGTTTACTCGAAATTCCTTTTAATTTCAGCCTATCTTGTGTATTTATTGTAGTGTTTTTCAAGATTCCCATTTTCACAAGATTTACAGAAGACCCTGAGTCTACCATGAAAAAGCAATATCCTTTGAAATTTGTACAGGTGATGGCGACTCTAGGTTGACAAGTCTTTGTTTCTAAATTCGCGATTCCGATAATTGCTTCTTCTTTGATTTCATTTATGGGTTCAATGACCGGCGCTGGGTCATTTTGTTTTATTGGCAATTTATACGCGTTGGCCAATTCTCCGCGATATTGTGCAACTGATTTATTTGGGGCAAAAATAGTTTTTAATTTATCCAGAAGATCTACGACGCGCATATATATATTTCCCTCAACTACTTGATACGCGTCGCCTTCAATTTTGTTCATAATGAACTGCATTAATTGCGGTTCTTGCACTGGGGATAATAAGTCTCGTGCTCGTTCACATGCTCGAGCGAATTGGAAAATAGAAATTCTATAACCGTTAAACGGGGGAATGTTTGCGACTACGTCTTTTATTTTCAGAGCTGGCATTGTCACGGGTGGTGCGTCTTCGGGAACTAAATTGTCGGCGCATTCGTCGTACGCGGATGCGGCGCGGGATGCTTCACTCACCCTTTGTTCTAAGTTATTAACTTGCTCAGGTAATTTTCGTAACTGCGATAGCTCTGATTGTATTTGCGAAAGGACGTTGAATAATGAATTTGCGTCTCTTGATTCATTGGGGCGTTTGGTTGTTTCTTCTCGCTCTTTAAGCGACATTTTGGAATGCGAGGGTTTTTCACGGTCTTCTATATATTTTTGTTTCTTTTCGACTTCCGGGTCAACGCTTACTGTACCGTGCGATCGTGTAAATTGGGCCATAACTCGGGGAATTATATTTTGTTGGTTGACGCAGCAACTATAGCGATGTACAATGGGGCAATCCTTTTATAATTCAGCGAGGACATACACGGAAGTCTCTATTTTGTACATATAAAATTTCAAAGTTCTATGTCCAAAAATAAAAGTTTATAAATTTTATTTTGAGTTAAATTTTGAAATTAGAGGGATGAGAATTATCTCATATATTCCCCTCTTTTAGCTGAGTAAAACGAAATCAACCGCGTCTCTCTCCGATGGCGCGTTAAAAACAAGATGGCGGAAAATTTTATTTTTCTTTTCGTTCTAGAACGCGTATGTTTTTTCCAATCGGACTGAAATTCTGCACTAATGGTTAGTGGGCTTTCCTGCGTCGAAGGAGCTCACTCTTGACCCTTTACGGTTACGCGTTAAAAAGAAAATGGCGGATTTTTTGATCACTTGGATTTATCTGAAATTTTACATGGACCTTATTTTGGGTGTTTAAAATTTATCTAGAGCAATTTCGATCCAAAAATCTCACGTATATGAAAAAACAAGATGGCGGCCAAAATCTTATCTTCTTCCGAAACGCCTAGTGCCAGAATTTCATTAAAATCGGAGACGGTCTCCTATTTCGCGTGTATTTCCGAAAACGTTAGTAATTTTAAAACGTTTATTAATTTATGTTGTTCTTTGAATAACAATTGTGAAGATAATATTTAATAATATGAACTTGCTATAATACATACGTTTGAATAGCATATAAATGCTATGGTTCCTTAATCCTGTAAGAATATAGGTTAGTACACAGGGTGATTTGAGGATTAAATAATATACGTATGAAATAGGCTTAATCCTCCAACCCTATAAAATATGGTATAATTTAGTAATAATAGAAAATAAGAATATTGTAGTATACAAGATTAAGCAATATATAAAAAATAATAATAAAAAAGATTGTAATAATTTTAGTAATAATATATCAAAAGCAAATGTATAAATACATATAATAAAATAAAGCAAGATAGAAATATTTTAAAATATCTGAAAATAAGATAATGCAATTATAGGGTAGGGTATAATAAAACACACAAAAATAGTATAATATGAAACAATAATGGTATATATGTTTCTTTATTCGCTGCTGGCGCTAACGCTTTGAATTTGAGTCCTTTCGTAAAATTCACGACGCGGGTCGTTCTCCGGGATTTCCGAATATGGTAACGGAGATTGCTCGACCGTAATCGGAATCAATTTGTAATCATTTACTTCAAGTATTGGCTCGGATACAGAATTATTTTGAATATTGTTTGATTCGAACGAATTATTTTCGAGGGCTCGATAATATTGTGCTACTAATCGTCGAAGCTGATATTTCCGACCGGCACGGCGTGTCCTTGGCATCTCTAACTGACAGGCATTTCAATATCCGCCCCTTCGTTCAGCTCTAAATGTGCGGGGTCGCCTCACCAAGAAGAGAGAACGAAAAGCGAGAGGGTGCGGGGTCACCTCACCAACTCCCTTACGTCTACTGAACGCACAGAAAATCAAAAGCAACAACGAGCGGTTTATCCGCCCCAGAGCCGTCGCTTCTAATTCACTCAGATTCCGCACACGTCGAAGGACAAGCGCACGCACTCGGAAATTAAAAATACGAATGTAATTAATTGATTTCTATCTCCACTGCGTGTTTCGGCACTGAAATTAATAAGCTACACACTGGTGTCTACGCTACGTTCGCTATTCTCAATGTGCGGGGAAGCCTCACCAAAGAGAAAACTCCGGTTATAACGACGAGCGGGGTGGACCAGCTCGAAGCCGTTATCGCAGAACCAGGTATCGTTCAAAAATCCTTTCGCAGCAAGGAGCGAACTAATATTCGCTCTAAACTCGCAGCGTCAGAATGTCACTATGCCGTTTTAATGCAATTCAAAGCACACGCAGTCGAGAACAATCACTGAATTCTAGCAACGTTATTAAAATCAAACACGAATCGTTATTTAGTACTTGAATAAAATAATAGCGACACTGCAACTCACGAAAGATTTAAGAAAAATCTAAAAAATATTAACCGAGACTCAAATCGAACGTTATATCGCGCACAATTCACTTTCTGAAATAAAATATGATTATTAACACAAAAAAATGACAAGTTAGCTTCTGCTATCCCACCGCTGCCACCAAATTTTTTAATATGTCACGTCTCGATATTCGAAGTTGATAAAAAAAAATCCTCCTGCGACGATCCCTCGAGATTGAATATTTATATATGTTCTTCTTAATTATAATAATGTAGGCTGATGTTGGATTAATAGGTAGCCGGAACGTAGTAATAATTGTAGAGTCGAAAGTAGTAGTATATAACACTTTATTTTATATTCAACGTTAAATTGTATTATTATTACAGTCGCTATGCTAGCGGCTGGTAAACTCCGTTTCAGAGTATATCTAAGAGTCTTAAAGACTTGTACAGAAGTTTGACGACGCGTAACGCCGGATTACTGACGCTTGACAAAGGTATTCAGAGCTCAAAAGTAGTAACGTGTTAACAGTTTGCTGTCGCGAATAGTAATGCTGGAAGTCGGACTTGCACTGAGCTCCTCCGGTCTTCAGGTGTTGGTGGGAGAGATGCTGCAGTGGGATCGCCTCTTGTAGATGGTGGGATATTCTTCCTATGCTTCGCCTAAGACTTCCTGATGCTGGTGGGAGACCCATGGGCAGGAGCAATGGCAAGTGGAAGAGCCGCTGGTAGGGATCTCTGTGCGAGAAGGACAGCTATATCGTTCCCTCGCAACATTCCAACTTGTTTGTCCGGCCTAATCTTATCGAGCGGGCGGATAAGAATATCGATCGACGGCTAGTCCGCATACCATGTACAGTATAAGGCTCTTATAAAACTCTTATAATACTGTAGCGAATAAAATATTTTATAATGAATATTCTTATATGCCTAATTCCTTATTGCTACCTATATGGTTCATAATAAAGTCTTATGCTACGTAGAATATGTGTACGCGCATATGCGAATATAAAGTTTTTAAAAGCTATATGAATATAAAGTTAAACGAATATATATATATATGTTTGTGTACTTAAAATTATTATATTAAAGCGTAATAACGTTACATTTGCATTGTGCACCTTTCGCTTGTATCTTCTAATTGAATTTAATGCTTTATTAAAAGATCTTTTGTATACTTATATATATATATATATACATATATATATATAATATTTATTACAATTTTTAAAGCGTTTGAATCGACTGTCTGATTGTGCAATGCAAATATAAATTATTAGTTATTCTTATGGTTTATTCGTATGATAGTTATTTTTGCGTCACCCGCTGGCGCGTTCGAGCGTTGGCTATATACGGGGTGACTCTCGAGTATGAATACTATTTTACAAGTTAGAACTTTGCCTTGAACGAATAATTTTCTCCGGATTCTAATTTCTTTCACCTCCTATGGGTGTATTAACAATAAATATATTATTTAAATAAAATTTGACGTGCGGCAAAGACGTCACACATAGCGATTTTAACAATGTATGCCGTGAAGCGGTTCTTCTCAATTTCTTTGATGTTGCACAAGAATTTAAGACAAGTCTCACTTACTGACACGTAACTAAGACGTTTCGAACGAACAAAACTTGCGTACATAGCGATCTCAGCTTCGTGCGCAGAAAAACGTATATCCTCAATTTCCTTAATGTCGTGCAAGAATTTTCGACTGAACTCGCTTACTGACACGTAACTAAGACGTTCCGAACGAACAAAACTTGCGTACATAGCGATCTCAGCTTTTTGCGCAGAAAAACGTATATCCTCAATTTCCTTAATGTCGTGCAAGAATTTTCGAATAAACTCATTTACTGACACGTAACTAAGACGTTCCAAACGACCAAAACTTGCGTACATAGCGATTTCGACAATGTATACCGTGAAGCGGTCCTTCTCAATTTCCTTGATGTTGCACAAGAATTTTAGACAAATCTCACTTACTGACACGTAACTAAGACGTTCCGAACGAACAAAACTTGCGTACATAGCGATCTCAGCTTTGTGCTCAGAAAAACGTATTTCCTCAATTTCCTTAATGTCGTGCAAGAATTTTCGACTGAACTCGCTTACTGACACGTAACTAAGACGTTCCGAACGAACAAAACTTGCGTACATAGCGATCTCAGCTTTGTGCGCAGAATAACTTATATCCTCAATTTCCTTAATGTCGTGTAAGAATTTTCGACTAAACTCACTTACTTACACGTAACTAAGACGTTTTGAACGAACAAAACTTGCGTACATAGCGATCTCAGCTTTGTGCGCAGAATAACTTATATCCTCAATTTCCTTAATGTCGTGTAAGAATTTTCAACTAAACTCAGTTACTGACCCGTAACTAAGACGTTCCGAACGACCAAAACTTGCGTACATAGCGATTTCGACAATGTATACCGTGAAGCGGTTCTTCTCAATTTCCTTGATGTTGCACAAGAATTTTAGACAAATCTCACTAACTGACACGTAACTAAGACGTTTCGAACGAACAAAACCTGCGTACATAGCGATCTCAGCTTTGTGCGCAGAAAAACGTATATCCTCAATTTCCTTAATGTCGTGCAAGAATTTTCGACTAAACTCACTTACTGACACGTAACTAAGACGTTCCGAACGAACAAAACTTGCGTACATAGCGATTTTAACAATGTATGCCGTGAAGCGGTTCTTCTCAATTTCCTTGATGTTGCACAAGAATTTTAGACAAATCTCACTTACTGACACGTAACTAAGACGTTCCGAACGAACAAAACTTGCGTACATAGCGATCTCAGCTTTGTGCTCAGAAAAACGTATTTCCTCAATTTCCTTAATGTTGTACAAGAATTTTTGACTAAACTCACTTACTGACACGTAACTAAGACGTTCCGAACGAACAAAACTTGCGTACATAGCGATATTAACAATGTATGCCGTGAAGCGGTTCTTCTCAATTTCCTTGATGTTGCACAAGAATTTTAGACAAATCTCACTTACTGACTCGTAACTAAGACGTTCCGAACGACCAAACTTGCTTACATAGCGATTTTAACAACGTATGCCGTGAAGCGGTTCTTCTCAAATTCTTTGATGTTGCACAAGAATTTTAGACAAGTCTCACTTACTGACACGTAACTAAGACGTTTCGAATGAACAAAACTTGCGTACATAGCGATCTCAGCATCGTGCGCAGAAAACGTATATCCTCAATTTCCTTAATGTCGTGCAAGAATTTTCGACTGAACTCGCTTACTGACACGTAACTAAGACGTTCCGAACGAACAAAACTTGCGTACATAGCGATTTTAACAATGTATGCCGTGAAACGGTTCTTCTCAATTTCCTTGATGTTGCACAAGAATTTTAGACAAATCTCACTTACTGACACGTAACTAAGACGTTCCGAACGAACAAAACTTGCGTACATAGCGATCTCAGCTTTGTGCTCAGAAAAACGTATTTCCTCAATTTCCTTAATGTTGTACAAGAATTTTCGACTAAACTCACTTACTGAAACGTAACTAAGACGTTTCGAACGAACAAAACTTGCGTACATAACGATCTCAGCTTTATGCTCAGAAAAACGTATTTCCTCAATTTCCTTAAAGTCGTGCAAGAATTTTCGACTAAACTCACTTACTGACACGTAACTAAGACGTTCCGAACGAACAAAACGTGCGTACATAGCGATTTTAACAATGTAAGCCGTGAAGCGGTTCTTCTCAATTTCCTTGACGTTGCACAAGAATTTTAGACAAATCTCACTTACTGACTCGTAACTAAGACGTTCCGAACGACCAAAACTTGCTTACATAGCGATTTTAACAATGTATGCCGTGAAGCGGTTCTTCTCAATTTCTTTGATGTTGCACAAGAATTTTAGACAAGTCTCACTTACTGACACGTAACTAAGACGTTTCGAACGAACAAAACTTGCGTACATAGCGATCTCAGCTTTGTGCGCAGAAAAACGTATATCCTCAATTTCCTTAATGTCGTGCAAGAATTTTCGACTGAACTCGCTTACTGACACGTAACTAAGACGTTCCGAACGAACAAAACTTGCGTACATAGCGATTTTAACAATGTATGCCGTGAAACGGTTCTTCTCAATTTCCTTGATGTTGCACAAAAATTTTAGACAAATCTCACTTACTGACACGTAACTAAGATGTTCCGAACGAACAAAACTTGCGTACATAGCGATCTCAGCTTTGTGCTCAGAAAAACGTATTTCCTCAATTTCCTTAATGTTGTACATGAATTTTCGACTAAACTCACTTACTGAAACGTAACTAAGACGTTCCGAACGAACAAAACTTGCGTACATAGCGATCTCAGCTTTGTGCTCAGAAAAACGTATTTCCTCAATTTCCTTAATGTCGTGCAAGAATTTTCGACTAAACTCACTTACTGACACGTAACTAAGACGTTCCGAACGAACAAAACTTGCGTACATAGCGATTTTAACAATGTATGCCGTGAAGCGGTTCTTCTCAATTTCCTTGATGTTGCACAAGAATTTTAGACAAATCTCACTTACTGACACGTAACTAAGACGTTCCGAACGAACAAAACTTGCGTACATAGCGATCTCAGCTTTGTGCTCAGAAAAACGTATTTCCTCAATTTCCTTAATGTCGTGCAAGAATTTTCGACTGAACTCGCTTACTGACACGTAACTAAGACGTTCCGAACGAACAAAACTTGCGTACATAGCGATATTAACAATGTATGCCGTGAAGCGGTTCTTCTCAATTTCCTTGATGTTGCACAAGAATTTTAGACAAATCTCACTTACTGACTCATAACTAAGACGTTCCGAACGACCAAACTTGCTTACATAGCGATTTTAACAATGTATGCCGTGAAGCGGTTCTTCTCAAATTCTTTGATGTTGCACAAGAATTTTAGACAAGTCTCACTTACTGACACGTAACTAAGACGTTTCGAACGAACAAAACTTGCGTACATAGCGATCTCAGCATCGTGCGCAGAAAACGTATATCCTCAATTTCCTTAATGTCGTGCAAGAATTTTCGACTGAACTCGCTTACTGACACGTAACTAAGACGTTCCGAACGAACAAAACTTGCGTACATAGCGATCTCAGCTTTGTGCGCAGAAAAACGTATATCCTCAATTTCCTTAATGTCGTGCAAGAATTTTCGACTAAACTCATTTACTGACACGTAACTAAGACGTTCCGAACGACCAAAACTTGCGTACATAGCGATTTCGACAATGTATACCGTGAAGCGGTTCTTCTCAATTTCCTTGATGTTGCACAAGAATTTTAGACAAATCTCACTAACTGACACGTAACTAAGACGTTTCGAACGAACAAAACCTGCGTACATAGCGATCTCAGCTTTGTGCGCAGAAAAACGTATATCCTCAATTTCCTTAATGTCGTGCAAGAATTTTCGACTAAACTCACTTACTGACACGTAACTAAGACGTTCCGAACGAACAAAACTTGCGTACATAGCGATTTTAACAATGTATGCCGTGAAGCGGTTCTTCTCAATTTCCTTGATGTTGCACAAGAATTTTAGACAAATCTCACTTACTGACACGTAACTAAGACGTTCCGAACGAACAAAACTTGCGTACATAACGATCTCAGCTTTGTGCTCAGAAAAACGTATTTCCTCAATTTCCTTAATGTTGTACAAGAATTTTTGACTAAACTCACTTACTGACACGTAACTAAGACGTTCCGAACGAACAAAACTTGCGTACATAACGATCTCAGCTTTGTGCTCAGAAAAACGTATTTCCTCAATTTCCTTAATGTCGTGCAAGCATTTTCGACTAAACTCACTTACTGACACGTAACTAAGACGTTCCGAACGAACAAAACTTGCGTACATAGCGATTTTAACAATGTAAGCCGTGAAGCCGTTCTTCTCAATTTCCTTGATGTTGCACAAGAATTTTAGACAAATCTCACTTACTGACTCGTAACTAAGACGTTCCGAACGAACAAAACTTGCGTACATAGCGATTTTAACAATGTATGCCGTGAAACGGTTCTTCTCAATTTCCTTGATGTTGCACAAGAATTTTAGACAAATCTCACTTACTGACACGTAACTAAGATGTTCCGAACGAACAAAACTTGCGTACATAGCGATCTCAGCTTTGTGCTCAGAAAAACGTATTTCCTCAATTTCCTTAATGTTGTACATGAATTTTCGACTAAACTCACTTACTGAAACGTAACTAAGACGTTTCGAACGAACAAAACTTGCGTACATAACGATCTCAGCTTTGTGCTCAGAAAAACGTATTTCCTCAATTTCCTTAATGTCGTGCAAGAATTTTCGACTAAACTCACTTACTGACACGTAACTAAGACGTTCCGAACGAACAAAACTTGCGTACATAGCGATTTTAACAATGTATGCCGTGAAGCGGTTCTTCTCAATTTCCTTGATGTTGCACAAGAATTTTAGACAAATCTCACTTACTGACACGTAACTAAGACGTTCCGAACGAACAAAACTTGCGTACATAGCGATCTCAGCTTTGTGCTCAGAAAAACGTATTTCCTCAATTTCCTTAATGTCGTGCAAGAATTTTCGACTGAACTCGCTTACTGACACGTAACTAAGACGTTCCGAACGAACAAAACTTGCGTACATAGCGATATTAACAATGTATGCCGTGAAGCGGTTCTTCTCAATTTCCTTGATGTTGCACAAGAATTTTAGACAAATCTCACTTACTGACTCGTAACTAAGACGTTCCGAACGACCAAACTTGCTTACATAGCGATTTTAACAATGTATGCCGTGAAGCGGTTCTTCTCAAATTCTTTGATGTTGCACAAGAATTTTAGACAAGTCTCACTTACTGACACGTAACTAAGACGTTTCGAACGAACAAAACTTGCGTACATAGCGATCTCAGCATCGTTCGCAGAAAACGTATATCCTCAATTTCCTTAATGTCGTGCAAGAATTTTCGACTGAACTCGCTTACTGACACGTAACTAAGACGTTCCGAACGAACAAAACTTGCGTACATAGCGATCTCAGCTTTGTGCGCAGAAAAACGTATATCCTCAATTTCTTTAATGTCGTGCAAGAATTTTCGACTAAACTCATTTACTGACACGTAACTAAGACGTTCCGAACGACCAAAGCTTGCGTACATAGCGATTTCGACAATGTATACCGTGAAGCGATTCTTCTCAATTTCTTTGATGTTGCACAAGAATTTTAGACAAGTCTCACTTACTGACACGTAACTAAGACATTTCGAACGAACAAAACTTGCGTACATAGCGATCTCAGCTTTGTGCGCAGAAAAACGTATATCCTCAATTTCCTTAATGTCGTGCAAGAATTTTCGACTGAACTCGCTTACTGACACGTAACTAAGACGTTCCGAACGAACAAAACCTGCGTACATAGCGATTTTAACAATGTATGCCGTGAAACGGTTCTTCTCAATTTCCTTGATGTTGCACAAGAATTTTAGACAAATCTCACTTACTGACACGTAACTAAGACGTTCCGAACGAACAAAACTTGCGTACATAGCGATCTCAGCTTTGTGCTCAGAAAAACGTATTTCGTCAATTTCCTTAATGTTGTACAAGAATTTTCGACTAAACTCACTTACTGAAACGTAACTAAGACGTTTCGAACGAACAAAACTTGCGTACATAACGATCTCAGCTTTGTGCTCAGAAAAACGTTTTTCCTCAATTTCCTTAATGTCGTGTAAGAATTTTCGACTAAACTCACTTACTGACACGTAACTAAGACGTTCCGAACGAACAAAACTTGCGTACATAGCGATTTTAACAATGTAAGCCGTGAAGCGGTTCTTCTCAATTTCCTTGATGTTGCACAAGAATTTTAGACAAATCTCACTTACTGACTCGTAACTAAGACGTTCCGAACGACCAAAACTTGCTTACATAGCGATTTTAACAATGTATGCCGTGAAGCGGTTCTTCTCAATTTCTTTGATGTTGCACAAGAATTTTAGACAAGTCTCACTTACTGACACGTAACTAAGACGTTTCGAACGAACAAAACTTGCGTACATAGCGATCTCAGCTTTGTGCGCAGAAAAACGTATATCCTCAATTTCCTTAATGTTGTACATGAATTTTCGACTAAACTCACTTACTGAAACGTAACTAAGACGTTTCGAACGACCAAAACTTGCGTACATAGCGATTTCGACAATGTATACCGTGAAGCGGTTCTTCTCAATTTCCTTGATGTTGCACAAGAATTTTAGACAAGTCTCACTTACTGACACGTAACTAAGACGTTTCGAACGAACAAAACTTGCGTACATAGCGATCTCAGCTTTGTGCGCAGAAAAACGTATATCCTCAATTTCCTTAATGTCGTGCAAGAATTTTCGACTGAACTCGCTTACTGACACGTAACTAAGACGTTCCAAACGAACAAAACCTGCGTACATAGCGATCTCAGCTTTGTGCGCAGAATAACTTATATCCTCAATTACCTTAATGTCGTGTAAGAATTTTCGACTAAACTCACTTACTTACACGTAACTAAGACGTTTTGAACGAACAAAACTTGCGTACATAGCGATCTCAGCTTTGTGCGCAGAATAACTTATATCCTCAATTTCCTTAATGTCGTGTAAGAATTTTCAACTAAACTCAGTTACTTACCCGTAACTAAGACGTTCCGAACGACCAAAACTTGCGTACATAGCGATTTCGACAATGTATACCGTGAAGCGGTTCTTCTCAATTTCCTTGATGTTGCACAAGAATTTTAGACAAATCTCACTAACTGACACGTAACTAAGACGTTTCGAACGAACAAAACCTGCGTACATAGCGATCTCAGCTTTGTGCGCAGAAAAACGTATATCCTCAATTTCCTTAATGTCGTGCAAGAATTTTCGACTAAACTCACTTACTGACACGTAACTAAGACGTTCCGAACGAACAAAACTTGCGTACATAGCGATTTTAACAATGTATGCCGTGAAGCGGTTCTTCTCAATTTCCTTGATGTTGCACAAGAATTTTAGACAAATCTCACTTACTGACACGTAACTAAGACGTTCCGAACGAACAAAACTTGCGTACATAGCGATCTCAGCTTTGTGCGCAGAAAAACGTATATCCTCAATTTCCTTAATGTTGTACATGAATTTTCGACTAAACTCACTTACTGAAACGTAACTAAGACGTTTCGAACGACCAAAACTTGCGTACATAGCGATTTCGACAATGTATACCGTGAAGCGGTTCTTCTCAATTTCCTTGATGTTGCACAAGAATTTTAGACAAGTCTCACTTACTGACACGTAACTAAGACGTTTCGAACGAACAAAACTTGCGTACATAGCGATCTCAGCTTTGTGCGCAGAAAAACGTATATCCTCAATTTCCTTAATGTCGTGCAAGAATTTTCGACTGAACTCGCTTACTGACACGTAACTAAGACGTTCCAAACGAACAAAACCTGCGTACATAGCGATCTCAGCTTTGTGCGCAGAATAACTTATATCCTCAATTACCTTAATGTCGTGTAAGAATTTTCGACTAAACTCACTTACTTACACGTAACTAAGACGTTTTGAACGAACAAAACTTGCGTACATAGCGATCTCAGCTTTGTGCGCAGAATAACTTATATCCTCAATTTCCTTAATGTCGTGTAAGAATTTTCAACTAAACTCAGTTACTTACCCGTAACTAAGACGTTCCGAACGACCAAAACTTGCGTACATAGCGATTTCGACAATGTATACCGTGAAGCGGTTCTTCTCAATTTCCTTGATGTTGCACAAGAATTTTAGACAAATCTCACTAACTGACACGTAACTAAGACGTTTCGAACGAACAAAACCTGCGTACATAGCGATCTCAGCTTTGTGCGCAGAAAAACGTATATCCTCAATTTCCTTAATGTCGTGCAAGAATTTTCGACTAAACTCACTTACTGACACGTAACTAAGACGTTCCGAACGAACAAAACTTGCGTACATAGCGATTTTAACAATGTATGCCGTGAAGCGGTTCTTCTCAATTTCCTTGATGTTGCACAAGAATTTTAGACAAATCTCACTTACTGACACGTAACTAAGACGTTCCGAACGAACAAAACTTGCGTACATAGCGATCTCAGCTTTGTGCTCAGAAAAACGTATTTCCTCAATTTCCTTAATGTTGTACAAGAATTTTTGACTAAACTCACTTACTGACACGTAACTAAGACGTTCCGAACGAACAAAACTTGCGTACATAGCGATATTAACAATGTATGCCGTGAAGCGGTTCTTCTCAATTTCCTTGATGTTGCACAAGAATTTTAGACAAATCTCACTTACTGACTCGTAACTAAGACGTTCCGAACGACCAAACTTGCTTACATAGCGATTTTAACAACGTATGCCGTGAAGCGGTTCTTCTCAAATTCTTTGATGTTGCACAAGAATTTTAGACAAATCTCACTTACTGACACGTAACTAAGACGTTCCGAACGAACAAAAACTTGCGTACATAGCGATCTCAGCTTTGTGCGCAGAAAAACGTATATCCTCAATTTCCTTAATGTCGTGCAAGAATTTACGACTGAACTCGCTTACTGACACGTAACTAAGACGTTCCGAACGAACAAAACTTGCGTACATAGCGATTTTAACAATGTATGCCGTGAAACGGTTCTTCTCAATTTCCTTGATGTTGCACAAGAATTTTAGACAAATCTCACTTACTGACACGTAACTAAGACGTTCCGAACGAACAAAACTTGCGTACATAGCGATCTCAGCTTTGTGCTCAGAAAAACGTATTTCCTCAATTTCCTTAATGTTGTACAAGAATTTTCGACTAAACTCACTTACTGAAACGTAACTAAGACGTTTCGAACGAACAAAACTTGCGTACATAACGATCTCAGCTTTGTGCTCAGAAAAACGTATTTCCTCAATTTCCTTAATGTCGTGCAAGCATTTTCGACTAAACTCACTTACTGACACGTAACTAAGACGTTCCGAACGAACAAAACTTGCGTACATAGCGATTTTAACAATGTAAGCCGTGAAGCCGTTCTTCTCAATTTCCTTGATGTTGCACAAGAATTTTAGACAAATCTCACTTACTGACTCGTAACTAAGACGTTCCGAACGAACAAAACTTGCGTACATAGCGATTTTAACAATGTATGCCGTGAAGCGGTTCTTCTCAATTTCCTTGATGTTGCACAAGAATTTTAGACAAATCTCACTTACTGACTCATAACTAAGACGTTCCGAACGACCAAACTTGCTTACATAGCGATTTTAACAATGTATGCCGTGAAGCGGTTCTTCTCAAATTCTTTGATGTTGCACAAGAATTTTAGACAAGTCTCACTTACTGACACGTAACTAAGACGTTTCGAACGAACAAAACTTGCGTACATAGCGATCTCAGCATCGTGCGCAGAAAACGTATATCCTCAATTTCCTTAATGTCGTGCAAGAATTTTCGACTGAACTCGCTTACTGACACGTAACTAAGACGTTCCGAACGAACAAAACTTGCGTACATAGCGATCTCAGCTTTGTGCGCAGAAAAACGTATATCCTCAATTTCCTTAATGTCGTGCAAGAATTTTCGACTAAACTCATTTACTGACACGTAACTAAGACGTTCCGAACGACCAAAACTTGCGTACATAGCGATTTCGACAATGTATACCGTGAAGCGGTTCTTCTCAATTTCCTTGATGTTGCACAAGAATTTTAGACAAGTCTCACTTACTGACACGTAACTAAGACGTTCCGAACGAACAAAACTTGCGTACATAGCGATTTTAACAATGTATGCCGTGAAACGGTTCTTCTCAATTTCCTTGATGTTGCACAAGAATTTTAGACAAATCTCACTTACTGACACGTAACTAAGATGTTCCGAACGAACAAAACTTGCGTACATAGCGATCTCAGCTTTGTGCTCAGAAAAACGTATTTCCTCAATTTCCTTAATGTTGTACATGAATTTTCGACTAAACTCACTTACTGAAACGTAACTAAGACGTTTCGAACGAACAAAACTTGCGTACATAACGATCTCAGCTTTGTGCTCAGAAAAACGTATTTCCTCAATTTCCTTAATGTCGTGCAAGAATTTTCGACTAAACTCACTTACTGACACGTAACTAAGACGTTCCGAACGAACAAAACTTGCGTACATAGCGATTTTAACAATGTATGCCGTGAAGCGGTTCTTCTCAATTTCCTTGATGTTGCACAAGAATTTTAGACAAATCTCACTTACTGACACGTAACTAAGACGTTCCGAACGAACAAAACTTGCGTACATAGCGATCTCAGCTTTGTGCTCAGAAAAACGTATTTCCTCAATTTCCTTAATGTCGTGCAAGAATTTTCGACTGAACTCGCTTACTGACACGTAACTAAGACGTTCCGAACGAACAAAACTTGCGTACATAGCGATATTAACAATGTATGCCGTGAAGCGGTTCTTCTCAATTTCCTTGATGTTGCACAAGAATTTTAGACAAATCTCACTTACTGACTCATAACTAAGACGTTCCGAACGACCAAACTTGCTTACATAGCGATTTTAACAATGTATGCCGTGAAGCGGTTCTTCTCAAATTCTTTGATGTTGCACAAGAATTTTAGACAAGTCTCACTTACTGACACGTAACTAAGACGTTTCGAACGAACAAAACTTGCGTACATAGCGATCTCAGCATCGTGCGCAGAAAACGTATATCCTCAATTTCCTTAATGTCGTGCAAGAATTTTCGACTGAACTCGCTTACTGACACGTAACTAAGACGTTCCGAACGAACAAAACTTGCGTACATAGCGATCTCAGCTTTGTGCGCAGAAAAACGTATATCCTCAATTTCCTTAATGTCGTGCAAGAATTTTCGACTAAACTCATTTACTGACACGTAACTAAGACGTTCCGAACGACCAAAACTTGCGTACATAGCGATTTCGACAATGTATACCGTGAAGCGGTTCTTCTCAATTTCCTTGATGTTGCACAAGAATTTTAGACAAGTCTCACTTACTGACACGTAACTAAGACGTTTCGAACGAACAAAACTTGCGTACATAGCGATCTCAGCTTTGTGCGCAGAAAAACGTATATCCTCAATTTCCTTAATGTCGTGCAAGAATTTTCGACTGGACTCGCTTACTGACACGTAACTAAGACGTTCCAAACGAACAAAACCTGCGTACATAGCGATCTCAGCTTTGTGCGCAGAATAACTTATATCCTCAATTACCTTAATGTCGTGTAAGAATTTTCGACTAAACTCACTTACTTACACGTAACTAAGACGTTTTGAACGAACAAAACTTGCGTACATAGCGATCTCAGCTTTGTCCGCAGAATAACTTATATCCTCAATTTCCTTAATGTCGTGTAAGAATTTTCAACTAAACTCAGTTACTTACCCGTAACTAAGACGTTCCGAACGACCAAAACTTGCGTACATAGCGATTTCGACAATGTATACCGTGAAGCGGTTCTTCTCAATTTCCTTGATGTTGCACAAGAATTTTAGACAAATCTCACTAACTGACACGTAACTAAGACGTTTCGAACGAACAAAACCTGCGTACATAGCGATCTCAGCTTTGTGCGCAGAAAAACGTATATCCTCAATTTCCTTAATGTCGTGCAAGAATTTCCGACTAAACTCACTTACTGACACGTAACTAAGACGTTCCGAACGAACAAAACTTGCGTACATAGCGATTTTAACAATGTATGCCGTGAAGCGGTTCTTCTCAATTTCCTTGATGTTGCACAAGAATTTTAGACAAATCTCACTTACTGACACGTAACTAAGACGTTCCGAACGAACAAAACTTGCGTACATAGCGATCTCAGCTTTGTGCTCAGAAAAACGTATTTCCTCAATTTCCTTAATGTTGTACAAGAATTTTTGACTAAACTCACTTACTGACACGTAACTAAGACGTTCCGAACGAACAAAACTTGCGTACATAGCGATATTAACAATGTATGCCGTGAAGCGGTTCTTCTCAATTTCCTTGATGTTGCACAAGAATTTTAGACAAATCTCACTTACTGACTCGTAACTAAGACGTTCCGAACGACCAAACTTGCTTACATAGCGATTTTAACAACGTATGCCGTGAAGCGGTTCTTCTCAAATTCTTTGATGTTGCACAAGAATTTTAGACAAATCTCACTTACTGACACGTAACTAAGACGTTCCGAACGAACAAAACTTGCGTACATAGCGATCTCAGCTTTGTGCGCAGAAAAACGTATATCCTCAATTTCCTTAATGTCGTGCAAGAATTTTCGACTGAACTCGCTTACTGACACGTAACTAAGACGTTCCGAACGAACAAAACTTGCGTACATAGCGATTTTAACAATGTATGCCGTGAAACGGTTCTTCTCAATTTCCTTGATGTTGCACAAGAATTTTAGACAAATCTCACTTACTGACACGTAACTAAGACGTTCCGAACGAACAAAACTTGCGTACATAGCGATCTCAGCTTTGTGCTCAGAAAAACGTATTTCCTCAATTTCCTTAATGTTGTACAAGAATTTTCGACTAAACTCACTTACTGAAACGTAACTAAGACGTTTCGAACGAACAAAACTTGCGTACATAACGATCTCAGCTTTGTGCTCAGAAAAACGTATTTCCTCAATTTCCTTAGTGTCGTGCAAGCATTTTCGACTAAACTCACTTACTGACACGTAACTAAGACGTTCCGAACGAACAAAACTTGCGTACATAGCGATTTTAACAATGTAAGCCGTGAAGCCGTTCTTCTCAATTTCCTTGATGTTGCACAAGAATTTTAGACAAATCTCACTTACTGACTCGTAACTTAGACGTTCCGAACGAACAAAACTTGCGTACATAGCGATTTTAACAATGTATGCCGTGAAACGGTTCTTCTCAATTTCCTTGATGTTGCACAAGAATTTTAGACAAATCTCACTTACTGACACGTAACTAAGATGTTCCGAACGAACAAAACTTGCGTACATAGCGATCTCAGCTTTGTGCTCAGAAAAACGTATTTCCTCAATTTCCTTAATGTTGTACATGAATTTTCGACTAAACTCACTTACTGAAACGTAACTAAGACGTTTCGAACGAACAAAACTTGCGTACATAACGATCTCAGCTTTGTGCTCAGAAAAACGTATTTCCTCAATTTCCTTAATGTCGTGCAAGAATTTTCGACTAAACTCACTTACTGACACGTAACTAAGACGTTCCGAACGAACAAAACTTGCGTACATAGCGATTTTAACAATGTATGCCGTGAAGCGGTTCTTCTCAATTTCCTTGATGTTGCACAAGAATTTTAGACAAATCTCACTTACTGACACGTAACTAAGACGTTCCGAACGAACAAAACTTGCGTACATAGCGATCTCAGCTTTGTGCTCAGAAAAACGTATTTCCTCAATTTCCTTAATGTCGTGCAAGAATTTTCGACTGAACTCGCTTACTGACACGTAACTAAGACGTTCCGAACGAACAAAACTTGCGTACATAGCGATTTTAACAATGTATGCCGTGAAGCGGTTCTTCTCAATTTCCTTGATGTTGCACAAGAATTTTAGACAAATCTCACTTACTGACACGTAACTAAGACGTTCCGAACGAACAAAACTTGCGTACATAGCGATCTCAGCTTTGTGCTCAGAAAAACGTATTTCCTCAATTTCCTTAATGTTGTACAAGAATTTTTGACTAAACTCACTTACTGACACGTAACTAAGACGTTCCGAACGAACAAAACTTGCGTACATAGCGATATTAACAATGTATGCCGTGAAGCGGTTCTTCTCAATTTCCTTGATGTTGCACAAGAATTTTAGACAAATCTCACTTACTGACTCGTAACTAAGACGTTCCGAACGACCAAACTTGCTTACATAGCGATTTTAACAACGTATGCCGTGAAGCGGTTCTTCTCAAATTCTTTGATGTTGCACAAGAATTTTAGACAAGTCTCACTTACTGACACGTAACTAAGACGTTTCGAACGAACAAAACTTGCGTACATAGCGATCTCAGCATCGTGCGCAGAAAACGTATATCCTCAATTTCCTTAATGTCGTGCAAGAATTTTCGACTGAACTCGCTTACTGACACGTAACTAAGACGTTCCGAACGAACAAAACTTGCGTACATAGCGATCTCAGCTTTGTGCGCAGAAAAACGTATATCCTCAATTTCCTTAATGTCGTGCAAGAATTTTCGACTAAACTCATTTACTGACACGTAACTAAGACGTTACGAACGACCAAAACTTGCGTACATAGCGATTTCGACAATGTATACCGTGAAGCGGTTCTTCTCAATTTCCTTGATGTTGCACAAGAATTTTAGACAAGTCTCACTTACTGACACGTAACTAAGACGTTTCGAACGAACAAAACTTGCGTACATAGCGATCTCAGCTTTGTGCGCAGAAAAACGTATATCCTCAATTTCCTTAATGTCGTGCTAGAATTTTCGACTGAACTCGCTTACTGACACGTAACTAAGACGTTCCGAACGAACAAAACTTGCGTACATAGCGATTTTAACAATGTATGCCGTGAAACGGTTCTTCTCAATTTCCTTGATGTTGCACAAGAATTTTAGACAAATCTCACTTACTGACACGTAACTAAGACGTTCCGAACGAACAAAACTTGCGTACATAGCGATCTCAGCTTTGTGCTCAGAAAAACGTATTTCCTCAATTTCCTTAATGTTGTACAAGAATTTTCGACTAAACTCACTTACTGAAACGTAACTAAGACGTTTCGAACGAACAAAACTTGCGTACATAACGATCTCAGCTTTGTGCTCAGAAAAACGTATTTCCTCAATTTCCTTAATGTCGTGCAAGCATTTTCGACTAAACTCACTTACTGACACGTAACTAAGACGTTCCGAACGAACAAAACTTGCGTACATAGCGATTTTAACAATGTAAGCCGTGAAGCCGTTCTTCTCAATTTCCTTGATGTTGCACAAGAATTTTAGACAAATCTCACTTACTGACTCGTAACTAAGACGTTCCGAACGAACAAAACTTGCGTACATAGCGATTTTAACAATGTATGCCGTGAAACGGTTCTTCTCAATTTCCTTGATGTTGCACAAGAATTTTAGACAAATCTCACTTACTGACACGTAACTAAGATGTTCCGAACGAACAAAACTTGCGTACATAGCGATCTCAGCTTTGTGCTCAGAAAAACGTATTTCCTCAATTTCCTTAATGTTGTACATGAATTTTCGACTAAACTCACTTACTGAAACGTAACTAAGACGTTTCGAACGAACAAAACTTGCGTACATAACGATCTCAGCTTTGTGCTCAGAAAAACGTATTTCCTCAATTTCCTTAATGTCGTGCAAGAATTTTCGACTAAACTCACTTACTGACACGTAACTAAGACGTTCCGAACGAACAAAACTTGCGTACATAGCGATTTTAACAATGTATGCCGTGAAGCGGTTCTTCTCAATTTCCTTGATGTTGCACAAGAATTTTAGACAAATCTCACTTACTGACACGTAACTAAGACGTTCCGAACGAACAAAACTTGCGTACATAGCGATCTCAGCTTTGTGCTCAGAAAAACGTATTTCCTCAATTTCCTTAATGTCGTGCAAGAATTTTCGACTGAACTCGCTTACTGACACGTAACTAAGACGTTCCGAACGAACAAAACTTGCGTACATAGCGATATTAACAATGTATGCCGTGAAGCGGTTCTTCTCAATTTCCTTGATGTTGCACAAGAATTTTAGACAAATCTCACTTACTGACTCGTAACTAAGACGTTCCGAACGACCAAACTTGCTTACATAGCGATTTTAACAATGTATGCCGTGAAGCGGTTCTTCTCAAATTCTTTGATGTTGCACAAGAATTTTAGACAAGTCTCACTTACTGACACGTAACTAAGACGTTTCGAACGAACAAAACTTGCGTACATAGCGATCTCAGCATCGTTCGCAGAAAACGTATATCCTCAATTTCCTTAATGTCGTGCAAGAATTTTCGACTGAACTCGCTTACTGACACGTAACTAAGACGTTCCGAACGAACAAAACTTGCGTACATAGCGATCTCAGCTTTGTGCGCAGAATAACTTATATCCTCAATTACCTTAATGTCGTGTAAGAATTTTCGACTAAACTCACTTACTTACACGTAACTAAGACGTTTTGAACGAACAAAACTTGCGTACATAGCGATCTCAGCTTTGTGCGCAGAATAACTTATATCCTCAATTTCCTTAATGTCGTGTAAGAATTTTCAACTAAACTCAGTTACTTACCCGTAACTAAGACGTTCCGAACGACCAAAACTTGCGTACATAGCGATTTCGACAATGTATACCGTGAAGCGGTTCTTCTCAATTTCCTTGATGTTGCACAAGAATTTTAGACAAATCTCACTAACTGACACGTAACTAAGACGTTTCGAACGAACAAAACCTGCGTACATAGCGATCTCAGCTTTGTGCGCAGAAAAACGTATATCCTCAATTTCCTTAATGTCGTGCAAGAATTTCCGACTAAACTCACTTACTGACACGTAACTAAGACGTTCCGAACGAACAAAACTTGCGTACATAGCGATTTTAACAATGTATGCCGTGAAGCGGTTCTTCTCAATTTCCTTGATGTTGCACAAGAATTTTAGACAAATCTCACTTACTGACACGTAACTAAGACGTTCCGAACGAACAAAACTTGCGTACATAGCGATCTCAGCTTTGTGCTCAGAAAAACGTATTTCCTCAATTGCCTTAATGTTGTACAAGAATTTTTGACTAAACTCACTTACTGACACGTAACTAAGACGTTCCGAACGAACAAAACTTGCGTACATAGCGATATTAACAATGTATGCCGTGAAGCGGTTCTTCTCAATTTCCTTGATGTTGCACAAGAATTTTAGACAAATCTCACTTACTGACTCGTAACTAAGACGTTCCGAACGACCAAACTTGCTTACATAGCGATTTTAACAACGTATGCCGTGAAGCGGTTCTTCTCAAATTCTTTGATGTTGCACAAGAATTTTAGACAAATCTCACTTACTGACACGTAACTAAGACGTTCCGAACGAACAAAACTTGCGTACATAGCGATCTCAGCTTTGTGCGCAGAAAAACGTATATCCTCAATTTCCTTAATGTCGTGCAAGAATTTTCGACTGAACTCGCTTACTGACACGTAACTAAGACGTTCCGAACGAACAAAACTTGCGTACATAGCGATTTTAACAATGTATGCCGTGAAACGGTTCTTCTCAATTTCCTTGATGTTGCACAAGAATTTTAGACAAATCTCACTTACTGACACGTAACTAAGACGTTCCGAACGAACAAAACTTGCGTACATAGCGATCTCAGCTTTGTGCTCAGAAAAACGTATTTCCTCAATTTCCTTAATGTTGTACAAGAATTTTCGACTAAACTCACTTACTGAAACGTAACTAAGACGTTTCGAACGAACAAAACTTGCGTACATAACGATCTCAGCTTTGTGCTCAGAAAAACGTATTTCCTCAATTTCCTTAGTGTCGTGCAAGCATTTTCGACTAAACTCACTTACTGACACGTAACTAAGACGTTCCGAACGAACAAAACTTGCGTACATAGCGATTTTAACAATGTAAGCCGTGAAGCCGTTCTTCTCAATTTCCTTGATGTTGCACAAGAATTTTAGACAAATCTCACTTACTGACTCGTAACTAAGACGTTCCGAACGAACAAAACTTGCGTACATAGCGATTTTAACAATGTATGCCGTGAAACGGTTCTTCTCAATTTCCTTGATGTTGCACAAGAATTTTAGACAAATCTCACTTACTGACACGTAACTAAGATGTTCCGAACGAACAAAACTTGCGTACATAGCGATCTCAGCTTTGTGCTCAGAAAAACGTATTTCCTCAATTTCCTTAATGTTGTACATGAATTTTCGACTAAACTCACTTACTGAAACGTAACTAAGACGTTTCGAACGAACAAAACTTGCGTACATAACGATCTCAGCTTTGTGCTCAGAAAAACGTATATCCTCAATTTCCTTAATGTCGTGCAAGAATTTTCGACTAAACTCACTTACTGACACCTAACTAAGACGTTCCGAACGAACAAAACTTGCGTACATAGCGATTTTAACAATGTATGCCGTGAAGCGGTTCTTCTCAATTTCCTTGATGTTGCACAAGAATTTTAGACAAATCTCACTTACTGACACGTAACTAAGACGTTCCGAACGAACAAAACTTGCGTACATAGCGATCTCAGCTTTGTGCTCAGAAAAACGTATTTCCTCAATTTCCTTAATGTCGTGCAAGAATTTTCGACTGAACTCGCTTACTGACACGTAACTAAGACGTTCCGAACGAACAAAACTTGCGTACATAGCGATTTTAACAATGTATGCCGTGAAGCGGTTCTTCTCAATTTCCTTGATGTTGCACAAGAATTTTAGACAAATCTCACTTACTGACACGTAACTAAGACGTTCCGAACGAACAAAACTTGCGTACATAGCGATCTCAGCTTTGTGCTCAGAAAAACGTATTTCCTCAATTTCCTTAATGTTGTACAAGAATTTTTGACTAAACTCACTTACTGACACGTAACTAAGACGTTCCGAACGAACAAAACTTGCGTACATAGCGATATTAACAATGTATGCCGTGAAGCGGTTCTTCTCAATTTCCTTGATGTTGCACAAGAATTTTAGACAAATCTCACTTACTGACTCGTAACTAAGACGTTCCGAACGACCAAACTTGCTTACATAGCGATTTTAACAACGTATGCCGTGAAGCGGTTCTTCTCAATTTCCTTGATGTTGCACAAGAATTTTAGACAAATCTCACTTACTGACACGTAAGACGTTCCCAACGAACAAAACTTGCGTACATAGCGATCTCAGCTTTGTGCTCAGAAAAACGTATTTCCTCAATTTCCTTAATGTTGTACATGAATTTTCGACTAAACTCACTTACTGAAACGTAACTAAGACGTTTCGAACGAACAAAACTTGCGTACATAACGATCTCAGCTTTGTGCTCAGAAAAACGTATTTCCTCAATTTCCTTAATGTCGTGCAAGAATTTTCGACTAAACTCACTTACTGACACGTAACTAAGACGTTCCGAACGAACAAAACTTGCGTACATAGCGATTTTAACAATGTATGCCGTGAAGCGGTTCTTCTCAATTTCCTTGATGTTGCACAAGAATTTTAGACAAATCTCACTTACTGACACGTAACTAAGACGTTCCGAACGAACAAAACTTGCGTACATAGCGATCTCAGCTTTGTGCTCAGAAAAACGTATTTCCTCAATTTCCTTAATGTCGTGCAAGAATTTTCGACTGAACTCGCTTACTGACACGTAACTAAGACGTTCCGAACGAACAAAACTTGCGTACATAGCGATATTAACAATGTATGCCGTGAAGCGGTTCTTCTCAATTTCCTTGATGTTGCACAAGAATTTTAGACAAATCTCACTTACTGACTCGTAACTAAGACGTTCCGAACGACCAAACTTGCTTACATAGCGATTTTAACAACGTATGCCGTGAAGCGGTTCTTCTCAAATTCTTTGATGTTGCACAAGAATTTTAGACAAGTCTCACTTACTGACACGTAACTAAGACGTTTCGAACGAACAAAACTTGCGTACATAGCGATCTCAGCATCGTGCGCAGAAAACGTATATCCTCAATTTCCTTAATGTCGTGCAAGAATTTTCGACTGAACTCGCTTACTGACACGTAACTAAGACGTTCCGAACGAACAAAACTTGCGTACATAGCGATCTCAGCTTTGTGCGCAGAAAAACGTATATCCTCAATTTCCTTAATGTCGTGCAAGAATTTTCGACTAAACTCATTTACTGACACGTAACTAAGACGTTACGAACGACCAAAACTTGCGTACATAGCGATTTCGACAATGTATACCGTGAAGCGGTTCTTCTCAATTTCCTTGATGTTGCACAAGAATTTTAGACAAGTCTCACTTACTGACACGTAACTAAGACGTTTCGAACGAACAAAACTTGCGTACATAGCGATCTCAGCTTTGTGCGCAGAAAAACGTATATCCTCAATTTCCTTAATGTCGTGCAAGAATTTTCGACTGAACTCGCTTACTGACACGTAACTAAGACGTTCCGAACGAACAAAACTTGCGTACATAGCGATTTTAACAATGTATGCCGTGAAACGGTTCTTCTCAATTTCCTTGATGTTGCACAAGAATTTTAGACAAGTCTCACTTACTGACACGTAACTAAGACGTTTCGAACGAACAAAACTTGCGTACATAGCGATCTCAGCTTTGTGCGCAGAAAAACGTATATCCTCAATTTCCTTAATGTCGTGCAAGAATTTTCGACTGAACTCGCTTACTGACACGTAACTAAGACGTTCCGAACGAACAAAACCTGCGTACATAGCGATTTTAACAATGTATGCCGTGAAACGGTTCTTCTCAATTTCCTTGATGTTGCACAAGAATTTTAGACAAATCTCACTTACTGACACGTAACTAAGACGTTCCGAACGAACAAAACTTGCGTACATAGCGATCTCAGCTTTGTGCTCAGAAAAACGTATTTCGTCAATTTCCTTAATGTTGTACAAGAATTTTCGACTAAACTCACTTACTGAAACGTAACTAAGACGTTTCGAACGAACAAAACTTGCGTACATAGCGATCTCAGCTTTGTGCGCAGAAAAACGTATATCCTCAATTTCCTTAATGTCGTGCAAGAATTTTCGACTGAACTCGCTTACTGACACGTAACTAAGACGTTCCGAACGAACAAAACTTGCGTACATAGCGATTTTAACAATGTATGCCGTGAAACGGTTCTTCTCAATTTCCTTGATGTTGCACAAGAATTTTAGACAAATCTCACTTACTGACACGTAAGACGTTCCCAACGAACAAAACTTGCGTACATAGCGATCTCAGCTTTGTGCTCAGAAAAACGTATTTCCTCAATTTCCTTAATGTTGTACATGAATTTTCGACTAAACTCACTTACTGAAACGTAACTAAGACGTTTCGAACGAACAAAACTTGCGTACATAACGATCTCAGCTTTGTGCTCAGAAAAACGTATTTCCTCAATTTCCTTAATGTCGTGCAAGAATTTTCGACTAAACTCACTTACTGACACGTAACTAAGACGTTCCGAACGAACAAAACTTGCGTACATAGCGATTTTAACAATGTAAGCCGTGAAGCGGTTCTTCTCAATTTCCTTGATGTTGCACAAGAATTTTAGACAAATCTCACTTACTGACTCGTAACTAAGACGTTCCGAACGACCAAAACTTGCTTACATAGCGATTTTAACAATGTATGCCGTAAAGCGGTTCTTCTCAATTTCTTTGATGTTGCACAAGAATTTTAGACAAGTCTCACTTACTGACACGTAACTAAGACGTTTCGAACGAACAAAACTTGCGTACATAGCGATCTCAGCTTTGTGCGCAGAAAAACTTATATCCTCAATTTCCTTAATGTCGTGCAAGAATTTTCGACTGAACTCGCTTACTGACACGTAACTAAGACGTTCCGAACGAACAAAACTTGCGTACATAGCGATTTTAACAATGTATGCAGTGAAACGGTTCTTCTCAATTTCCTTGATGTTGCACAAGAATTTTAGACAAATCTCACTTACTGACACGTAACTAAGACGTTCCGAACGAACAAAACTTGCGTACATAGCGATCTCAGCTTTGTGCTCAGAAAAACGTATTTCCTCAATTTCCTTAATGTTGTACATGAATTTTCGACTAAACTCACTTACTGAAACGTAACTAAGACGTTCCGAACGAACAAAACTTGCGTACATAGCGATTTTAACAATGTATGCCGTGAAGCGGTTCTTCTCAATTTCCTTGATGTTGCACAAGAATTTTAGACAAATCTCACTTACTGACACGTAACTAAGACGTTCCGAACGAACAAAACTTGCGTACATAGCGATCTCAGCTTTGTGCTCAGAAAAACGTATTTCCTCAATTTCCTTAATGTCGTGCAAGAATTTTCGACTGAACTCGCTTACTGACACGTAACTAAGACGTTCCGAACGAACAAAACTTGCGTACATAGCGATTTCGACAATGTATACCGTGAAGCGGTTCTTCTCAATTTCCTTGATGTTGCACAAGAATTTTAGACAAATCTCACTTACTGACTCGTAACTAAGACGTTCCGAACGACCAAAACTTGCTTACATAGTGATTTTAACAATGTATGCCTTGAAGCGGTTCTTCTCAATTTCCTTGATGTTGCACAAGAATTTTAGACAAATCTCACTTACTGACACGTAACTAAGGCGTTTCGAACGAACAAAACTTGCGTACATAACGATCTCAGCTTTGTGCGCAGAAAAACGTATATCCTCAATTTCCTTAATGTCGTGCAAGAATTTTCGACTAAACTCACTTACTGACACGTAACTAAGACGTTCCGAACGAACAAAACTTGCGTACATAGCGATTTTAACAATGTATGCCGTGAAGCGGTTCTTCTCAATTTCCTTGATGTTGCACAAGAATTTTAGACAAATCTCACTTACTGACTCGTAACAAAGACGTTCCGAACGAACAAAACTTGCGTACATAGCGATTTTAACAATGTATGCCGTGAAGCGGTTCTTCTCAAATTCTTTGATGTTGCACAAGAATTTTAGACAAGTCTCACTTACTGACACGTAACTAAGACGTTCCGAACGAACAAAACTTGCGTACATAGCGATCTCAGCTTTGTGCTCAGAAAAACGTATTTCCTCAATTTCCTTAATGTCGTGCAAGAATTTTCGACTGAACTCGCTTACTGACACGTAACTAAGACGTTCCGAACGAACAAAACTTGCGTACATAGCGATCTCAGCTTTGTGCGCAGAAAAACGTATATCCTCAATTTCCTTAATGTCGTGCAAGAATTTTCGATTAAACTCATTTACTGACACGTAACTAAGACGTTCCGAACGACCAAAACTTGCGTACATAGCGATTTTAACAATGTATGCCGTGAAGCGGTTCTTCTCAATTTCCTTGATGTTGCACAAGAATTTTAGACAAATCTCACTTACTGACTCGTAACTAAGACGTTCCGAACGACCAAACTTGCTTACATAGCGATTTTAACAATGTATGCCGTGAAGCGGTTCTTCTCAAATTCTTTGATGTTGCACAAGAATTTTAGACAAGTCTCACTTACTGACACGTAACTAAGATGTTTCGAACGAACAAAACTTGCGTACATAGCTATCTCAGCTTTGTGCGCAGAAAAACGTATATCCTCAATTTCCTTAATGTCGTGCAAGAATTTTCAACTGAACTCGCTTACTGACACGTAACTAAGACGTTCCGAACGAACAAAACTTGCGTACATAGCGATTTTAACAATGTATGCAGTGAAGCGGTTCTTCTCAATTTCCTTGATGTTGCACAAGAATTTTAGGCAAATCTCACTAACTGACACGTAACTAAGACGTTTCGAACGAACAAAACTTGCGTATGTGACGTCTTAGCCGCACGTCAAATTTTATTTAAATAATATATTTATTGTTAATACACCCATAGGAGGTGAAAGAAATAAGAATCCGGAGAAAATTATTCGTTCAAGGCAAAGTTCTAACTTGTAAAATAGTATTCATACTCGAAAGTCACCCCGTATATAGCCAACGCTCGAGCGCGCCAGCGGGTGACACAGAAATAACCATCATATGTATAAACCATAAGAATAACTAATAATTTATATTTGCATTGCACAACCAGACAGTCGATTCAAACGCTTTAAAAATTGTAATAAATATTATATATATATGTATATATATATATATATATATATAAGTATACAAAAGATCTTTTAATAATGCATTAAATTCAATTGGAAGATACAAGCGAAAAGTGAACGATGCAAATGTAACGTTATTACGTTTTAACATAATGATTTCAAGTATATATATATATATATATATTCGTTTTAACTTTATATTCATATTAGCCTTAAAAACTTTATATCCTTATACGCGCATACACATATTCTACGTAGCATAAGACTTTATTATTAATCATATAGGTAACAATAAGGAACTAGGCATATAAGAATATTCATTATAAAATATTTTATTCACTTCAGTATTATAAGAGTTTTATAAGAGCCTTAAACTGTACATGGTATGCGGTATTTTATTTCAGAAAGTGAATTGTGCGCGATATAACGTTCGATTTGAGTCTCGGTTAATATTTTTCAGATTTTCCTTAAATCTTTCGTGAGTTGCAGTGTCGCTATTATTTTATCCAAGTACTAAAAAACGATTCGTGTTCGATTTTATTAACGTTGTTAGAACTCAGTGATTGTTCTCGACTGCGTGTGCTTCGAATGCATTAAACGACATAGTGACATTCTGACGCTGTGAGTATAGAGCGAATATAGTTCGCTCCTTGCTGCGAAAGAATTTTTGAACGATACCTGGTTCTGCGATAACGGCTTCGAGCTGGTCCACCCCGCTCGTCGTTATAACCGGAGCTTTCTCTTTGGTGAGGCGACCCCGCACATTGAGAATAGCGAACGTAGCGTAGACACCAGTGTGTAGCTTATTAATTTCAGTGCCGAAACACACAGTGGAGATAGAAATCAATTAATTACATTCGTATTTTTAAATTCCGAGTGCGTGCGTTTGTCCTTCGACGTGTGCGGAATCTGAGTGAATTAGAAGCGACGGCTCTGGGGCGGATAAACCGCTCGTTGTTGCTTTTGATTTTCTGTGCGTTTAATAGACGTAAGGGAGTTAGTGAGGCGACCCCGCACACTCTCGCTTTTCGTTCTCTCTTCTTGGTGAGGCGACCCCGCACATTTAGAGCTGAACGAAGAGGCGGCTATTGAAATGCTTGTCAGTTAGAGATGCCGAAGACACGCCGCGCCGGTCGAAAATATCAGCTCCGACGATTAGTAGCACAATATTATCGAGCCCTCGAAAATAATTCGTTTGAATCAAACAATATTCAAATTAATTCTGTATCTGAGCCGATACTTGAAGTAAGTGATTGCAAATTAATTCCGATTACGGTCGAACAATCTCCGTTACCATATTCAGAAATCCTGGAGAACGACCCGCGTCGCGAATTTTACGAAAAGACTCAAATTCCAAACGTTAGCGCCAGCAACGAATAAAATACCATTGTCGATTTCACATTATACTATCTTGTGTGTTTTATTATACCTTACCCTATAATCACATTGTGTTATTTTCAGAATATTCTTATATTTTACTACATAGCTTATTTACATACATATATATATATATATTGTTCGCTTCATATTGCTATTCTATTGTTGCTTATAAGATAAAATATTCATGTGCCCACATAGATTCTCGAAACCCCTTACGCCGATTTACGAAGTACCAACCCCACCCCCGATAACGAGACAAGTTTATTTTTGCCAAAAAACAACAGTATATATTAAACAAAGGGTTGGAACTACACTTTGTCAAGAGTGTTGGGAAAGAATAGATCTGTCTGAAAAACAAAATTGGCGTAAAGTTTTTAGACATACCTTGATAATTAACGGAATTCTCACCAGCCACTATTGCGACGAATGTCGAAAAAGGCTAACTGTCTCTAGAATCGGGAATGAATGCTTTGAATGTTTTTTAAGATTTACTGAATTTCGAGAAGACTTGCCTGAAGTAACGCTTGATGAAGATACTACAATTTTAACAATAGAGGCATATGAAGAAGAACTTTGAATGAATAAGAAAATATATATATGTATACTTCTCACTTGAGAATCTCTATTATTGCAAAATATATATATACTACAATTATTAGCTTTGACATTATATTTATTATTTGCTTGAGCTTTCTATTTACAATTTGCTACGAGAATTATAAAGTAACTTGAAAAAAAGAGAAAATCCATAAAAACATTCTTATTTTATTATCATAGTATTACATGCACATATACATATTTCTTTTATTATACTGCTATTATATTCTTACAATTTTGTTTAACCACTATATAATTTTTGTCATTATCTATGTACTAATTTATCACACTATCTTTATTTTATTGTACTATATCACATTCTTGCAGGATTAAGGAACCATAGCATATATATGCTATTTAACCGTATGTATTACCATAAATTTTCACATTATTAAAGTTACTACTTTTACAATTGTTGTACTAAGAACAATTAGAGCCGATAACTATTTTAAAATCGCGTATACCGAGTTATGGCCCAATTTACAAGATCGCACGGTACAGTAAGCGTCGACCCGGAAATCGAAAAGAAACAAAAATACGTAGAAGCCCGTGAAAAACAATCGCATTCGAAAATGTCGCTTAAAGAACGGGAAGAAACAGCCAAACGCCCTAACGAGTCAATAGATGCAAATTCGTTATTCGACGTCCTTTCAAAAATCCAAACAGAATTATCACAATTACGCAGATTACCGGAGCAAGTGAGCAATCTTGAACAGCGCGTGAATGAAGCTTCCCGCGCCGCGTCCGCATACGATGAATTCGCCAACCCGCCGGAACAGGAAGAACCTCCCGTAATCATGCCGACCTTAAAAATAAAAGATGTCGTTGCAAATATTCCCCCGTTTAACGGTTATAAGATTTCGATCTTCCAGTTCGCCCGAGCATGCGAACGTGCCCGCGATTTACTACCATCTGTACAAGAGCCACAACTCGTACAATTTATTATTAACAAAATTGAAGGCGACGCGTATCAAGTCATTGAAGGAAACATATATACGCGCGTCGTAGATTTATTAGACAAATTAAAGAACATTTTCGCTCCGAATAAATCCGTAGCACAATACCGCGGAGAATTAGCCAACGCATACAAAATGCCAAACGAGACTGTCTTGAAGTACGCGGGTAGAATTAAAGACTTAAAACTCGCCATATTAGATGGAAACCGACGACAGGGCATCAACAACCCTCGGTTATTTAATAACGAAGTCGAAGGAGAGGTCTTAGAGGCTTTCGTAAACGGATTACCCTCTAACGTAATCACGCGAATGGAACACCGAAACATAGGCACCCTAGATGAAGCAATTGAATGGGCTGTCAAAATTACGAGGAATTTGGAAATAGAGAAACAACGCGAAAGACAATTTACTCCTCGACAATTCCCTGTTACGCGATCAGATATAAATAACCCAAGACCTCCCGACATAGAACAACCTAAATCTATATTGAAAAACCATAATAACAATTTTGCCCCGCGACCATGGATCAGACCCTTGGTACCAGGACAGCCAGGACCGAATTCACCCATTGTATGTAATTATTGTAAATATCCTGGACACAAGGCTACCGAATGCCGAAGATTAGCATATCGAAACGCAACGCAAGCGCCGGGAAACGCGGAGGGCCGCCCGACGGTAAGCGCGACCAAGGAACCGGCCCAAGCGACCGCGCATCCCATAACGATACAAGCGGAGCCATCCACGAGCCAAACTTGAGCATTAATGATAAAAATCAAGGCTCTACTTTTTCTAAAATTCCATTAAAGGAATACGATGACCCAGCGTCGGTCATCAGACCAGTGAACGAGGAACCCCTAAATGAAAAAGCCAGTATTGGAATGGCGAACCTAGGACCCAACACGTGTCAACCAAGGATCGCCCTCACTTGCGAAAACTTTAAAGGATACTGCTTTTTTATGATAGACTCGGGATCCTCCGTAAATTTAGTTAAAATAAAAATATTAAAGAATACCCCCATAAACTCAAAAGACACGCTAAGATTAAAAGGCATTTCCGAGAAGCCAATAAGGACATTGGGTTTGGTGGTATTCGAAATTATGGGGAAAGAAACAAAATTTTATGTCGTCAGAGACAATTTTGGTATACCTGCTGACGGCATAATAGGTGCCAGTTTTTTGAAAGATAATAATGCTATCATCAATTACCAACAAGAATGTCTTACCTTTGATAGCATACAGGTACCATTTTACAAAAGAGAAAAGATTATGGTGCCCTCGCGCACTATCGTGGATATTGCGTTCAATATAACGAACCCGGAAAGAAGGGAGGGTTATATTCCTCGAAACGAGCCAACAAAGGGATTATTTCTGGGTGAAGCTCTTGTTAAAAATTCCCGAGAGAAGGGGCATATCAAAGCTTATAATTTAACAGAGCAGAACTACACCATAGAAGTCTATCCCATGCCTCTTGAGGATTACCTTATACCCAGCTACTCCGAGGAGCACCTAACCTCACTGAATTCTTCTATTCTCACGAATCTTATGAGCAATGAAGAGCTCGCCGATAATGGGAAATCTTCATCTACAAAAACCATAAGCCCAGAAGAGCTAGCCAATGATGGGAAATCTTCCGTTCCAGAAGACCACGAAAGTCTTGCAACTACACAAGATGCAACGCCTGCATCTTCGTGCCTCAAACACTCTATTGATACGCTTCCAGGATCAATAGCACATGAGGATCTTCTACATTCTGAGAATACTAATTCTACGAGCTTAAACAAGCTCCCTATTACTAATTCCGCTGAATCAAGTTTTACCAACTCCACTCAACCTCCCGCTTCCAGGGATCCCGTGGAGTCTTTTATGAGCAACGAAGAGCTCGCCAATAATGGGAAATCTTCGTCTACTAAACTCAGGAGCCAAGAAGAGCTATCCGAAGACGGGAAATCTTCTAAATCAACCTTGATTCATACTCTTCCAGTTTCACGAGACCAAGAAGGTCCCTTCATTGAACAAGCTGCGCAGCCAGCATTTTCTAGATTTAAAGATACAACTGATCTGCTTCTAGCATCTCCTGTATCTCTCAGTCGTATGGAACGACTTAAATCCATCGTAAATACTGAATATTTAAACGAAGAAGAAGAAGACCACGTCGATGCGATACTTAAAGAATATGGAGATTGTTTCCATCTTCCGGGAGAAAAACTCAAGTTCACCCCCGCGGTTAAACATACTATTCCAACTACAGATAATCTACCAATACACGTGAAACAGTATAGGTACCCGCCTGTCCACAAGGAAGAAATAGACAGGCAGGTAACAAAGCTTTTGAAGGATGAAATAATAACGCCTTCAGCATCACCGTATAACGCTCCTCTATGGATCGTCCCCAAGAAATCTGCGGCCGATGGACAAAAGAAATGGAGGATGGTAATAGATTTCCGAAAGCTGAATGAAAAAACGATAGGAGATGCGTACCCACTGCCTAATATAGTAGAAATATTAGACCAGTTGGGTAGTGCAAAATACTTCTCCATTTTTGACCTCGCACAGGGATTTCACCAGATTCCTATGGCCCCAGAGGATCAAGAGAAGACAGCTTTCTCCACACCGTATGGACATTACGAGTACCAGCGGATGCCTTTCGGTCTGAAAAATGCACCCGCAACATTCCAACGGTTGATGGACAACGTCCTCACCGGATTGCAAGGAAACGAACTATTCGTTTACCTGGACGACATAGTTGTTTATGCAAGATCTCTAGAAGAACACGATATAAAAATTAAAGAATTAATGCAAAGACTAAGAGAAGCAAATCTGCAATTACAGCCCGACAAATGCCAATTTCTAAGGCACGAAGTAGTTTACTTAGGGCATATTATCGGATCAGATGGAGTAAGACCAGATCCTAATAAAATTATCGCGGTCCAACATTTCCCAAAACCAAGGAATCATAAAAACATTAAGCAATTCTTGGGTCTTGTAGGATACTACCGCCGATTTATTAGGGACTTTTCAAAAATCGCAAAACCTCTCACGGATTTATTAAAGAAAGATAGGCCTTTTGCATGGACACCGTCGCAAGAAGCAGCATTTGACAAACTAACGCATGAATTATTAAAAGAACCTGTTTTGCAATATCCGAACTTTAAAGAGCCATTCTTATTAACTACCGACGCCAGGGGATACGCTATAGGAGGCGTGCTGAGCCAAGGATAGATGGGGAAAGACTTACCTATTTCGTATATTTCTAGGACTTTGAATGAAGCGGAAGGAAGATATTCCACCATAGAAAAGGAGTGCTTAGCCGTAGTCTACTGTGTAACGTACTTCCGGCATTATTTATACGGCAGAAAATTTACAATCCTCACAGATCATAAACCACTAGTTTGGCTACATTCGGTCAAGGATCCCAGCTCCCGATTGTGGAAATGGAGACTAAAATTATCAGAGTACGAATATGAAATACAATATAAAACGGGAAAGACTAACGTAGTAGCAGATGCACTTTCTAGAAATCCGCCTATTCCTGACGTTTCCATACTCCCCCTAGTAGAGCCAGACGATAATTCAAACGAATCCCTTTTCTCATACCAGACAGCTACGCAACAGTCTAGACCGTCAATCACTTTCTCTTCTAATGATACTAACCACACATTAAATCCTGTTGACCAACAACAAACAATTATCAGAGACTTAAACGACAATGCTTTATTAACTCCACCGGTAATCACAAAAATCCCATCCCAAATCTTCTTCCCTGAAAATCTAAATGAAGATCTAGACAAACGAGAGCGAGAGTTCGACCAAAGCAATTCAGAAACGTCGGAAGAAGATCCAGAAAACGAAAGCGAGAGTAATGAATCTGCATCTCCACAACCTCGCTCTTCAGGTGACGAGAATGATTTTAAAGTTAACGAAACGCGAGATTCACTGCTTTCCCGAAAGGATAACCATATCATCTTTACCACACTCGAAGGACATCCCTACGATAAAGGCGCAAAGGATTATTTGGCAGAAAATAAACTTCCCACGTATAAAGATTTAACTTTCACAAGAGTAAAAATAACGAATTTGAATAGCGGGAAATATTTAATAAACATCCCTATTAAACAAAATGAAAGAGTACAAATTGAACGCAGCGACATTATAGACGGAATAAGATCGTTGAGGGATGCCATAACAGAACTAAATCTAAAAACCATCAGTATAGCGCAACACGACCTATACGATACAGTTCCATGGGCTTTTGTATGTAAAAATTTAAAAAGATTCCTTTCAGACTTGTCGATAATAGTAACAGTTTGCAAATCCTTAATAAGATGTCCTGGCCTAGAAGAGAGAGCTAACATCATCTATGAAAAACATGCTACGAAGATTGGAGGACACAAAGGTGTGAATAAAACTTACCATCGAATTAGACAAAACTACTATTGGCCCACGATGAAGAAAGACATACAAGATTACATAAAGAATTGCAGGAATTGCCAAATCAAGAAATTAACAAGAGTAAAAACGAAACAACCCATGATGATCACTGACACCCCAGGAACTGCATTTGATAAAGTATCCATGGACGTAGTAGGACCATTGCCAGTAACGAGCCGAAACAATTCTTACATTTTAACTATACAAGACCTTTTAACGAAATATTCAGTTGCTATTCCTATGGAAACAGCAGACTCCTTCTCAATAGCTAACGCCTTCATAAAAGACTTCATATGCATATATGGAGCACCGAGAACATTATTAACGGACCAAGCTCCAACCTTTTTTACTTCTCTGATGAAAATAATAGCTAGCTACTTTAAAATAAAGCAATGCCGTACGACAGCTTACCACCCGCAATCAAATGGTTCAATTGAACGTTCACATTACGTATTGACAGAATACTTGAAGATGTACACCAACCGGAACGAGGAATGGGACGAGCACATTAAGCCTGCTATGTTTGCTTACAATACGTCAGTCCACGAAGGAACCAACTATACTCCCTATTCCCTAATTTTTGGACATCTTCCCAGAACTCCATCTTCCTCCGTAGTTCCCGAGGACGTCACTGAACAGCCTTATCAGGATTATCTCACTAACCTTTTTGAAACTTTGAAAAACTCACATGGTCTAGCAAAACAAAACTTGATACAATCAAAAGAAAAGAGTAAAACATATTATGACAGAAAAATCAATATTCAAAATTTTAAAGCTAACGATAAAGTTTATTTATTAAAGGAGCCCACAAAAGGAAAGCTAGATGATCAATATACTGGGCCATATAGAATTTTAGAATTATTACCAATGAACAACGCGAGAATAGACTTCCGTGGAAAACCACGCGTAGTTCACGTGAATAAACTGAAATTGTGCAAAGGCACATATTTTATAGATCCGGGATGAAAGAAAGTGCAAAGAAAGAGAAATTTTGTAAGCGCGGCCTGGACCCCCAGATCCAGTAACTTTAAGATATTCTCATATTAGTCTCATATTAATATTAAAGATTTTTGTTTTAATAACACATACACACATACTTGACACGTCTTGTAACATAAAACAACACGAACAACCCATATTACTCTCGTATTTTATACTTAAATATAATATTTCTATTTTAAGGTTTACTACATTCCAATGCTTCTAATTACCGCAATGTTCTCTGGCACAAGGGCCATAATAGCCTACGATTGCGGAGGAGCATACCTGAATGTGACCACTGTATCTTTACTACGTTCAGGCGAATGCGACATCGACATCGAGACACCTGCGACAATCAACACATACATACAGCTGCTACAACTGTCAAACTACGCGCAAACTCATATAACTCAATGTAAGATAGAAATCTTAAGAACCATATCTCACTGCAGAATGCACTCGCATATCTCAGCCGTTCATAACGGTTACGCAAGCTACTTGCAAGAAACATCTCGCTCTAGGTGCATTCAAATGCATAAAGAGGGCCTCTTAAAGGTAGGAACCGCAGAAATTATTGACGGACTTAAATCAAATCACACGTATTATAGAAGCGTCACGCTTGCGGGTAAGGTAAACGTAGATGGAACCTGTAAAGGCATCCAATATTCGGATTATTACGGCACATGGGATGACGTAATAGTCCAAGCAACCTTAAAAATCTCCCTCAGAGATTCGTACGTACCGGTTAGATTAAACGCAGGAAAAATAATGCTAAAATCGGGCACAGTTTGTGACCTAGCTGACGAATCCTGTATCGACTCGGACGATGGTTACACCTTTTGGGAAGGTGTACCAAACACTGCATGCGGATTTGAATCCTATGACGTATTATATGAGGGCACCTCCACTAAAATCCAAGGCCTCCTTAATTCCCAAAACACTACAATGTTTACCTTAGAATCCCAAGACACCACTTTTGCGTTGACGCTAACGCGAAGACACACTATTTGCGGCTATACTTTATACGGAACAGAGCATCCAAAATTATTTATCTTTGAAACCCAAAAGGGAAACATTTTTAAAGCAAGGTCTAAAATCGCAGTAACTAATTTGGATCTGTTTACATACGCAAACTCAAAATTTGTGTATGTTGAAAAATATATAAGAAACCAAATCACGTCATTATACAGAGACATCATTATACAGAAATGTGAATTAGAAAAACAAGTAATTCAAAATACCTTGTCTCTGGCAGCAATACAGCCGGACGAATTCGCCTACCGAATGATGAAATCACCTGGCTATATGGCAGTGACTTCAGGCGAAGGGATCCACATTATCAAATGCATAGCAATAGAAGTTACCTTGCGAAAGACCAACACTTGCCATACGGAACTGCCCGTGACCTTTAGAAATGCTTCTTTGTTCATGACACCAAAATCCCATATAGTAATTAGACACAGTACTATAAGGGACTGTAATCCATTACTCCCGATCCTGTATAACATTGAAGGGACATGGCTCCAATTTAATCCTACCCCATCCATGGCAATCTCCCCACACGAAATTAAACCCCTTACAAAATTATCCTGGAAATACCTAGCCCCGAAATCCTTAGCCACTAGCGGCATATATACGCAACAAGACTTAGACGAACTAAGGGATCATATTATGTTTCCTGCAGAAAAGAATGCAGTTTTACACACCATCGCCCGAGGCTTTACCGGACAATCGATACAATCAGACACGGTTTCATTACAAAATTTATTAGATGAAGACGCGTTAAATAAAATTTATAATAATACACTAACAAAAATATGGGACGGTTTCACCACATTTGGTGCAGCGACCGCCGGCGTATTCGGCATTTTTATAATAATAAGAATAATAAAAATTGTATTTGACACACTGATACATGGCTATGCGCTACACGCAGCCTATGGCTGTAGCTTACACTTACTCGGAGCCATTTGGAGCTCCTTCACACATTTATTATTGTATTTGGCCAATAGGCCACAGCCACGACCAAATGTAAATCCCGAAAACCCACCGGAACACGCAGACACAAACACAGTACCCAACGCGCCAGCAGAAAATACAGAACCACCCACTATACCTATTGTATATACATTCAGAGATCTACGTGCCAGATTGGAAGAATAAATTTCATCATAACTCGTTACTCCGAAATTTAAACTAAGGGGGGTGGTGTGACGTCTTAGCCGCACGTCAAATTTTATTTAAATAATATATTTATTGTTAATACACCCATAGGAGGTGAAAGAAATAAGAATCCGGAGAAAATTATTCGTTCAAGGCAAAGTTCTAACTTGTAAAATAGTATTCATACTCGAGAGTCACCCCGTATATAGCCAACGCTCGAGCGCGCCAGCGGGTGACACAGAAATAACCATCATATGTATAAACCATAAGAATAACTAATAATTTATATTTGCATTGCACAACCAGACAGTCGATTCAAACGCTTTAAAAATTGTAATAAATATTATATATATATATGTATATATATATATATATAAGTATACAAAAGATCTTTTAATAAAGCATTAAATTCAATTGGAAGATACAAGCGAAAAGTGAACGATGCAAATGTAACGTTATTACGTTTTAACATAATGATTTCAAGTATATATATATATATATATATTCGTTTTAACTTTATATTCATATTAGCCTTAAAAACTTTATATCCTTATACGCGCATACACATATTCTACGTAGCATAAGACTTTATTATTAATCATATAGGTAACAATAAGGAACTAGGCATATAAGAATATTCATTATAAAATATTTTATTCACTTCAGTATTATAAGAGTTTTATAAGAGCCTTAAACTGTACATGGTATGCGGCCGGCCGTCGATCGATATTTTTATCCGCCCGCTAGATAAGATTAAGCGGGACAAATAAGTTGGAATGTTGCGAGAGAACGATATAGCTGTCCTTCTGGCACAGAGATCCCTACCAGCGGCTCTTCCACTTGCCATTGCTCCCGCCCATGGGTCTCCCTCCAACATCAGGAAGTCTTAGGCGAAGCATAGGAAGAATATCCCACCATCTACAAGAGGCGATCCCACTGCAGCATCTCTCCCACCAACACCCGAAGACCGGAGGAGCTCAGTGCAAGTCCGACATCCAGCATTACTATTCGCGACGGCAAACTGTTAACACGTTACTACTTTCGAGCTCTGAATCCCATTGTCAAGCGTCAGTAATCCGGCGTTACGCGTCGTCAAACTTCTGTACAAGTCTTTAAGACTCTTAGATACACTCTGAAACGGAGTTTACCAGCCGCTAGTATAGCGACTGTAATAATAATACAATTTAAACGTTGAATATAAAATAAAGTGTTATATACTACTATATTCGACTCTACAATTATTACTACGTTCCGGCTACCTATTCATCCAACATCAGCCTACATTATTATAATTAAGAAGAATATATATATATATTCAATCTCGAGGGATCGTCGCAGGAGGAATCCAACCCGACGACGTATATTCCTAAGTAAGTTAACACCTTATACGGACAAGTTGTCAGTCTTCTGATCCCCGGTAGACCCGGTGAATGCAGGGTGACCGAAAAAGAAATAAAACATCTAAAAGGCGTACATATCTTATTCAATTTAATTGAGTAAATTCTAATTTACTATTATCATAAAATTTAGTATAGTCACGTTCAGAAAATAGCTTTGTATTAATAATTTAGATTTAATTTTTTTTATCAACTTCGAATATCGAGACGTGACACGTACATAGCGATCTCAGCTTTGTGCGCAGAAAAACGTATATCCTCAATTTCCTTAATGTCGTGCAAGTATTTTCGACTAAACTCATTTACTGACACGTAACTAAGACGTTCCAAACGACCAAAACTTGCGTACATAGCGATTTCGACAATGTATACCGTGAAGCGGTTCTTCTCAATTTCCTTGATGTTGCACAAGAATTTTAGACAAATCTCACTAACTGACACGTAACTAAGACGTTTCGAACGAACAAAACTTGCGTACATAGCGATCTCAGCTTTGTGCGCAGAAAAACGTATATCCTCAATTTCCTTAATGTCGTGCAAGAATTTTCGACTGAACTCGCTTACTGACACGTAACTAAGACGTTCCGAACGAACAAAACTTGCTTACATAGCGATTTTAACAATGTATGCCGTGAAGCGGTTCTTCTCAATTTCTTTGATGTTGCACAAGAATTTTAGACAAGTCTCACTTACTGACACGTAACTAAGACGTTTCGAACGAACAAAACTTGCGTACATAGCGATCTCAGCTTTGTGCGCAGAAAAACGTATATCCTCAATTTCCTTAATGTCGTGCAAGAATTTTTGACTGAACTCGCTTACTGACACGTAACTAAGACGTTCCGAACGAACAAAACTTGCGTACATAGCGATCTCAGCTTTGTGCGCAGAAAAACGTATATCCTCAATTTCCTTAATGTCGTGCAAGAATTTTCGACTAAACTCACTTACTGACACGTAACTAAGACGTTCCGAACGAACAAAACTTGCGTACATAGCGATTTTAACAATGTAAGCCGTGAAGCGGTTCTTCTCAATTTCTTTGATGTTGCACAAGAATTTTAGACAACTCTCGCTTACTGACACGTAACTAAGACGTTTCGAACGAACAAAACTTGCGTACATAGCGATCTCAGCTTTGTGCGCAGAAAAACGTATATCCTCAATTTCCTTAATGTCGTGCAAGAATTTTAGACAAATCTCGCTTACTGACACGTAACTAAGACGTTTCGAACGAACAAAACTTGCGTACATTGCGATTTTAACAATGTAAGCCGTGAAGCGGTTCTTCTCAATTTCCTTGATGTTGCACAAGAATTTTAGACAAATCTCGCTTACTGACTCGTAACTAAGACGTTTCGAACGAACAAAACTTGCGTACATAGCGATCTCAGCTTTGTGCGCAGAAAAACTTATATCCTCAATTTCCTTAATGTCGTGCAAGAATTTTCGACTAAACTCACTTACTGACACGTAACTAAGACGTTCCGAACGAACAAAACTTGCGTACATAGCGATCTCAGCTTTGTGCGCAGAAAAACGTATATCCTCAAATTCCTTAATGTTGTGCAAGAATTTTCGACTAAACTCACTTACTGACACGTAACTAAGACGTTCCGAACGAACAAAACTTGCGTACATAGCGATCTCAGTTTTGTGCGCAGAAAAACGTATATCCTCAATTTCCTTAATGTCGTGCAAGAATTTTCGACTAAACTCACTTACTGACACGTAACTAAGACGTTCCGAACGAACAAAACTTGCGTACATAGCGATTTTAATAATGTAAGCCGTGAAGCGGTTCTTCTCAATTTCCTTGATGTTGCACAAGAATTTTAGACAAATCTCGCTTACTGACACGTAACTAAGACGTTTCGAGAGAACAAAACTTGCGTACATAGCGATCTCAGCTATGTGCGCAGAAAAACTTATATCCTCAATTTCCTTAATGTTGCACAAGAATTTTAGACAAATCTCGCTTACTGACTCGTAACTAAGACGTTTCGAACGAACAAAACTTGCGTACATAGCGATCTCAGCTTTGTGCGCAGAAAAACTATTAACCTCAATTTCCTTAATGTCGTGCAAGAATTTTCGACTAAACTCACTTACTGACACGTAACTAAGACGTTCCGAACGAACAAAACTTGCGTACATAGCGATTTTAACAATGTAAGCCGTGAAGCGGTTCTTCTCAATTTCCTTGATGTTGCACAAGAATTTTAGACAAATCTCGCTTACTGACACGTAACTAAGACGTTTCGAACGAACAAAACTTGCGTACATAGCGATCTCAGCTTTGTGCGCAGAAAAACGTATATCCTCAATTGCCTTAATGTCGTGCAAGGATTTTCGACTAAACTCACTTACTGACACGTAACTAAGACGTTCCGAACGAACAAAACTTGCGTACATAGCGATCTCAGCTTTGTGCGCAGAAAACGTATATCCTCAATTTCCTTAATGTCGTGCAAGAATTTTCGACTAAACTCACTTACAGACACGTAACTAAGACGTTCCGAACGAACAAAACTTGCGTACATAGCGATTTTAACAATGTATGCCGTGAAGCGGTTCTTATCAATTTCCTTGATGTTGCACAAGAATTTTAGACAAATGTCACTTACTGACACGTAACTAAGACGTTCCAAACGAACAAAACTTGCGTACATAGCGATCTCAGCTTCGTGCGCAGAAAAACGTATATCCTCAATTTCCTTAATGTCGTGCAAGAATTTTCGACTAAACTCACTTACTGACACGTAACTAAGACGTTCCGAACGAACAAAACTTGCGTACATAGCGATTTCAGCTTTGTGCGCAGAAAAACGTATATCCTCAATTTCCTTGATGTTGTACCAGAATTTTCTGCAAATCTCACTTACTGACACGTAACTAAGACGTTCCGAGCGAACGAAACTTGCGTGCATAACTATCTCAAGTCTGTGTGCAGAAAACCGTTTCTCCTCACTTTCCATGATGTTGTACATAGCGATTTTAACAATGTATGCGTCGAAGCGGTTCTTCTCAATTTCCTTGATGTTGCACAAGAATTTTAGACAAATCTCACTTACTGACACGTAACTAAGACGTTTCGAACGAACAAAACTTGCGTACATAGCGATCTCAGCTTTATGCGCAGAAAAACGTATATCCTCAATTTCCTTAATGTCGTGCAAGAATTTTAGACAAATCTCGCTTACTGACACGTAACTAAGACGTTTCGAACGAACAAAACTTGCGTACATAGCGACCTCAGCTTTGTGCGCAGAAAAACTTTTATCCTCAAATTCCTTAATGTCGTGCAAGAATTTTCGACTAAACTCACTCACTGACACGTAACTAAGACGTTCCGAACGAACAAAACTTGCGTACAAAGCGATTTTAACAATGTAAGCCGTGAAGCGGTTCTTCTCAATTTCCTTGATGTTGCCCAAGAATTTTAGACAAATGTCACTTACTGACACGTAACTAAGACGTTCCGAACGAACAAAACTTGCGTACATAACGATTTTAACAATGTATGCCTCGAAGCGGTTCTTCTCAATTTCCTTGATGTTGCACAAGAATTTTAGACAAATCTCACTTACTGACACGTAACTAGGACGTTTCGAACGAACAAAACTTGCGTACATAGCGATCTCAGCTTTGTGCGCAGAAAAACGTATATCCTCAATTTTCTTAATGTCGTGCAAGGATTTTCGACTAAACTCACTTACTGACACGTAAGTAAGACGTTCCGAACGAACAAAACTTGAGTACATAGCGATCTCAGCTTTGTGCGCAGAAAAACGTATATCCTCAATTTCCTTAACGTCGTGCAAGAATTTTCGACTAAACTCACATACTGACACGTAACTAAGACGTTCCGAACGAACAAAACTTGCGTACATAGCGATTTTAACAATGTAAGCCGTGAAGCGGTTCTTCTCAATTTCCTTGATGTTGCACAAGAATTTTAGACAAATCTCGCTTACTGACACGTAACTAAGACGTTTCGAACGAACAAAACTTGCGTACATAGCGATCTCAGCTATGTGCGCAGAAAAACTTATATCCTCAATTTCCTTAATGTTGCACAAGAATTTTAGACAAATCTCACTTACTGACACGTAACTAAGACATTTCGAACGAACAAAACTTTCGTACATAGCGATCTCAGCTTTGTGCGCAGAAAAACGTATATCCTCAATTTCCTTAATGTCGTGCAAGAATTTTCGACTAAACTCACTTACTGACCCGTAACTAAGACGTTCCGAACGAACAAAACTTGCGTACATAGCGATTTTAACAATGTAAGCCGTGAAGCGGTTCTTCTCAATTTCCTTGATGTTGCACAAGAATTTTAGACAAATCTCGCTTACTGACTCGTAACTAAGACGTTTCGAACGAACAAAACTTGCGTACATAGCGATCTCAGCTTTGTGCGCAGAAAACTTATATCCTCAATTTCCTTAATGTCGTGCAAGAATTTTCGACTAAACTCACTTACTGACACGTAACTAAGACGTTCCGAACGAACAAAACTTGCGTACATAGCGATCTCAGCTTTGTGCGTAGAAAAACGTATATCCTCAAATTCCTTAATGTCGTGCAAGAATTTTCGACTAAACTCACTTACTGACACGTAACTAAGACGTTCCGAACGAACAAAACTTGCGTACATAGCGATCTCAGTTTTGTGCGCAGAAAAACGTATATTCTCAATTTCCTTAATGTCGTGCAAGAATTTTCGACTAAACTCACTTACTGACACGTAACTAAGACGTTCCGAACGAACAAAACTTGCGTACATAGCGATTTTAACAATGTAAGCCGTGAAGCGGTTCTTCTCAATTTCCTTGATGTTGCACAAGAATTTTAGACAAATCTCGCTTACTGACACGTAACTAAGACGTTTCGAACGAACAAAACTTGCGTACATAGCGATCTCAGCTATGTGCGCAGAAAAACTTATATCCTCAATTTCCTTAATGTTGCACAAGAATTTTAGACAAATCTCGCTTACTGACTCGTAACTAAGACGTTTCGAACGAACAAAACTTGCGTACATAGCGATCTCAGCTTTGTGCGCAGAAAAACTATTAACCTCAATTTCCTTAATGTCGTGCAAGAATTTTCGACTAAACTCACTTACTGACACGTAACTAAGACGTTCCGAACGAACAAAACTTGCGTACATAGCGATTTTAACAATGTAAGCCGTGAAGCGGTTCTTCTCAATTTCCTTGATGTTGCACAAGAATTTTAGACAAATTTCGCTTACTGACACGTAACTAAGACGTTTCGAACGAACAAAACTTGCGTACATAGCGATCTCAGCTTTGTGCGCAGAAAAACGTATATCCTCAATTGCCTTAATGTCGTGCAAGGATTTTCGACTAATCTCACTTACTGACACGTAACTAAGACGTTCCGAACGAACAAAACTTGCGTACATAGCGATCTCAGCTTTGTGCGCAGAAAACGTATATCCTCAATTTCCTTAATGTCGTGCAAGAATTTTCGACTAAACTCACTTACAGACACGTAACTAAGACGTTCCGAACGAACAAAACTTGCGTACATAGCGATTTTAACAATGTATGCCGTGAAGCGGTTCTTATCAATTTCCTTGATGTTGCACAAGAATTTTAGACAAATGTCACTTACTGACACGTAACTAAGACGTTCCAAACGAACAAAACTTGCGTACATAGCGATCTCAGTTTTGTGCGCAGAAAAACGTATATCCTCAACTTCCTTAATGTCGTGCAAGAATTTTAGACAAATCTCGCTTACTGACACGTAACTAAGACGTTTCGAACGAACAAAACTTGCGTACATAGCGATCTCAGCTTTGTGCGCAGAAAAACTTTTATCCTCAAATTCCTTAATGTCGTGCAAGAATTTTCGACTAAACTCACTCACTGACACGTAACTAAGACGTTCCGAACGAACAAAACTTGCGTACAAAGCGATTTTAACAATGTAAGCCGTGAAGCGGTTCTTCTCAATTTCCTTGATGTTGCCCAAGAATTTTAGACAAATGTCACTTACTGACACGTGACTAAGACGTTCCGAACGAACAAAACTTGCGTACATAACGATTTTAACAATGTATGCCTCGAAGCGGTTCTTCTCAATTTCCTTGATGTTGCACAAGAATTTTAGACAAATCTCACTTACTGACACGTAACTAGGACGTTTCGAACGAACAAAACTTGCGTACATAGCGATCTCAGCTTTGTGCGCAGAAAAACGTATATCCTCAATTTTCTTAATGTCGTGCAAGGATTTTCGACTAAACTCACTTACTGACACGTAACTAAGACGTTCCGAACGAACAAAACTTGCGTACATAGCGATTTTAACAATGTAAGCCGTGAAGCGGTTCTTCTCAATTTCCTTGATGTTGCACAAGAATTTTAGACAAATCTCGCTTACTGACTCGTAACTAAGACGTTTCGAACGAACAAAACTTGCGTACATAGCGATCTCAGCTTTGTGCGCAGAAAACTTATATCCTCAATTTCCTTAATGTCGTGCAAGAATTTTCGACTAAACTCACTTACTGACACGTAACTAAGACGTTCCGAACGAACAAAACTTGCGTACATAGCGATCTCAGCTTTGTGCGCAGAAACACGTATATCCTCAAATTCCTTAATGTCGTGCAAGAATTTTCGACTAAACTCACTTACTGACACGTAACTAATACGTTCCGAACGAACAAAACTTGCGTACATAGCGATCTCAGTTTTGTGCGCAGAAAAACGTATATCCTCAATTTCCTTAATGTCGTGCAAGAAATTTCGACCAATCTCACTTACTGACACGTAACTAAGACGTTCCGAACGACCGAAACTTGCGTACATAGCTATCTCAACTCTGTGCGCAGAAAACCGTTTCTCCTCAATTTCCTTGATGTTGTACCAGAATTTTCTGCAAATCTCACTTACTGACACGTAACTAAGACGTTCCGAGCGAACGAAACTTGCGTGCATAACTATCTCAAGTCTGTGTGCAGAAAACCGTTTCTCCTCACTTTCCATGATGTTGTACATAGCGATTTTAACAATGTATGCGTCGAAGCGGTTCTTCTCAATTTCCTTGATGTTGCACAAGAATTTTAGACAAATCTCACTTACTGACACGTAACTAAAACGTTTCGAACGAACAAAACTTGCGTACATAGCGATCTCAGCTTTATGCGCAGAAAAACGTATATCCTCAATTTCCTTAATGTCGTGCAAGAATTTTAGACAAATCTCGCTTACTGACACGTAACTAAGACGTTTCGAACGAACAAAACTTGCGTACATAGCGACCTCAGCTTTGTGCGCAGAAAAACTTTTATCCTCAAATTCCTTAATGTCGTGCAAGAATTTTCGACTAAACTCACTCACTGACACGTAACTAAGACGTTCCGAACGAACAAAACTTGCGTACAAAGCGATTTTAACAATGTAAGCCGTGAAGCGGTTCTTCTCAATTTCCTTGATGTTGCCCAAGAATTTTAGACAAATGTCACTTACTGACACGTAACTAAGACGTTCCGAACGAACAAAACTTGCGTACATAACGATTTTAACAATGTATGCCTCGAAGCGGTTCTTCTCAATTTCCTTGATGTTGCACAAGAATTTTAGACAAATCTCACTTACTGACACGTAACTAGGACGTTTCGAACGAACAAAACTTGCGTACATAGCGATCTCAGCTTTGTGCGCAGAAAAAAGTATATCCTCAATTTTCTTAATGTCGTGCAAGGATTTTCGACTAAACTCACTTACTGACACGTAACTAAGACGTTCCGAACGAACAAAACTTGAGTACATAGCGATCTCAGCTTTGTGCGCAGAAAAACGTATATCCTCAATTTCCTTAACGTCGTGCAAGAATTTTCGACTAAACTCACATACTGACACGTAACTAAGACGTTCCGAACGACCAAAACTTGCGTACATAGCGATTTTAACAATGTAAGCCGTGAAGCGGTTCTTCTCAATTTCCTTGATGTTGCACAAGAATTTTAGACAAATCTCGCTTACTGACACGTAACTAAGACGTTTCGAACGAACAAAACTTGCGTACATAGCGATCTCAGCTATGTGCGCAGAAAAACTTATATCCTCAATTTCCTTAATGTTGCACAAGAATTTTGGACAAATCTCGCTTACTGACTCGTAACTAAGACGTTTCGAACGAACAAAACTTGCGTACATAGCGATCTCAGCTTTGTGCGCAGAAAAACTATTAACCTCAATTTCCTTAATGTCGTGCAAGAATTTTCGACTAAACTCACTTACTGACACGTAACTAAGACGTTCCGAACGAACAAAACTTGCGTACATAGCGATTTTAACAATGTAAGCCGTGAAGCGGTTCTTCTCAATTTCCTTGATGTTGCACAAGAATTTTAGACAAATCTCGCTTACTGACACGTAACTAAGACGTTTCGAACGAACAAAACTTGCGTACATAGCGATCTCAGCTTTGTGCGCAGAAAAACGTATATCCTCAATTGCCTTAATGTCGTGCAAGGATTTTCGACTAAACTCACTTACTGACACGTAACTAAGACGTTCCGAACGAACAAAACTTGCGTACATAGCGATCTCAGCTTTGTGCGCAGAAAACGTATATCCTCAATTTCCTTAATGTCGTGCAAGAATTTTTGACTAAACTCACTTACAGACACGTAACTAAGACGTTCCGAACGAACAAAACTTGCGTACATAGCGATTTTAACAATGTATGCCGTGAAGCGGTTCTTATCAATTTCCTTGATGTTGCACAAGAATTTTAGACAAATGTCACTTACTGACACGTAACTAAGACGTTCCAAACGAACAAAACTTGCGTACATAGCGATCTCAGTTTTGTGCGCAGAAAAACGTATATCCTCAATTTCCTTAATGTCGTGCAAGAAATTTCGACCAATCTCACTTACTGACACGTAACTAAGACGTTCCGAACGAACAAAACTTGCGTACATAGCGATTTTAACAATGTAAGCCGCGAAGCGGTTCTTCTCAATTTCCTTGATGTTGCACAAGAATTTTAGACAAATCTCGCTTACTGACTCGTAACTAAGACGTTTCGAACGAACAAAACTTGAGTACATAGCGATCTCAGCTTTGTGCGCAGAAAACTTATATCCTCAATTTCCTTAATGTCGTGCAAGAATTTTCGACTAAACTCACTTACTGACACGTAACTAAGACGTTCCGAACGAACAAAACTTGCGTACATAGCGATCTCAGCTTTGTGCGCAGAAAAACGTATATCCTCAAATTCCTTAATGTCGTGCAAGAATTTTCGACTAAACTCACTTACTGACACGTAACTAAGACGTTCCGAACGAACAAAACTTGCGTACATAGCGATCTCAGTTTTGTGCGCAGAAAAACGTATATCCTCAATTTCCTTAATGTCGTGCAAGAATTTTCGACTAAACTCACTTACTGACACGTAACTAAGACGTTCCGAACGAACAAAACTTGCGTACATAGCGATTTTAACAATGTAAGCCGTGAAGCGGTTCTTCTCAATTTCCTTGATGTTGCACAAGAATTTTAGACAAATCTCGCTTACTGACACGTAACTAAGACGTTTCGAACGAACAAAACTTGCGTACATAGCGATCTCAGCTATGTGCGCAGAAAAACTTATATCCTCAATTTCCTTAATGTTGCACAAGAATTTTGGACAAATCTCGCTTACTGACTCGTAACTAAGACGTTTCGAACGAACAAAACTTGCGTACATAGCGATCTCAGCTTTGTGCGCAGAAAAACTATTAACCTCAATTTCCTTAATGTCGTGCAAGAATTTTCGACTAAACTCACTTACTGACACGTAACTAAGACGTTCCGAACGAACAAAACTTGCGTACATAGCGATTTTAACAATGTAAGCCGTGAAGCGGTTCTTCTCAATTTCCTTGATGTTGCACAAGAATTTTAGACAAATCTCGCTTACTGACACGTAACTAAGACGTTTCGAACGAACAAAACTTGCGTACATAGCGATCTCAGCTTTGTGCGCAGAAAAACGTATATCCTCAATTGCCTTAATGTCGTGCAAGGATTTTCGACTAAACTCACTTACTGACACGTAACTAAGACGTTCCGAACGAACAAAACTTGCGTACATAGCGATCTCAGCTTTGTGCGCAGAAAACGTATATCCTCAATTTCCTTAATGTCGTGCAAGAATTTTCGACTAAACTCACTTACAGACACGTAACTAAGACGTTCCGAACGAACAAAACTTGCGTACATAGCGATTTTAACAATGTATGCCGTGAAGCGGTTCTTATCAATTTCCTTGATGTTGCACAAGAATTTTAGACAAATGTCACTTACTGACACGTAACTAAGACGTTCCAAACGAACAAAACTTGCGTACATAGCGATCTCAGTTTTGTGCGCAGAAAAACGTATATCCTCAATTTCCTTAATGTCGCGCAAGAAATTTCGACCAATCTCACTTACTGACACGTAACTAAGACGTTCCGAACGACCGAAACTTGCGTACATAGCTATCTCAACTCTGTGCGCAGAAAACCGTTTTTCCTCAATTTCCTTGATGTTGTACCAGAATTTTCTGCAAATCTCACTTACTGACACGTAACTAAGACGTTCCGAGCGAACGAAACTTGCGTGCATAACTATCTCAAGTCTGTGTGCAGAAAACCGTTTCTCCTCACTTTCCATGATGTTGTACATAGCGATTTTAACAATGTATGCGTCGAAGCGGTTCTTCTCAATTTCCTTGATGTTGCACAAGAATTTTAGACAAATCTCACTTACTGACACGTAACTAAGACGTTTCGAACGAACAAAACTTGCGTACATAGCGATCTCAGCTTTGTGCGCAGAAAAACGTATATCCTCAATTTCCTTAATGTCGTGCAAGAATTTTAGACAAATCTCGCTTACTGACACGTAACTAAGACGTTTCGAACGAACAAAACTTGCGTACATAGCGATCTCAGCTTTGTGCGCAGAAAAACTTTTATCCTCAAATTCCTTAATGTCGTGCAAGAATTTTCGACTAAACTCACTCACTGACACGTAACTAAGACGTTCCGAACGAACAAAACTTGCGTACAAAGCGATTTTAACAATGTAAGCCGTGAAGCGGTTCTTCTCAATTTCCTTGATGTTGCCCAAGAATTTTAGACAAATGTCACTTACTGACACGTGACTAAGACGTTCCGAACGAACAAAACTTGCGTACATAACGATTTTAACAATGTATGCCTCGAAGCGGTTCTTCTCAATTTCCTTGATGTTGCACAAGAATTTTAGACAAATCTCACTTACTGACACGTAACTAGGACGTTTCGAACGAACAAAACTTGCGTACATAGCGATCTCAGCTTTGTGCGCAGAAAAACGTATATCCTCAATTTTCTTAATGTCGTGCAAGGATTTTCGACTAAACTCACTTACTGACACGTAACTAAGACGTTCCGAACGAACAAAACTTGAGTACATAGCGATCTCAGCTTTGTGCGCAGAAAAACGTATATCCTCAATTTCCTTAACGTCGTGCAAGAATTTTCGACTAAACTCACATACTGACACGTAACTAAGACGTTCCGAACGACCAAAACTTGCGTACATAGCGATTTTAACAATGTATGCCGTGAAGCGGTTCTTATAAATTTCCTTGATGTTGCACAAGAATTTTAGACAAATCTCACTTACTGACACGTAACTAAGACATTTCGAACGAACAAAACTTTCGTACATAGCGATCTCAGCTTTGTGCGCAGAAAAACGTATATCCTCAATTTCCTTAATGTCGTGAAAGAATTTTCGACTAAACTCACTTACTGACACGTAACTAAGACGTTCCGAACGAACAAAACTTGCGTACATAGCGATTTTAACAATGTAAGCCGTGAAGCGGTTCTTCTCAATTTCCTTGATGTTGCACAAGAATTTTAGACAAATCTCGCTTACTGAATCGTAACTAAGACGTTTCGAACGAACAAAACTTGCGTACATAGCGATCTCAGCTTTGTGCGCAGAAAACTTATATCTTCAATTTCCTTAATGTCGTGCAAGAATTTTCGACTAAACTCACTTACTGACACGTAACTAAGACGTTCCGAACGAACAAAACTTGCGTACATAGCGATCTCAGCTTTGTGCGCAGAAAAACGTATATCCTCAATTTCCTTAATGTCGTGCAAGAATTTTCGACTAAACTCACTTACTGACACGTAACTAAGACGTTCCGAACGAACAAAACTTGCGTACATAGCGATTTTAACAATGTAAGCCGTGAAGCGGTTCTTCTCAATTTCCTTGATGTTGCACAAGAATTTTAGACAAATCTCGCTTACTGACACGTAACTAAGACGTTTCGAACGAACAAAACTTGCGTACATAGCGATCTCAGCTATGTGCGCAGAAAAACTTATATCCTCAATTTCCTTAATGTTGCACAAGAATTTTAGACAAATCTCGCTTACTGACTCGTAACTAAGACGTTTCGAACGAACAAAACTTGCGTACATAGCGATCTCAGCTTTGTGCGCAGAAAAACTATTAACCTCAATTTCCTTAATGTCGTGCAAGAATTTTCGACTAAACTCACTTACTGACACGTAACTAAGACCTTCCGAACGAACAAAACTTGCGTACATAGCGATTTTAACAATGTAAGCCGTGAAGCGGTTCTTCTCAATTTCCTTGATGTTGCACAAGAATTTTAGACAAATCTCGCTTACTGACACGTAACTAAGACGTTTCGAACGAACAAAACTTGCGTACATAGCGATCTCAGCTTTGTGCGCAGAAAAACGTATATCCTCAATTGCCTTAATGTCGTGCAAGGATTTTCGACTAAACTCACTTACTGACACGTAACTAAGACGTTCCGAACGAACAAAACTTGCGTACATAGCGATCTCAGCTTTGTGCGCAGAAAACGTATATCCTCAATTTCCTTAATGTCGTGCAAGAATTTTCGACTAAACTCACTTACAGACACGTAACTAAGACGTTCCGAACGAACAAAACTTGCGTACATAGCGATTTTAACAATGTATGCCGTGAAGCGGTTCTTATCAATTTCCTTGATGTTGCACAAGAATTTTAGACAAATGTCACTTACTGACACATAACTAAGACGTTCCGAGCGAACGAAACTTGCGTGCATAACTATCTCAAGTCTGTGTGCAGAAAACCGTTTCTCCTCACTTTCCATGATGTTGTACATAGCGATTTTAACAATGTATGCGTCGAAGCGGTTCTTCTCAATTTCCTTGATGTTGCACAAGAATTTTAGACAAATCTCACTTACTGACACGTAACTAAGACGTTTCGAACGAACAAAACTTGCGTACATAGCGATCTCAGCTTTATGCGCAGAAAAACGTATATCCTCAATTTCCTTAATGTCGTGCAAGAATTTTAGACAAATCTCGCTTACTGACACGTAACTAAGACGTTTCGAACGAACAAAACTTGCGTACATAGCGACCTCAGCTTTGTGCGCAGAAAAACTTTTATCCTCAAATTCCTTAATGTCGTGCAAGAATTTTCGACTAAACTCACTCACTGACACGTAACTAAGACGTTCCGAACGAACAAAACTTGCGTACAAAGCGATTTTAACAATGTAAGCCGTGAAGCGGTTCTTCTCAATTTCCTTGATGTTGCCCAAGAATTTTAGACAAATGTCACTTACTGACACGTAACTAAGACGTTCCGAACGAACAAAACTTGCGTACATAACGATTTTAACAATGTATGCCTCGAAGCGGTTCTTCTCAATTTCCTTGATGTTGCACAAGAATTTTAGACAAATCTCACTTACTGACACGTAACTAGGACGTTTCGAACGAACAAAACTTGCGTACATAGCGATCTCAGCTTTGTGCGCAGAAAAACGTATATCCTCAATTTTCTTAATGTCGTGCAAGGATTTTCGACTAAACTCACTTACTGACACGTAAGTAAGACGTTCCGAACGAACAAAACTTGAGTACATAGCGATCTCAGCTTTGTGCGCAGAAAAACGTATATCCTCAATTTCCTTAACGTCGTGCAAGAATTTTCGACTAAACTCACATACTGACACGTAACTAAGACGTTCCGAACGAACAAAACTTGCGTACATAGCGATTTTAACAATGTAAGCCGTGAAGCGGTTCTTCTCAATTTCCTTGATGTTGCACAAGAATTTTAGACAAATCTCGCTTACTGACACGTAACTAAGACGTTTCGAACGAACAAAACTTGCGTACATAGCGATCTCAGCTATGTGCGCAGAAAAACTTATATCCTCAATTTCCTTAATGTTGCACAAGAATTTTAGACAAATCTCACTTACTGACACGTAACTAAGACATTTCGAACGAACAAAACTTTCGTACATAGCGATCTCAGCTTTGTGCGCAGAAAAACGTATATCCTCAATTTCCTTAATGTCGTGCAAGAATTTTCGACTAAACTCACTTACTGACCCGTAACTAAGACGTTCCGAACGAACAAAACTTGCGTACATAGCGATTTTAACAATGTAAGCCGTGAAGCGGTTCTTCTCAATTTCCTTGATGTTGCACAAGAATTTTAGACAAATCTCGCTTACTGACTCGTAACTAAGACGTTTCGAACGAACAAAACTTGCGTACATAGCGATCTCAGCTTTGTGCGCAGAAAACTTATATCCTCAATTTCCTTAATGTCGTGCAAGAATTTTCGACTAAACTCACTTACTGACACGTAACTAAGACGTTCCGAACGAACAAAACTTGCGTACATAGCGATCTCAGCTTTGTGCGTAGAAAAACGTATATCCTCAAATTCCTTAATGTCGTGCAAGAATTTTCGACTAAACTCACTTACTGACACGTAACTAAGACGTTCCGAACGAACAAAACTTGCGTACATAGCGATCTCAGTTTTGTGCGCAGAAAAACGTATATCCTCAATTTCCTTAATGTCGTGCAAGAATTTTCGACTAAACTCACTTACTGACACGTAACTAAGACGTTCCGAACGAACAAAACTTGCGTACATAGCGATTTTAACAATGTAAGCCGTGAAGCGGTTCTTCTCAATTTCCTTGATGTTGCACAAGAATTTTAGACAAATCTCGCTTACTGACACGTAACTAAGACGTTTCGAACGAACAAAACTTGCGTACATAGCGATCTCAGCTATGTGCGCAGAAAAACTTATATCCTCAATTTCCTTAATGTTGCACAAGAATTTTAGACAAATCTCGCTTACTGACTCGTAACTAAGACGTTTCGAACGAACAAAACTTGCGTACATAGCGATCTCAGCTTTGTGCGCAGAAAAACTATTAACCTCAATTTCCTTAATGTCGTGCAAGAATTTTCGACTAAACTCACTTACTGACACGTAACTAAGACGTTCCGAACGAACAAAACTTGCGTACATAGCGATTTTAACAATGTAAGCCGTGAAGCGGTTCTTCTCAATTTCCTTGATGTTGCACAAGAATTTTAGACAAATCTCGCTTACTGACACGTAACTAAGACGTTTCGAACGAACAAAACTTGCGTACATAGCGATCTCAGCTTTGTGCGCAGAAAAACGTATATCCTCAATTGCCTTAATGTCGTGCAAGGATTTTCGACTAATCTCACTTACTGACACGTAACTAAGACGTTCCGAACGAACAAAACTTGCGTACATAGCGATCTCAGCTTTGTGCGCAGAAAACGTATATCCTCAATTTCCTTAATGTCGTGCAAGAATTTTCGACTAAACTCACTTACAGACACGTAACTAAGACGTTCCGAACGAACAAAACTTGCGTACATAGCGATTTTAACAATGTATGCCGTGAAGCGGTTCTTATCAATTTCCTTGATGTTGCACAAGAATTTTAGACAAATCTCGCTTACTGACTCGTAACTAAGACGTTTCGAACGAACAAAACTTGCGTACATAGCGATCTCAGCTTTGTGCGCAGAAAACTTATATCCTCAATTTCCTTAATGTCGTGCAAGAATTTTCGACTAAACTCACTTACTGACACGTAACTAAGACGTTCCGAACGAACAAAACTTGCGTACATAGCGATCTCAGCTTTGTGCGCAGAAAAACGTATATCCTCAAATTCCTTAATGTCGTGCAAGAATTTTCGACTAAACTCACTTACTGACACGTAACTAATACGTTCCGAACGAACAAAACTTGCGTACATAGCGATCTCAGTTTTGTGCGCAGAAAAACGTATATCCTCAATTTCCTTAATGTCGTGCAAGAAATTTCGACCAATCTCACTTACTGACACGTAACTAAGACGTTCCGAACGACCGAAACTTGCGTACATAGCTATCTCAACTCTGTGCGCAGAAAACCGTTTCTCCTCAATTTCCTTGATGTTGTACCAGAATTTTCTGCAAATCTCACTTACTGACACGTAACTAAGACGTTCCGAGCGAACGAAACTTGCGTGCATAACTATCTCAAGTCTGTGTGCAGAAAACCGTTTCTCCTCACTTTCCATGATGTTGTACATAGCGATTTTAACAATGTATGCGTCGAAGCGGTTCTTCTCAATTTCCTTGATGTTGCACAAGAATTTTAGACAAATCTCACTTACTGACACGTAACTAAGACGTTTCGAACGAACAAAACTTGCGTACATAGCGATCTCAGCTTTATGCGCAGAAAAACGTATATCCTCAATTTCCTTAATGTCGTGCAAGAATTTTAGACAAATCTCGCTTACTGACACGTAACTAAGACGTTTCGAACGAACAAAACTTGCGTACATAGCGACCTCAGCTTTGTGCGCAGAAAAACTTTTATCCTCAAATTCCTTAATGTCGTGCAAGAATTTTCGACTAAACTCACTCACTGACACGTAACTAAGACGTTCCGAACGAACAAAACTTGCGTACAAAGCGATTTTAACAATGTAAGCCGTGAAGCGGTTCTTCTCAATTTCCTTGATGTTGCCCAAGAATTTTAGACAAATGTCACTTACTGACACGTAACTAAGACGTTCCGAACGAACAAAACTTGCGTACATAACGATTTTAACAATGTATGCCTCGAAGCGGTTCTTCTCAATTTCCTTGATGTTGCACAAGAATTTTAGACAAATCTCACTTACTGACACGTAACTAGGACGTTTCGAACGAACAAAACTTGCGTACATAGCGATCTCAGCTTTGTGCGCAGAAAAAAGTATATCCTCAATTTTCTTAATGTCGTGCAAGGATTTTCGACTAAACTCACTTACTGACACGTAACTAAGACGTTCCGAACGAACAAAACTTGAGTACATAGCGATCTCAGCTTTGTGCGCAGAAAAACGTATATCCTCAATTTCCTTAACGTCGTGCAAGAATTTTCGACTAAACTCACATACTGACACGTAACTAAGACGTTCCGAACGACCAAAACTTGCGTACATAGCGATTTTAACAATGTATGCCGTGAAGCGGTTCTTATAAATTTCCTTGATGTTGCACAAGAATTTTAGACAAATCTCACTTACTGACACGTAACTAAGACATTTCGAACGAACAAAACTTTCGTACATAGCGATCTCAGCTTTGTGCGCAGAAAAACGTATATCCTCAATTTCCTTAATGTCGTGCAAGAATTTTCGACTAAACTCACTTACTGACACGTAACTAAGACGTTCCGAACGAACAAAACTTGCGTACATAGCGATTTTAACAATGTAAGCCGTGAAGCGGTTCTTCTCAATTTCCTTGATGTTGCACAAGAATTTTAGACAAATCTCGCTTACTGACTCGTAACTAAGACGTTTCGAACGAACAAAACTTGCGTACATAGCGATCTCAGCTTTGTGCGCAGAAAACTTATATCCTCAATTTCCTTAATGTCGTGCAAGAATTTTCGACTAAACTCACTTACTGACACGTAACTAAGACGTTCCGAACGAACAAAACTTGCGTACATAGCGATCTCAGCTTTGTGCGCAGAAAAACGTATATCCTCAAATTCCTTAATGTCGTGCAAGAATTTTCGACTAAACTCACTTACTGACACGTAACTAAGACGTTCCGAACGAACAAAACTTGCGTACATAGCGATCTCAGTTTTGTGCGCAGAAAAACGTATATCCTCAATTTCCTTAATGTCGTGCAAGAATTTTCGACTAAACTCACTTACTGACACGTAACTAAGACGTTCCGAACGAACAAAACTTGCGTACATAGCGATTTTAACAATGTAAGCCGTGAAGCGGTTCTTCTCAATTTCCTTGATGTTGCACAAGAATTTTAGACAAATCTCGCTTACTGACACGTAACTAAGACGTTTCGAACGAACAAAACTTGCGTACATAGCGATCTCAGCTATGTGCGCAGAAAAACTTATATCCTCAATTTCCTTAATGTTGCACAAGAATTTTAGACAAATCTCACTTACTGACACGTAACTAAGACATTTCGAACGAACAAAACTTTCGTACATAGCGATCTCAGCTTTGTGCGCAGAAAAACGTATATCCTCAATTTCCTTAATGTCGTGCAAGAATTTTCGACTAAACTCACTTACTGACCCGTAACTAAGACGTTCCGAACGAACAAAACTTGCGTACATAGCGATTTTAACAATGTAAGCCGTGAAGCGGTTCTTCTCAATTTCCTTGATGTTGCACAAGAATTTTAGACAAATCTCGCTTACTGACTCGTAACTAAGACGTTTCGAACGAACAAAACTTGCGTACATAGCGATCTCAGCTTTGTGCGCAGAAAACTTATATCCTCAATTTCCTTAATGTCGTGCAAGAATTTTCGAATAAACTCACTTACTGACACGTAACTAAGACGTTCCGAACGAACAAAACTTGCGTACATAGCGATCTCAGCTTTGTGCGCAGAAAAACGTATATCCTCAAATTCCTTAATGTCGTGCAAGAATTTTCGACTAAACTCACTTACTGACACGTAACTAAGACGTTCCGAACGAACAAAACTTGCGTACATAGCGATTTTAACAATGTAAGCCGTGAAGCGGTTCTTCTCAATTTCCTTGATGTTGCACAAGAATTTTAGACAAATCTCGCTTACTGACTCGTAACTAAGACGTTTCGAACGAACAAAACTTGCGTACATAGCGATCTCAGCTTTGTGCGCAGAAAACTTATATCCTCAATTTCCTTAATGTCGTGCAAGAATTTTCGACTAAACTCACTTACTGACACGTAACTAAGACGTTCCGAACGAACAAAACTTGCGTACATAGCGATCTCAGCTTTGTGCGCAGAAAAACGTATATCCTCAAATTCCTTAATGTCGTGCAAGAATTTTCGACTAAACTCACTTACTGACACGTAACTAAGACGTTCCGAACGAACAAAACTTGCGTACATAGCGATCTCAGTTTTGTGCGCAGAAAAACGTATATCCTCAATTTCCTTAATGTCGTGCAAGAATTTTCGACTAAACTCACTTACTGACACGTAACTAAGACGTTCCGAACGAACAAAACTTGCGTACATAGCGATTTTTACAATGTAAGCCGTGAAGCGGTTCTTCTCAATTTCCTTGATGTTGCACAAGAATTTTAGACAAATCTCGCTTACTGACACGTAACTAAGACGTTTCGAACGAACAAAACTTGCGTACATAGCGATCTCAGCTATGTGCGCAGAAAAACTTATATCCTCAATTTCCTTAATGTTGCACAAGAATTTTAGACAAATCTCACTTACTGACACGTAACTAGGACGTTCCGAACGAACAAAACTTGCGTACATAACGATTTTAACAATGTATGCCTCGAAGCGGTTCTTCTCAATTTCCTTGATGTTGCACAAGAATTTTAGACAAATCTCACTTACTGACACGTAACTAGGACGTTTCGAACGAACAAAACTTGCGTACATAGCGATCTCAGCTTTGTGCGCAGAAAAAAGTATATCCTCAATTTTCTTAATGTCGTGCAAGGATTTTCGACTAAACTCACTTACTGACACGTAACTAAGACGTTCCGAACGAACAAAACTTGAGTACATAGCGATCTCAGCTTTGTGCGCAGAAAAACGTATATCCTCAATTTCCTTAACGTCGTGCAAGAATTTTCGACTAAACTCACATACTGACACGTAACTAAGACGTTCCGAACGACCAAAACTTGCGTACATAGCGATTTTAACAATGTATGCCGTGAAGCGGTTCTTATAAATTTCCTTGATGTTGCACAAGAATTTTAGACAAATCTCACTTACTGACACGTAACTAAGACATTTCGAACGAACAAAACTTTCGTACATAGCGATCTCAGCTTTGTGCGCAGAAAAACGTATATCCTCAATTTCCTTAATGTCGTGCAAGAATTTTCGACTAAACTCACTTACTGACACGTAACTAAGACGTTCCGAACGAACAAAACTTGCGTACATAGCGATCTCAGCTTTGTGCGCAGAAAAACGTATATCCTCAAATTCCTTAATGTCGTGCAAGAATTTTCGACTAAACTCACTTACTGACACGTAACTAAGACGTTCCGAACGAACAAAACTTGCGTACATAGCGACCTCAGCTTTGTGCGCAGAAAAACTTTTATCCTCAAATTCTTTAATGTCGTGCAAGAATTTTCGACTAAACTCACTCACTGACACGTAACTAAGACGTTCCGAACGAACAAAACTTGCGTACAAAGCGATTTTAACAATGTAAGCCGTGAAGCGGTTCTTCTCAATTTCCTTGATGTTGCCCAAGAATTTTAGACAAATGTCACTTACTGACACGTAACTAAGACGTTTCGAACGAACAAAACTTGCGTACATAACGATTTTAACAATGTATGCCTCGAAGCGGTTCTTCTCAATTTCCTTGATGTTGCACAAGAATTTTAGACAAATCTCACTTACTGACACGTAACTAGGACGTTTCGAACGAACAAAACTTGCGTACATAGCGATCTCAGCTTTGTGCGCAGAAAAACGTATATCCTCAATTTCCTTAATGTCGTGCAAGAATTTTCGACTAAACTCACTTACTGACACGTAACTAAGACGTTCCGAACGAACAAAACTTGCGTACATAGCGATTTTAACAATGTAAGCCGTGAAGCGGTTCTTCTCAATTTCCTTGATGTTGCACAAGAATTTTAGACAAATCTCGCTTACTGACTCGTGACTAAGACGTTTCGAACGAACAAAACTTGCGTACATAGCGATCTCAGCTTTGTGCGCAGAAAACTTATATCTTCAATTTCCTTAATGTCGTGCAAGAATTTTCGACTAAACTCACTTACTGACACGTAACTAAGACGTTCCGAACGAACAAAACTTGCGTACATAGCGATCTCAGCTTTGTGCGCAGAAAAACGTATATCCTCAAATTCCTTAATGTCGTGCAAGAATTTTCGACTAAACTCACTTACTGACACGTAACTAAGACGTTCCGAACGAACAAAACTTGCGTACATAGCGATCTCAGTTTTGTGCGCAGAAAAACGTATATCCTCAATTTCCTTAATGTCGTGCAAGAATTTTCGACTAAACTCACTTACTGACACGTAACTAAGACGTTCCGAACGAACAAAACTTGCGTACATAGCGATTTTAACAATGTAAGCCGTGAAGCGGTTCTTCTCAATTTCCTTGATGTTGCACAAGAATTTTAGACAAATCTCGCTTACTGACACGTAACTAAGACGTTTCGAACGAACAAAACTTGCGTACATAGCGATCTCAGCTATGTGCGCAGAAAAACTTATATCCTCAATTTCCTTAATGTTGCACAAGAATTTTAGACAAATCTCACTTACTGACACGTAACTAAGACATTTCGAACGAACAAAACTTTCGTACATAGCGATCTCAGCTTTGTGCGCAGAAAAACGTATATCCTCAATTTCCTTAATGTCGTGCAAGAATTTTAGACAAATCTCGCTTACTGACACGTAACTAAGACGTTTCGAACGAACAAAACTTGCGTACATAGCGATCTCAGCTTTGTGCGCAGAAAAACTTTTATCCTCAAATTCCTTAATGTCGTGCAAGAATTTTCGACTAAACTCACTCACTGACACGTAACTAAGACGTTCCGAACGAACAAAACTTGCGTACAAAGCGATTTTAACAATGTAAGCCGTGAAGCGGTTCTTCTCAATTTCCTTGATGTTGCCCAAGAATTTTAGACAAATGTCACTTACTGACACGTGACTAAGACGTTCCGAACGAACAAAACTTGCGTACATAGCGATTTTAACAATGTAAGCCGCGAAGCGGTTCTTCTCAATTTCCTTGATGTTGCACAAGAATTTTAGACAAATCTCGCTTACTGACTCGTAACTAAGACGTTTCGAACGAACAAAACTTGAGTACATAGCGATCTCAGCTTTGTGCGCAGAAAACTTATATCCTCAATTTCCTTAATGTCGTGCAAGAATTTTCGACTAAACTCACTTACTGACACGTAACTAAGACGTTCCGAACGAACAAAACTTGCGTACATAGCGATCTCAGCTTTGTGCGCAGAAAAACGTATATCCTCAAATTCCTTAATGTCGTGCAAGAATTTTCGACTAAACTCACTTACTGACACGTAACTAAGACGTTCCGAACGAACAAAACTTGCGTACATAGCGATCTCAGTTTTGTGCGCAGAAAAACGTATATCCTCAATTTCCTTAATGTCGTGCAAGAATTTTCGACTAAACTCACTTACTGACACGTAACTAAGACGTTCCGAACGAACAAAACTTGCGTACATAGCGATTTTAACAATGTAAGCCGTGAAGCGGTTCTTCTCAATTTCCTTGATGTTGCACAAGAATTTTAGACAAATCTCGCTTACTGACACGTAACTAAGACGTTTCGAACGAACAAAACTTGCGTACATAGCGATCTCAGCTATGTGCGCAGAAAAACTTATATCCTCAATTTCCTTAATGTTGCACAAGAATTTTGGACAAATCTCGCTTACTGACTCGTAACTAAGACGTTTCGAACGAACAAAACTTGCGTACATAGCGATCTCAGCTTTGTGCGCAGAAAAACTATTAACCTCAATTTCCTTAATGTCGTGCAAGAATTTTCGACTAAACTCACTTACTGACACGTAACTAAGACGTTCCGAACGAACAAAACTTGCGTACATAGCGATTTTAACAATGTAAGCCGTGAAGCGGTTCTTCTCAATTTCCTTGATGTTGCACAAGAATTTTAGACAAATCTCGCTTACTGACACGTAACTAAGACGTTTCGAACGAACAAAACTTGCGTACATAGCGATCTCAGCTTTGTGCGCAGAAAAACGTATATCCTCAATTGCCTTAATGTCGTGCAAGGATTTTCGACTAAACTCACTTACTGACACGTAACTAAGACGTTCCGAACGAACAAAACTTGCGTACATAGCGATTTTAACAATGTAAGCCGTGAAGCGGTTCTTCTCAATTTCCTTGATGTTGCACAAGAATTTTAGACAAATCTCGCTTACTGAATCGTAACTAAGACGTTTCGAACGAACAAAACTTGCGTACATAGCGATCTCAGCTTTGTGCGCAGGAAACTTATATCTTCAATTTCCTTAATGTCGTGCAAGAATTTTCGACTAAACTCACTTACTGACACGTAACTAAGACGTTCCGAACGAACAAAACTTGCGTACATAGCGATCTCAGCTTTGTGCGCAGAAAAACGTATATCCTCAATTTCCTTAATGTCGTGCAAGAATTTTCGACTAAACTCACTTACTGACACGTAACTAAGACGTTCCGAACGAACAAAACTTGCGTACATAGCGATTTTAACAATGTAAGCCGTGAAGCGGTTCTTCTCAATTTCCTTGATGTTGCACAAGAATTTTAGACAAATCTCGCTTACTGACACGTAACTAAGACGTTTCGAACGAACAAAACTTGCGTACATAGCGATCTCAGCTATGTGCGCAGAAAAACTTATATCCTCAATTTCCTTAATGTTGCACAAGAATTTTAGACAAATCTCGCTTACTGACTCGTAACTAAGACGTTTCGAACGAACAAAACTTGCGTACATAGCGATCTCAGCTTTGTGCGCAGAAAAACTATTAACCTCAATTTCCTTAATGTCGTGCAAGAATTTTCGACTAAACTCACTTACTGACACGTAACTAAGACCTTCCGAACGAACAAAACTTGCGTACATAGCGATTTTAACAATGTAAGCCGTGAAGCGGTTCTTCTCAATTTCCTTGATGTTGCACAAGAATTTTAGACAAATCTCGCTTACTGACACGTAACTAAGACGTTTCGAACGAACAAAACTTGCGTACATAGCGATCTCAGCTTTGTGCGCAGAAAAACGTATATCCTCAATTGCCTTAATGTCGTGCAAGGATTTTCGACTAAACTCACTTACTGACACGTAACTAAGACGTTCCGAACGAACAAAACTTGCGTACATAGCGATCTCAGCTTTGTGCGCAGAAAACGTATATCCTCAATTTCCTTAATGTCGTGCAAGAATTTTCGACTAAACTCACTTACAGACACGTAACTAAGACGTTCCGAACGAACAAAACTTGCGTACATAGCGATTTTAACAATGTATGCCGTGAAGCGGTTCTTATCAATTTCCTTGATGTTGCACAAGAATTTTAGACAAATGTCACTTACTGACACGTAACTAAGACGTTCCGAGCGAACGAAACTTGCGTGCATAACTATCTCAAGTCTGTGTGCAGAAAACCGTTTCTCCTCACTTTCCATGATGTTGTACATAGCGATTTTAACAATGTATGCGTCGAAGCGGTTCTTCTCAATTTCCTTGATGTTGCACAAGAATTTTAGACAAATCTCACTTACTGACACGTAACTAAGACGTTTCGAACGAACAAAACTTGCGTACATAGCGATCTCAGCTTTATGCGCAGAAAAACGTATATCCTCAATTTCCTTAATGTCGTGCAAGAATTTTAGACAAATCTCGCTTACTGACACGTAACTAAGACGTTTCGAACGAACAAAACTTGCGTACATAGCGACCTCAGCTTTGTGCGCAGAAAAACTTTTATCCTCAAATTCCTTAATGTCGTGCAAGAATTTTCGACTAAACTCACTCACTGACACGTAACTAAGACGTTCCGAACGAACAAAACTTGCGTACAAAGCGATTTTAACAATGTAAGCCGTGAAGCGGTTCTTCTCAATTTCCTTGATGTTGCCCAAGAATTTTAGACAAATGTCACTTACTGACACGTAACTAAGACGTTCCGAACGAACAAAACTTGCGTACATAACGATTTTAACAATGTATGCCTCGAAGCGGTTCTTCTCAATTTCCTTGATGTTGCACAAGAATTTTAGACAAATCTCACTTACTGACACGTAACTAGGACGTTTCGAACGAACAAAACTTGCGTACATAGCGATCTCAGCTTTGTGCGCAGAAAAACGTATATCCTCAATTTTCTTAATGTCGTGCAAGGATTTTCGACTAAACTCACTTACTGACACGTAAGTAAGACGTTCCGAACGAACAAAACTTGAGTACATAGCGATCTCAGCTTTGTGCGCAGAAAAACGTATATCCTCAATTTCCTTAACGTCGTGCAAGAATTTTCGACTAAACTCACATACTGACACGTAACTAAGACGTTCCGAACGAACAAAACTTGCGTACATAGCGATTTTAACAATGTAAGCCGTGAAGCGGTTCTTCTCAATTTCCTTGATGTTGCACAAGAATTTTAGACAAATCTCGCTTACTGACACGTAACTAAGACGTTTCGAACGAACAAAACTTGCGTACATAGCGATCTCAGCTATGTGCGCAGAAAAACTTATATCCTCAATTTCCTTAATGTTGCACAAGAATTTTAGACAAATCTCACTTACTGACACGTAACTAAGACATTTCGAACGAACAAAACTTTCGTACATAGCGATCTCAGCTTTGTGCGCAGAAAAACGTATATCCTCAATTTCCTTAATGTCGTGCAAGAATTTTCGACTAAACTCACTTACTGACCCGTAACTAAGACGTTCCGAACGAACAAAACTTGCGTACATAGCGATTTTAACAATGTAAGCCGTGAAGCGGTTCTTCTCAATTTCCTTGATGTTGCACAAGAATTTTAGACAAATCTCGCTTACTGACTCGTAACTAAGACGTTTCGAACGAACAAAACTTGCGTACATAGCGATCTCAGCTTTGTGCGCAGAAAACTTATATCCTCAATTTCCTTAATGTCGTGCAAGAATTTTCGACTAAACTCACTTACTGACACGTAACTAAGACGTTCCGAACGAACAAAACTTGCGTACATAGCGATCTCAGCTTTGTGCGTAGAAAAACGTATATCCTCAAATTCCTTAATGTCGTGCAAGAATTTTCGACTAAACTCACTTACTGACACGTAACTAAGACGTTCCGAACGAACAAAACTTGCGTACATAGCGATCTCAGTTTTGTGCGCAGAAAAACGTATATCCTCAATTTCCTTAATGTCGTGCAAGAATTTTCGACTAAACTCACTTACTGACACGTAACTAAGACGTTCCGAACGAACAAAACTTGCGTACATAGCGATTTTAACAATGTAAGCCGTGAAGCGGTTCTTCTCAATTTCCTTGATGTTGCACAAGAATTTTAGACAAATCTCGCTTACTGACACGTAACTAAGACGTTTCGAACGAACAAAACTTGCGTACATAGCGATCTCAGCTTTGTGCGCAGAAAAACGTATATCCTCAATTGCCTTAATGTCGTGCAAGGATTTTCGACTAATCTCACTTACTGACACGTAACTAAGACGTTCCGAACGAACAAAACTTGCGTACATAGCGATCTCAGCTTTGTGCGCAGAAAACGTATATCCTCAATTTCCTTAATGTCGTGCAAGAATTTTCGACTAAACTCACTTACAGACACGTAACTAAGACGTTCCGAACGAACAAAACTTGCGTACATAGCGATTTTAACAATGTATGCCGTGAAGCGGTTCTTATCAATTTCCTTGATGTTGCACAAGAATTTTAGACAAATCTCGCTTACTGACTCGTAACTAAGACGTTTCGAACGAACAAAACTTGCGTACATAGCGATCTCAGCTTTATGCGCAGAAAAACGTATATCCTCAATTTCCTTAATGTCGTGCAAGAATTTTAGACAAATCTCGCTTACTGACACGTAACTAAGACGTTTCGAACGAACAAAACTTGCGTACATAGCGACCTCAGCTTTGTGCGCAGAAAAACTTTTATCCTCAAATTCCTTAATGTCGTGCAAGAATTTTCGACTAAACTCACTCACTGACACGTAACTAAGACGTTCCGAACGAACAAAACTTGCGTACAAAGCGATTTTAACAATGTAAGCCGTGAAGCGGTTCTTCTCAATTTCCTTGATGTTGCCCAAGAATTTTAGACAAATGTCACTTACTGACACGTAACTAAGACGTTCCGAACGAACAAAACTTGCGTACATAACGATTTTAACAATGTATGCCTCGAAGCGGTTCTTCTCAATTTCCTTGATGTTGCACAAGAATTTTAGACAAATCTCACTTACTGACACGTAACTAGGACGTTTCGAACGAACAAAACTTGCGTACATAGCGATCTCAGCTTTGTGCGCAGAAAAAAGTATATCCTCAATTTTCTTAATGTCGTGCAAGGATTTTCGACTAAACTCACTTACTGACACGTAACTAAGACGTTCCGAACGAACAAAACTTGAGTACATAGCGATCTCAGCTTTGTGCGCAGAAAAACGTATATCCTCAATTTCCTTAACGTCGTGCAAGAATTTTCGACTAAACTCACATACTGACACGTAACTAAGACGTTCCGAACGACCAAAACTTGCGTACATAGCGATTTTAACAATGTATGCCGTGAAGCGGTTCTTATAAATTTCCTTGATGTTGCACAAGAATTTTAGACAAATCTCACTTACTGACACGTAACTAAGACATTTCGAACGAACAAAACTTTCGTACATAGCGATCTCAGCTTTGTGCGCAGAAAAACGTATATCCTCAATTTCCTTAATGTCGTGCAAGAATTTTAGACAAATCTCGCTTACTGACACGTAACTAAGACGTTTCGAACGAACAAAACTTGCGTACATAGCGACCTCAGCTTTGTGCGCAGAAAAACTTTTATCCTCAAATTCCTTAATGTCGTGCAAGAATTTTCGACTAAACTCACTCACTGACACGTAACTAAGACGTTCCGAACGAACAAAACTTGCGTACAAAGCGATTTTAACAATGTAAGCCGTGAAGCGGTTCTTCTCAATTTCCTTGATGTTGCACAAGAATTTTCGACTAAACTCACTTACTGACACGTAACTAAGACGTTCCGAACGAACAAAACTTGCGTACATAGCGATTTTAACAATGTAAGCCGTGAAGCGGTTCTTCTCAATTTCCTTGATGTTGCACAAGAATTTTAGACAAATCTCGCTTACTGACTCGTAACTAAGACGTTTCGAACGAACAAAACTTGCGTACATAGCGATCTCAGCTTTGTGCGCAGAAAACTTATATCCTCAATTTCCTTAATGTCGTGCAAGAATTTTCGACTAAACTCACTTACTGACACGTAACTAAGACGTTCCGAACGAACAAAACTTGCGTACATAGCGATCTCAGCTTTGTGCGCAGAAAAACGTATATCCTCAAATTCCTTAATGTCGTGCAAGAATTTTCGACTAAACTCACTTACTGACACGTAACTAAGACGTTCCGAACGAACAAAACTTGCGTACATAGCGACCTCAGCTTTGTGCGCAGAAAAACTTTTATCCTCAAATTCTTTAATGTCGTGCAAGAATTTTCGACTAAACTCACTCACTGACACGTAACTAAGACGTTCCGAACGAACAAAACTTGCGTACAAAGCGATTTTAACAATGTAAGCCGTGAAGCGGTTCTTCTCAATTTCCTTGATGTTGCCCAAGAATTTTAGACAAATGTCACTTACTGACACGTAACTAAGACGTTCCGAACGAACAAAACTTGCGTACATAACGATTTTAACAATATATGCCTCGAAGCGGTTCTTCTCAATTTCCTTGATGTTGCACAAGAATTTTAGACAAATCTCACTTACTGACACGTAACTAGGACGTTTCGAACGAACAAAACTTGCGTACATAGCGATCTCAGCTTTGTGCGCAGAAAAACGTATATCCTCAATTTCCTTAATGTCGTGCAAGAATTTTCGACTAAACTCACTTACTGACACGTAACTAAGACGTTCCGAACGAACAAAACTTGCGTACATAGCGATTTTAACAATGTAAGCCGTGAAGCGGTTCTTCTCAATTTCCTTGATGTTGCACAAGAATTTTAGACAAATCTCGCTTACTGACTCGTAACTAAGACGTTTCGAACGAACAAAACTTGCGTACATAGCGATCTCAGCTTTGTGCGCAGAAAACTTATATCCTCAATTTCCTTAATGTCGTGCAAGAATTTTCGACTAAACTCACTTACTGACACGTAACTAAGACGTTCCGAACGAACAAAACTTGCGTACATAGCGATCTCAGCTTTGTGCGCAGAAAAACGTATATCCTCAAATTCCTTAATGTCGTGCAAGAATTTTCGACTAAACTCACTTACTGACACGTAACTAAGACGTTCCGAACGAACAAAACTTGCGTACATAGCGATCTCAGTTTTGTGCGCAGAAAAACGTATATCCTCAATTTCCTTAATGTCGTGCAAGAATTTTCGACTAAACTCACTTACTGACACGTAACTAAGACGTTCCGAACGAACAAAACTTGCGTACATAGCGATTTTAACAATGTAAGCCGTGAAGCGGTTCTTCTCAATTTCCTTGATGTTGCACAAGAATTTTAGACAAATCTCGCTTACTGACACGTAACTAAGACGTTTCGAACGAACAAAACTTGCGTACATATCGATCTCAGCTATGTGCGCAGAAAAACTTATATCCTCAATTTCCTTAATGTTGCACAAGAATTTTAGACAAATCTCACTTACTGACACGTAACTAAGACATTTCGAACGAACAAAACTTTCGTACATAGCGATCTCAGCTTTGTGCGCAGAAAAACGTATATCCTCAATTTCCTTAATGTCGTGCAAGAATTTTCGACTAAACTCACTTACTGACCCGTAACTAAGACGTTCCGAACGAACAAAACTTGCGTACATAGCGATTTTAACAATGTAAGCCGTGAAGCGGTTCTTCTCAATTTCCTTGATGTTGCACAAGAATTTTAGACAAATCTCGCTTACTGACTCGTAACTAAGACGTTTCGAACGAACAAAACTTGCGTACATAGCGATCTCAGCTTTGTGCGCAGAAAACTTATATCCTCAATTTCCATAATGTCGTGCAAGAATTTTCGAATAAACTCACTTACTGACACGTAACTAAGACGTTCCGAACGAACAAAACTTGCGTACATAGCGATCTCAGCTTTGTGCGCAGAAAAACGTATATCCTCAAATTCCTTAATGTCGTGCAAGAATTTTCGACTAAACTCACTTACTGACACGTAACTAAGACGTTCCGAACGAACAAAACTTGCGTACATAGCGATTTTAACAATGTAAGCCGTGAAGCGGTTCTTCTCAATTTCCTTGATGTTGCACAAGAATTTTAGACAAATCTCGCTTACTGACTCGTAACTAAGACGTTTCGAACGAACAAAACTTGCGTACATAGCGATCTCAGCTTTGTGCGCAGAAAACTTATATCCTCAATTTCCTTAATGTCGTGCAAGAATTTTCGACTAAACTCACTTACTGACACGTAACTAAGACGTTCCGAACGAACAAAACTTGCGTACATAGCGATCTCAGCTTTGTGCGCAGAAAAACGTATATCCTCAAATTCCTTAATGTCGTGCAAGAATTTTCGACTAAACTCACTTACTGACACGTAACTAAGACGTTCCGAACGAACAAAACTTGCGTACATAGCGATCTCAGTTTTGTGCGCAGAAAAACGTATATCCTCAATTTCCTTAATGTCGTGCAAGAATTTTCGACTAAACTCACTTACTGACACGTAACTAAGACGTTCCGAACGAACAAAACTTGCGTACATAGCGATTTTTACAATGTAAGCCGTGAAGCGGTTCTTCTCAATTTCCTTGATGTTGCACAAGAATTTTAGACAAATCTCGCTTACTGACACGTAACTAAGACGTTTCGAACGAACAAAACTTGCGTACATAGCGATCTCAGCTATGTGCGCAGAAAAACTTATATCCTCAATTTCCTTAATGTTGCACAAGAATTTTAGACAAATCTCACTTACTGACACGTAACTAGGACGTTCCAAACGAACAAAACTTGCGTACATAACGATTTTAACAATGTATGCCTCGAAGCGGTTCTTCTCAATTTCCTTGATGTTGCACAAGAATTTTAGACAAATCTCACTTACTGACACGTAACTAGGACGTTTCGAACGAACAAAACTTGCGTACATAGCGATCTCAGCTTTGTGCGCAGAAAAAAGTATATCCTCAATTTTCTTAATGTCGTGCAAGGATTTTCGACTAAACTCACTTACTGACACGTAACTAAGACGTTCCGAACGAACAAAACTTGAGTACATAGCGATCTCAGCTTTGTGCGCAGAAAAACGTATATCCTCAATTTCCTTAACGTCGTGCAAGAATTTTCGACTAAACTCACATACTGACACGTAACTAAGACGTTCCGAACGACCAAAACTTGCGTACATAGCGATTTTAACAATGTATGCCGTGAAGCGGTTCTTATAAATTTCCTTGATGTTGCACAAGAATTTTAGACAAATCTCACTTACTGACACGTAACTAAGACATTTCGAACGAACAAAACTTTCGTACATAGCGATCTCAGCTTTGTGCGCAGAAAAACGTATATCCTCAATTTCCTTAATGTCGTGCAAGAATTTTCGACTAAACTCACTTACTGACACGTAACTAAGACGTTCCGAACGAACAAAACTTGCGTACATAGCGATCTCAGTTTTGTGCGCAGAAAAACGTATATCCTCAATTTCCTTAATGTCGTGCAAGAATTTTCGACTAAACTCACTTACTGACACGTAACTAAGACGTTCCGAACGAACAAAACTTGCGTACATAGCGATTTTAACAATGTAAGCCGTGAAGCGGTTCTTCTCAATTTCCTTGATGTTGCACAAGAATTTTAGACAAATCTCGCTTACTGACACGTAACTAAGACGTTTCGAACGAACAAAACTTGCGTACATAGCGATCTCAGCTATGTGCGCAGAAAAACTTATATCCTCAATTTCCTTAATGTTGCACAAGAATTTTAGACAAATCTCACTTACTGACACGTAACTAAGACATTTCGAACGAACAAAACTTTCGTACATAGCGATCTCAGCTTTGTGCGCAGAAAAACGTATATCCTCAATTTCCTTAATGTCGTGCAAGAATTTTCGACTAAACTCACTTACTGACCCGTAACTAAGACGTTCCGAACGAACAAAACTTGCGTACATAGCGATTTTAACAATGTAAGCCGTGAAGCGGTTCTTCTCAATTTCCTTGATGTTGCACAAGAATTTTAGACAAATCTCGCTTACTGACTCGTAACTAAGACGTTTCGAACGAACAAAACTTGCGTACATAGCGATCTCAGCTTTGTGCGCAGAAAACTTATATCCTCAATTTCCTTAATGTCGTGCAAGAATTTTCGAATAAACTCACTTACTGACACGTAACTAAGACGTTCCGAACGAACAAAACTTGCGTACATAGCGATCTCAGCTTTGTGCGCAGAAAAACGTATATGCTCAAATTCCTTAATGTCGTGCAAGAATTTTCGACTAAACTCACTTACTGACACGTAACTAAGACGTTCCGAACGAACAAAACTTGCGTACATAGCGATTTTAACAATGTAAGCCGTGAAGCGGTTCTTCTCAATTTCCTTGATGTTGCACAAGAATTTTAGACAAATCTCGCTTACTGACTCGTAACTAAGACGTTTCGAACGAACAAAACTTGCGTACATAGCGATCTCAGTTTTGTGCGCAGAAAAACGTATATCCTCAATTTCCTTAATGTCGTGCAAGAATTTTCGACTAAACTCACTTACTGACACGTAACTAAGACGTTCCGAACGAACAAAACTTGCGTACATAGCGATTTTTACAATGTAAGCCGTGAAGCGGTTCTTCTCAATTTCCTTGATGTTGCACAAGAATTTTAGACAAATCTCGCTTACTGACACGTAACTAAGACGTTTCGAACGAACAAAACTTGCGTACATAGCGATCTCAGCTATGTGCGCAGAAAAACTTATATCCTCAATTTCCTTAATGTTGCACAAGAATTTTAGACAAATCTCACTTACTGACACGTAACTAGGACGTTCCGAACGAACAAAACTTGCGTACATAACGATTTTAACAATGTATGCCTCGAAGCGGTTCTTCTCAATTTCCTTGATGTTGCACAAGAATTTTAGACAAATCTCACTTACTGACACGTAACTAGGACGTTTCGAACGAACAAAACTTGCGTACATAGCGATCTCAGCTTTGTGCGCAGAAAAAAGTATATCCTCAATTTTCTTAATGTCGTGCAAGGATTTTCGACTAAACTCACTTACTGACACGTAACTAAGACGTTCCGAACGAACAAAACTTGAGTACATAGCGATCTCAGCTTTGTGCGCAGAAAAACGTATATCCTCAATTTCCTTAACGTCGTGCAAGAATTTTCGACTAAACTCACATACTGACACGTAACTAAGACGTTCCGAACGACCAAAACTTGCGTACATAGCGATTTTAACAATGTATGCCGTGAAGCGGTTCTTATAAATTTCCTTGATGTTGCACAAGAATTTTAGACAAATCTCACTTACTGACACGTAACTAAGACATTTCGAACGAACAAAACTTTCGTACATAGCGATCTCAGCTTTGTGCGCAGAAAAACGTATATCCTCAATTTCCTTAATGTCGTGCAAGAATTTTCGACTAAACTCACTTACTGACACGTAACTAAGACGTTCCGAACGAACAAAACTTGCGTACATAGCGATCTCAGTTTTGTGCGCAGAAAAACGTATATCCTCAATTTCCTTAATGTCGTGCAAGAATTTTCGACTAAACTCACTTACTGACACGTAACTAAGACGTTCCGAACGAACAAAACTTGCGTACATAGCGATTTTAACAATGTAAGCCGTGAAGCGGTTCTTCTCAATTTCCTTGATGTTGCACAAGAATTTTAGACAAATCTCGCTTACTGACACGTAACTAAGACGTTTCGAACGAACAAAACTTGCGTACATAGCGATCTCAGCTATGTGCGCAGAAAAACTTATATCCTCAATTTCCTTAATGTTGCACAAGAATTTTAGACAAATCTCACTTACTGACACGTAACTAAGACATTTCGAACGAACAAAACTTTCGTACATAGCGATCTCAGCTTTGTGCGCAGAAAAACGTATATCCTCAATTTCCTTAATGTCGTGCAAGAATTTTCGACTAAACTCACTTACTGACCCGTAACTAAGACGTTCCGAACGAACAAAACTTGCGTACATAGCGATTTTAACAATGTAAGCCGTGAAGCGGTTCTTCTCAATTTCCTTGATGTTGCACAAGAATTTTAGACAAATCTCGCTTACTGACTCGTAACTAAGACGTTTCGAACGAACAAAATTTGCGTACATAGCGATCTCAGCTTTGTGCGCAGAAAACTTATATCCTCAATTTCCTTAATGTCGTGCAAGAATTTTCGAATAAACTCACTTACTGACACGTAACTAAGACGTTCCGAACGAACAAAACTTGCGTACATAGCGATCTCAGCTTTGTGCGCAGAAAAACGTATATCCTCAAATTCCTTAATGTCGTGCAAGAATTTTCGACTAAACTCACTTACTGACACGTAACTAAGACGTTCCGAACGAACAAAACTTGCGTACATAGCGATTTTAACAATGTAAGCCGTGAAGCGGTTCTTCTCAATTTCCTTGATGTTGCACAAGAATTTTAGACAAATCTCGCTTACTGACTCGTAACTAAGACGTTTCGAACGAACAAAACTTGCGTACATAGCGATCTCAGCTTTGTGCGCAGAAAACTTATATCCTCAATTTCCTTAATGTCGTGCAAGAATTTTCGACTAAACTCACTTACTGACACGTAACTAAGACGTTCCGAACGAACAAAACTTGCGTACATAGCGATCTCAGCTTTGTGCGCAGAAAAACGTATATCCTCAAATTCCTTAATGTCGTGCAAGAATTTTCGACTAAACTCACTTACTGACACGTAACTAAGACGTTCCGAACGAACAAAACTTGCGTACATAGCGATCTCAGTTTTGTGCGCAGAAAAACGTATATCCTCAATTTCCTTAATGTCGTGCAAGAATTTTCGACTAAACTCACTTACTGACACGTAACTAAGACGTTCCGAACGAACAAAACTTGCGTACATAGCGATTTTTACAATGTAAGCCGTGAAGCGGTTCTTCTCAATTTCCTTGATGTTGCACAAGAATTTTAGACAAATCTCGCTTACTGACACGTAACTAAGACGTTTCGAACGAACAAAACTTGCGTACATAGCGATCTCAGCAATGTGCGCAGAAAAACTTATATCCTCAATTTCCTTAATGTTGCACAAGAATTTTAGACAAATCTCACTTACTGACACGTAACTAGGACGTTCCGAACGAACAAAACTTGCGTACATAACGATTTTAACAATGTATGCCTCGAAGCGGTTCTTCTCAATTTCCTTGATGTTGCACAAGAATTTTAGACAAATCTCACTTACTGACACGTAACTAGGACGTTTCGAACGAACAAAACTTGCGTACATAGCGATCTCAGCTTTGTGCGCAGAAAAAAGTATATCCTCAATTTTCTTAATGTCGTGCAAGGATTTTCGACTAAACTCACTTACTGACACGTAACTAAGACGTTCCGAACGAACAAAACTTGAGTACATAGCGATCTCAGCTTTGTGCGCAGAAAAACGTATATCCTCAATTTCCTTAACGTCGTGCAAGAATTTTCGACTAAACTCACATACTGACACGTAACTAAGACGTTCCGAACGACCAAAACTTGCGTACATAGCGATTTTAACAATGTATGCCGTGAAGCGGTTCTTATAAATTTCCTTGATGTTGCACAAGAATTTTAGACAAATCTCACTTACTGGCACGTAACTAAGACATTTCGAACGAACAAAACTTTCGTACATAGCGATCTCAGCTTTGTGCGCAGAAAAACGTATATCCTCAATTTCCTTAATGTCGTGCAAGAATTTTCGACTAAACTCACTTACTGACACGTAACTAAGACGTTCCGAACGAACAAAACTTGCGTACATAGCGATTTTAACAATGTAAGCCGTGAAGCGGTTCTTCTCAATTTCCTTGATGTTGCACAAGAATTTTAGACAAATCTCGCTTACTGACTCGTAACTAAGACGTTTCGAACGAACAAAACTTGCGTACATAGCGATCTCAGCTTTGTGCGCAGAAAACTTATATCCTCAATTTCCTTAATGTCGTGCAAGAATTTTCGACTAAACTCACTTACTGACACGTAACTAAGACGTTCCGAACGAACAAAACTTGCGTACATAGCGATCTCAGCTTTGTGCGCAGAAAAACGTATATCCTCAAATTCCTTAATGTCGTGCAAGAATTTTCGACTAAACTCACTTACTGACACGTAACTAAGACGTTCCGAACGAACAAAACTTGCGTACATAGCGACCTCAGCTTTGTGCGCAGAAAAACTTTTATCCTCAAATTCTTTAATGTCGTGCAAGAATTTTCGACTAAACTCACTCACTGACACGTAACTAAGACGTTCCGAACGAACAAAACTTGCGTACAAAGCGATTTTAACAATGTAAGCCGTGAAGCGGTTCTTCTCAATTTCCTTGATGTTGCCCAAGAATTTTAGACAAATGTCACTTACTGACACGTAACTAAGACGTTTCGAACGAACAAAACTTGCGTACATAACGATTTTAACAATGTATGCCTCGAAGCGGTTCTTCTCAATTTCCTTGATGTTGCACAAGAATTTTAGACAAATCTCACTTACTGACACGTAACTAGGACGTTTCGAACGAACAAAACTTGCGTACATAGCGATCTCAGCTTTGTGCGCAGAAAAACGTATATCCTCAATTTCCTTAATGTCGTGCAAGAATTTTCGACTAAACTCACTTACTGACACGTAACTAAGACGTTCCGAACGAACAAAACTTGCGTACATAGCGATTTTAACAATGTAAGCCGTGAAGCGGTTCTTCTCAATTTCCTTGATGTTGCACAAGAATTTTAGACAAATCTCGCTTACTGACTCGTGACTAAGACGTTTCGAACGAACAAAACTTGCGTACATAGCGATCTCAGCTTTGTGCGCAGAAAACTTATATCTTCAATTTCCTTAATGTCGTGCAAGAATTTTCGACTAAACTCACTTACTGACACGTAACTAAGACGTTCCGAACGAACAAAACTTGCGTACATAGCGATCTCAGCTTTGTGCGCAGAAAAACGTATATCCTCAAATTCCTTAATGTCGTGCAAGAATTTTCGACTAAACTCACTTACTGACACGTAACTAAGACGTTCCGAACGAACAAAACTTGCGTACATAGCGATCTCAGTTTTGTGCGCAGAAAAACGTATATCCTCAATTTCCTTAATGTCGTGCAAGAATTTTCGACTAAACTCACTTACTGACACGTAACTAAGACGTTCCGAACGAACAAAACTTGCGTACATAGCGATTTTAACAATGTAAGCCGTGAAGCGGTTCTTCTCAATTTCCTTGATGTTGCACAAGAATTTTAGACAAATCTCGCTTACTGACACGTAACTAAGACGTTTCGAACGAACAAAACTTGCGTACATAGCGATCTCAGCTATGTGCGCAGAAAAACTTATATCCTCAATTTCCTTAATGTTGCACAAGAATTTTAGACAAATCTCACTTACTGACACGTAACTAAGACATTTCGAACGAACAAAACTTTCGTACATAGCGATCTCAGCTTTGTGCGCAGAAAAACGTATATCCTCAATTTCCTTAATGTCGTGCAAGAATTTTCGACTAAACTCACTTACTGACCCGTAACTAAGACGTTCCGAACGAACAAAACTTGCGTACATAGCGATTTTAACAATGTAAGCCGTGAAGCGGTTCTTCTCAATTTCCTTGATGTTGCACAAGAATTTTAGACAAATCTCGCTTACTGACTCGTAACTAAGACGTTTCGAACGAACAAAACTTGCGTACATAGCGATCTCAGCTTTGTGCGCAGAAAACTTATATCCTCAATTTCCTTAATGTCGTGCAAGAATTTTCGACTAAACTCACTTACTGACACGTAACTAAGACGTTCCGAACGAACAAAACTTGCGTACATAGCGATCTCAGCTTTGTGCGCAGAAAAACGTATATCCTCAAATTCCTTAATGTCGTGCAAGAATTTTCGACTAAACTCACTTACTGACACGTAACTAAGACGTTCCGAACGAACAAAACTTGCGTACATAGCGATCTCAGTTTTGTGCGCAGAAAAACGTATATCCTCAATTTCCTTAATGTCGTGCAAGAATTTTCGACTAAACTCACTTACTGACACGTAACTAAGACGTTCCGAACGAACAAAACTTGCGTACATAGCGATTTTAACAATGTAAGCCGTGAAGCGGTTCTTCTCAATTTCCTTGATGTTGCACAAGAATTTTAGACAAATCTCGCTTACTGACACGTAACTAAGACGTTTCGAACGAACAAAACTTGCGTACATAGCGATCTCAGCTTTATGCGCAGAAAAACGTATATCCTCAATTTCCTTAATGTCGTGCAAGAATTTTAGACAAATCTCGCTTACTGACACGTAACTAAGACGTTTCGAACGAACAAAACTTGCGTACATAGCGACCTCAGCTTTGTGCGCAGAAAAACTTTTATCCTCAAATTCCTTAATGTCGTGCAAGAATTTTCGACTAAACTCACTCACTGACACGTAACTAAGACGTTCCGAACGAACAAAACTTGCGTACAAAGCGATTTTAACAATGTAAGCCGTGAAGCGGTTCTTCTCAATTTCCTTGATGTTGCCCAAGAATTTTAGACAAATGTCACTTACTGACACGTAACTAAGACGTTCCGAACGAACAAAACTTGCGTACATAACGATTTTAACAATGTATGCCTCGAAGCGGTTCTTCTCAATTTCCTTGATGTTGCACAAGAATTTTAGACAAATCTCACTTACTGACACGTAACTAGGACGTTTCGAACGAACAAAACTTGCGTACATAGCGATCTCAGCTTTGTGCGCAGAAAAACGTATATCCTCAATTTCCTTAACGTCGTGCAAGAATTTTCGACTAAACTCACATACTGACACGTAACTAAGACGTTCCGAACGACCAAAACTTGCGTACATAGCGATTTTAACAATGTATGCCGTGAAGCGGTTCTTATAAATTTCCTTGATGTTGCACAAGAATTTTAGACAAATCTCACTTACTGACACGTAACTAAGACATTTCGAACGAACAAAACTTTCGTACATAGCGATCTCAGCTTTGTGCGCAGAAAAACGTATATCCTCAATTTCCTTAATGTCGTGCAAGAATTTTCGACTAAACTCACTTACTGACACGTAACTAAGACGTTCCGAACGAACAAAACTTGCGTACATAGCGATTTTAACAATGTAAGCCGTGAAGCGGTTCTTCTCAATTTCCTTGATGTTGCACAAGAATTTTAGACAAATCTCGCTTACTGACTCGTAACTAAGACGTTTCGAACGAACAAAACTTGCGTACATAGCGATCTCAGCTTTGTGCGCAGAAAACTTATATCCTCAATTTCCTTAATGTCGTGCAAGAATTTTCGACTAAACTCACTTACTGACACGTAACTAAGACGTTCCGAACGAACAAAACTTGCGTACATAGCGATCTCAGCTTTGTGCGCAGAAAAACGTATATCCTCAAATTCCTTAATGTCGTGCAAGAATTTTCGACTAAACTCACTTACTGACACGTAACTAAGACGTTCCGAACGAACAAAACTTGCGTACATAGCGACCTCAGCTTTGTGCGCAGAAAAACTTTTATCCTCAAATTCTTTAATGTCGTGCAAGAATTTTCGACTAAACTCACTCACTGACACGTAACTAAGACGTTCCGAACGAACAAAACTTGCGTACAAAGCGATTTTAACAATGTAAGCCGTGAAGCGGTTCTTCTCAATTTCCTTGATGTTGCCCAAGAATTTTAGACAAATATCACTTACTGACACGTAACTAAGACGTTCCGAACGAACAAAACTTGCGTACATAACGATTTTAACAATGTATGCCTCGAAGCGGTTCTTCTCAATTTCCTTGATGTTGCACAAGAATTTTAGACAAATCTCACTTACTGACACGTAACTAGGACGTTTCGAACGAACAAAACTTGCGTACATAGCGATCTCAGCTTTGTGCGCAGAAAAACGTATATCCTCAATTTCCTTAATGTCGTGCAAGAATTTTCGACTAAACTCACTTACTGACACGTAACTAAGACGTTCCGAACGAACAAAACTTGCGTACATAGCGATTTTAACAATGTAAGCCGTGAAGCGGTTCTTCTCAATTTCCTTGATGTTGCACAAGAATTTTAGACAAATCTCGCTTACTGACTCGTAACTAAGACGTTTCGAACGAACAAAACTTGCGTACATAGCGATCTCAGCTTTGAGCGCAGAAAACTTATATCCTCAATTTCCTTAATGTCGTGCAAGAATTTTCGACTAAACTCACTTACTGACACGTAACTAAGACGTTCCGAACGAACAAAACTTGCGTACATAGCGATCTCAGCTTTGTGCGCAGAAAAACGTATATCCTCAAATTCCTTAATGTCGTGCAAGAATTTTCGACTAAACTCACTTACTGACACGTAACTAAGACGTTCCGAACGAACAAAACTTGCGTACATAGCGATCTCAGTTTTGTGCGCATAAAAACGTATATCCTCAATTTCCTTAATGTCGTGCAAGAATTTTCGACTAAACTCACTTACTGACACGTAACTAAGACGTTCCGAACGAACAAAACTTGCGTACATAGCGATTTTAACAATGTAAGCCGTGAAGCGGTTCTTCTCAATTTCCTTGATGTTGCACAAGAATTTTAGACAAATCTCGCTTACTGACACGTAACTAAGACGTTTCGAACGAACAAAACTTGCGTACATAGCGATCTCAGCTATGTGCGCAGAAAAACTTATATCCTCAATTTCCTTAATGTTGCACAAGAATTTTAGACAAATCTCACTTACTGACACGTAACTAAGACATTTCGAACGAACAAAACTTTCGTACATAGCGATCTCAGCTTTGTGCGCAGAAAAACGTATATCCTCAATTTCCTTAATGTCGTGCAAGAATTTTCGACTAAACTCACTTACTGACCCGTAACTAAGACGTTCCGAACGAACAAAACTTGCGTACATAGCGATTTTAACAATGTAAGCCGTGAAGCGGTTCTTCTCAATTTCCTTGATGTTGCACAAGAATTTTAGACAAATCTCGCTTACTGACTCGTAACTAAGACGTTTCGAACGAACAAAACTTGCGTACATAGCGATCTCAGCTTTGTGCGCAGAAAACTTATATCCTCAATTTCCTTAATGTCGTGCAAGAATTTTCGAATAAACTCACTTACTGACACGTAACTAAGACGTTCCGAACGAACAAAACTTGCGTACATAGCGATCTCAGCTTTGTGCGCAGAAAAACGTATATCCTCAAATTCCTTAATGTCGTGCAAGAATTTTCGACTAAACTCACTTACTGACACGTAACTAAGACGTTCCGAACGAACAAAACTTGCGTACATAGCGATTTTAACAATGTAAGCCGTGAAGCGGTTCTTCTCAATTTCCTTGATGTTGCACAAGAATTTTAGACAAATCTCGCTTACTGACTCGTAACTAAGACGTTTCGAACGAACAAAACTTGCGTACATAGCGATCTCAGCTTTGTGCGCAGAAAACTTATATCCTCAATTTTCTTAATGTCGTGCAAGAATTTTCGACTAAACTCACTTACTGACACGTAACTAAGACGTTCCGAACGAACAAAACTTGCGTACATAGCGATCTCAGCTTTGTGCGCAGAAAAACGTATATCCTCAAATTCCTTAATGTCGTGCAAGAATTTTCGACTAAACTCACTTACTGACACGTAACTAAGACGTTCCGAACGAACAAAACTTGCGTACATAGCGATCTCAGTTTTGTGCGCAGAAAAACGTATATCCTCAATTTCCTTAATGTCGTGCAAGAATTTTCGACTAAACTCACTTACTGACACGTAACTAAGACGTTCCGAACGAACAAAACTTGCGTACATAGCGATTTTTACAATGTAAGCCGTGAAGCGGTTCTTCTCAATTTCCTTGATGTTGCACAAGAATTTTAGACAAATCTCGCTTACTGACACGTAACTAAGACGTTTCGAACGAACAAAACTTGCGTACATAGCGATCTCAGCTATGTGCGCAGAAAAACTTATATCCTCAATTTCCTTAATGTTGCACAAGAATTTTAGACAAATCTCACTTACTGACACGTAACTAGGACGTTCCGAACGAACAAAACTTGCGTACATAACGATTTTAACAATGTATGCCTCGAAGCGGTTCTTCTCAATTTCCTTGATGTTGCACAAGAATTTTAGACAAATCTCACTTACTGACACGTAACTAGGACGTTTCGAACGAACAAAACTTGCGTACATAGCGATCTCAGCTTTGTGCGCAGAAAAAAGTATATCCTCAATTTTCTTAATGTCGTGCAAGGATTTTCGACTAAACTCACTTACTGACACGTAACTAAGACGTTCCGAACGAACAAAACTTGAGTACATAGCGATCTCAGCTTTGTGCGCAGAAAAACGTATATCCTCAATTTCCTTAACGTCGTGCAAGAATTTTCGACTAAACTCACATACTGACACGTAACTAAGACGTTCCGAACGACCAAAACTTGCGTACATAGCGATTTTAACAATGTATGCCGTGAAGCGGTTCTTATAAATTTCCTTGATGTTGCACAAGAATTTTAGACAAATCTCACTTACTGACACGTAACTAAGACATTTCGAACGAACAAAACTTTCGTACATAGCGATCTCAGCTTTGTGCGCAGAAAAACGTATATCCTCAATTTCCTTAATGTCGTGCAAGAATTTTCGACTAAACTCACTTACTGACACGTAACTAAGACGTTCCGAACGAACAAAACTTGCGTACATAGCGATTTTAACAATGTAAGCCGTGAAGCGGTTCTTCTCAATTTCCTTGATGTTGCACAAGAATTTTAGACAAATCTCGCTTACTGACTCGTAACTAAGACGTTTCGAACGAACAAAACTTGCGTACATAGCGATCTCAGCTTTGTGCGCAGAAAACTTATATCCTCAATTTCCTTAATGTCGTGCAAGAATTTTCGACTAAACTCACTTACTGACACGTAACTAAGACGTTCCGAACGAACAAAACTTGCGTACATAGCGATCTCAGCTTTGTGCGCAGAAAAACGTATATCCTCAAATTCCTTAATGTCGTGCAAGAATTTTCGACTAAACTCACTTACTGACACGTAACTAAGACGTTCCGAACGAACAAAACTTGCGTACATAGCGACCTCAGCTTTGTGCGCAGAAAAACTTTTATCCTCAAATTCTTTAATGTCGTGCAAGAATTTTCGACTAAACTCACTCACTGACACGTAACTAAGACGTTCCGAACGAACAAAACTTGCGTACAAAGCGATTTTAACAATGTAAGCCGTGAAGCGGTTCTTCTCAATTTCCTTGATGTTGCCCAAGAATTTTAGACAAATGTCACTTACTGACACGTAACTAAGACGTTTCGAAAGAACAAAACTTGCGTACATAACGATTTTAACAATGTATGCCTCGAAGCGGTTCTTCTCAATTTCCTTGATGTTGCACAAGAATTTTAGACAAATCTCACTTACTGACACGTAACTAGGACGTTTCGAACGAACAAAACTTGCGTACATAGCGATCTCAGCTTTGTGCGCAGAAAAACGTATATCCTCAATTTCCTTAATGTCGTGCAAGAATTTTCGACTAAACTCACTTACTGACACGTAACTAAGACGTTCCGAACGAACAAAACTTGCGTACATAGCGATCTCAGTTTTGTGCGCATAAAAACGTATATCCTCAATTTCCTTAATGTCGTGCAAGAATTTTCGACTAAACTCACTTACTGACACGTAACTAAGACGTTCCGAACGAACAAAACTTGCGTACATAGCGATTTTAACAATGTAAGCCGTGAAGCGGTTCTTCTCAATTTCCTTGATGTTGCACAAGAATTTTAGACAAATCTCGCTTACTGACACGTAACTAAGACGTTTCGAACGAACAAAACTTGCGTACATAGCGATCTCAGCTATGTGCGCAGAAAAACTTATATCCTCAATTTCCTTAATGTTGCACAAGAATTTTAGACAAATCTCACTTACTGACACGTAACTAAGACATTTCGAACGAACAAAACTTTCGTACATAGCGATCTCAGCTTTGTGCGCAGAAAAACGTATATCCTCAATTTCCTTAATGTCGTGCAAGAATTTTCGACTAAACTCACTTACTGACCCGTAACTAAGACGTTCCGAACGAACAAAACTTGCGTACATAGCGATTTTAACAATGTAAGCCGTGAAGCGGTTCTTCTCAATTTCCTTGATTTTGCACAAGAATTTTAGACAAATCTCGCTTACTGACTCGTAACTAAGACGTTTCGAACGAACAAAACTTGCGTACATAGCGATCTCAGCTTTGTGCGCAGAAAACTTATATCCTCAATTTCCTTAATGTCGTGCAAGAATTTTCGAATAAACTCACTTACTGACACGTAACTAAGACGTTCCGAACGAACAAAACTTGCGTACATAGCGATCTCAGCTTTGTGCGCAGAAAAACGTATATCCTCAAATTCCTTAATGTCGTGCAAGAATTTTCGACTAAACTCACTTACTGACACGTAACTAAGACGTTCCGAACGAACAAAACTTGCGTACATAGCGATTTTAACAATGTAAGCCGTGAAGCGGTTCTTCTCAATTTCCTTGATGTTGCACAAGAATTTTAGACAAATCTCGCTTACTGACTCGTAACTAAGACGTTTCGAACGAACAAAACTTGCGTACATAGCGATCTCAGCTTTGTGCGCAGAAAACTTATATCCTCAATTTTCTTAATGTCGTGCAAGAATTTTCGACTAAACTCACTTACTGACACGTAACTAAGACGTTCCGAACGAACAAAACTTGCGTACATAGCGATCTCAGCTTTGTGCGCAGAAAAACGTATATCCTCAAATTCCTTAATGTCGTGCAAGGATTTTCGACTAAACTCACTTACTGACACGTAACTAAGACGTTCCGAACGAACAAAACTTGCGTACATAGCGATCTCAGTTTTGTGCGCAGAAAAACGTATATCCTCAATTTCCTTAATGTCGTGCAAGAATTTTCGACTAAACTCACTTACTGACACGTAACTAAGACGTTCCGAACGAACAAAACTTGCGTACATAGCGATTTTTACAATGTAAGCCGTGAAGCGGTTCTTCTCAATTTCCTTGATGTTGCACAAGAATTTTAGACAAATCTCGCTTACTGACACGTAACTAAGACGTTTCGAACGAACAAAACTTGCGTACATAGCGATCTCAGCTATGTGCGCAGAAAAACTTATATCCTCAATTTCCTTAATGTTGCACAAGAATTTTAGACAAATCTCACTTACTGACACGTAACTAGGACGTTCCGAACGAACAAAACTTGCGTACATAACGATTTTAACAATGTATGCCTCGAAGCGGTTCTTCTCAATTTCCTTGATGTTGCACAAGAATTTTAGACAAATCTCACTTACTGACACGTAACTAGGACGTTTCGAACGAACAAAACTTGCGTACATAGCGATCTCAGCTTTGTGCGCAGAAAAAAGTATATCCTCAATTTTCTTAATGTCGTGCAAGGATTTTCGACTAAACTCACTTACTGACACGTAACTAAGACGTTCCGAACGAACAAAACTTGAGTACATAGCGATCTCAGCTTTGTGCGCAGAAAAACGTATATCCTCAATTTCCTTAACGTCGTGCAAGAATTTTCGACTAAACTCACATACTGACACGTAACTAAGACGTTCCGAACGACCAAAACTTGCGTACATAGCGATTTTAACAATGTATGCCGTGAAGCGGTTCTTATAAATTTCCTTGATGTTGCACAAGAATTTTAGACAAATCTCACTTACTGACACGTAACTAAGACATTTCGAACGAACAAAACTTTCGTACATAGCGATCTCAGCTTTGTGCGCAGAAAAACGTATATCCTCAATTTCCTTAATGTCGTGCAAGAATTTTCGACTAAACTCACTTACTGACACGTAACTAAGACGTTCCGAACGAACAAAACTTGCGTACATAGCGATTTTAACAATGTAAGCCGTGAAGCGGTTCTTCTCAATTTCCTTGATGTTGCACAAGAATTTTAGACAAATCTCGCTTACTGACTCGTAACTAAGACGTTTCGAACGAACAAAACTTGCGTACATAGCGATCTCAGCTTTGTGCGCAGAAAACTTATATCCTCAATTTCCTTAATGTCGTGCAAGAATTTTCGACTAAACTCACTTACTGACACGTAACTAAGACGTTCCGAACGAACAAAACTTGCGTACATAGCGATCTCAGCTTTGTGCGCAGAAAAACGTATATCCTCAAATTCCTTAATGTCGTGCAAGAATTTTCGACTAAACTCACTTACTGACACGTAACTAAGACGTTCCGAACGAACAAAACTTGCGTACATAGCGACCTCAGCTTTGTGCGCAGAAAAACTTTTATCCTCAAATTCTTTAATGTCGTGCAAGAATTTTCGACTAAACTCACTCACTGACACGTAACTAAGACGTTCCGAACGAACAAAACTTGCGTACAAAGCGATTTTAACAATGTAAGCCGTGAAGCGGTTCTTCTCAATTTCCTTGATGTTGCCCAAGAATTTTAGACAAATGTCACTTACTGACACGTAACTAAGACGTTTCGAAAGAACAAAACTTGCGTACATAACGATTTTAACAATGTATGCCTCGAAGCGGTTCTTCTCAATTTCCTTGATGTTGCACAAGAATTTTAGACAAATCTCACTTACTGACACGTAACTAGGACGTTTCGAACGAACAAAACTTGCGTACATAGCGATCTCAGCTTTGTGCGCAGAAAAACGTATATCCTCAATTTCCTTAATGTCGTGCAAGAATTTTCGACTAAACTCACTTACTGACACGTAACTAAGACGTTCCGAACGAACAAAACTTGCGTACATAGCGATTTTAACAATGTAAGCCGTGAAGCGGTTCTTCTCAATTTCCTTGATGTTGCACAAGAATTTTAGACAAATCTCGCTTACTGACTCGTGACTAAGACGTTTCGAACGAACAAAACTTGCGTACATAGCGATCTCAGCTTTGTGCGCAGAAAACTTATATCTTCAATTTCCTTAATGTCGTGCAAGAATTTTCGACTAAACTCACTTACTGACACGTAACTAAGACGTTCCGAACGAACAAAACTTGCGTACATAGCGATCTCAGCTTTGTGCGCAGAAAAACGTATATCCTCAAATTCCTTAATGTCGTGCAAGAATTTTCGACTAAACTCACTTACTGACACGTAACTAAGACGTTCCGAACGAACAAAACTTGCGTACATAGCGATCTCAGTTTTGTGCGCAGAAAAACGTATATCCTCAATTTCCTTAATGTCGTGCAAGAATTTTCGACTAAACTCACTTACTGACACGTAACTAAGACGTTCCGAACGAACAAAACTTGCGTACATAGCGATTTTAACAATGTAAGCCGTGAAGCGGTTCTTCTCAATTTCCTTGATGTTGCACAAGAATTTTAGACAAATCTCGCTTACTGACACGTAACTAAGACGTTCCGAACGAACAAAACTTGCGTACATAGCGATCTCAGCTATGTGCGCAGAAAAACTTATATCCTCAATTTCCTTAATGTTGCACAAGAATTTTAGACAAATCTCACTTACTGACACGTAACTAAGACATTTCGAACGAACAAAACTTTCGTACATAGCGATCTCAGCTTTGTGCGCAGAAAAACGTATATCCTCAATTTCCTTAATGTCGTGCAAGAATTTTCGACTAAACTCACTTACTGACCCGTAACTAAGACGTTCCGAACGAACAAAACTTGCGTACATAGCGATTTTAACAATGTAAGCCGTGAAGCGGTTCTTCTCAATTTCCTTGATGTTGCACAAGAATTTTAGACAAATCTCGCTTACTGACTCGTAACTAAGACGTTTCGAACGAACAAAACTTGCGTACATAGCGATCTCAGCTTTGTGCGCAGAAAACTTATATCCTCAATTTCCTTAATGTCGTGCAAGAATTTTCGACTAAACTCACTTACTGACACGTAACTAAGACGTTCCGAACGAACAAAACTTGCGTACATAGCGATCTCAGCTTTGTGCGCAGAAAAACGTATATCCTCAAATTCCTTAATGTCGTGCAAGAATTTTCGACTAAACTCACTTACTGACACGTAACTAAGACGTTCCGAACGAACAAAACTTGCGTACATAGCGATCTCAGTTTTGTGCGCAGAAAAACGTATATCCTCAATTTCCTTAATGTCGTGCAAGAATTTTCGACTAAACTCACTTACTGACACGTAACTAAGACGTTCCGAACGAACAAAACTTGCGTACATAGCGATTTTAACAATGTAAGCCGTGAAGCGGTTCTTCTCAATTTCCTTGATGTTGCACAAGAATTTTAGACAAATCTCGCTTACTGACACGTAACTAAGACGTTTCGAACGAACAAAACTTGCGTACATAGCGATCTCAGCTATGTGCTCAGAAAAACTTATATCCTCAATTTCCTTAATGTTGCACAAGAATTTTAGACAAATCTCGCTTACTGACTCGTAACTAAGACGTTTCGAACGAACAAAACTTGCGTACATAGCGATCTCAGCTTTGTGCGCAGAAAAACTATTAACCTCAATTTCCTTAATGTCGTGCAAGAATTTTCGACTAAACTCACTTACTGACACGTAACTAAGACCTTCCGAACGAACAAAACTTGCGTACATAGCGATTTTAACAATGTAAGCCGTGAAGCGGTTCTTCTCAATTTCCTTGATGTTGCACAAGAATTTTAGACAAATCTCGCTTACTGACACGTAACTAAGACGTTTCGAACGAACAAAACTTGCGTACATAGCGATCTCAGCTTTGTGCGCAGAAAAACGTATATCCTCAATTGCCTTAATGTCGTGCAAGGATTTTCGACTAAACTCACTTACTGACACGTAACTAAGACGTTCCGAACGAACAAAACTTGCGTACATAGCGATCTCAGCTTTGTGCGCAGAAAACGTATATCCTCAATTTCCGTAATGTCGTGCAAGAATTTTCGACTAAACTCACTTACAGACACGTAACTAAGACGTTCCGAACGAACAAAACTTGCGTACATAGCGATTTTAACAATGTATGCCGTGAAGCGGTTCTTATCAATTTCCTTGATGTTGCACAAGAATTTTAGACAAATGTCACTTACTGACACGTAACTAAGACGTTCCAAACGAACAAAACTTGCGTACATAGCGATCTCAGTTTTGTGCGCAGAAAAACGTATATCCTCAATTTCCTTAATGTCGTGCAAGAATTTTCGACTAAACTCACTTACTGACACGTAACTAAGACGTTCCGAACGAACAAAACTTGCGTACATAGCGATTTTAACAATGGAAGCCGTGAAACGGTTCTTCTCAATTTCCTTGATGTTGCACAAGAATTTTAGACAAATCTCGCTTACTGACACGTAACTAAGACGTTTCGAACGAACAAAACTTGCGTACATAGCGATCTCAGCTATGTGCGCAGAAAAACTTATATCCTCAATTTCCTTAATGTTGCACAAGAATTTTAGACAAATCTCGCTTACTGACTCGTAACTAAGACGTTTCGAACGAACAAAACTTGCGTACATAGCGATCTCAGCTTTGTGCGCAGAAAAACTATTAACCTCAATTTCCTTAATGTCGTGCAAGAATTTTCGACTAAACTCACTTACTGACACGTAACTAAGACGTTCCGAACGAACAAAACTTGCGTACATAGCGATTTTAACAATGTAAGCCGTGAAGCGGTTCTTCTCAATTTCCTTGATGTTGCACAAGAATTTTAGACAAATCTCGCTTACTGACACGTAACTAAGACGTTTCGAACGAACAAAACTAGCGTACATAGCGATCTCAGCTTTGTGCGCAGAAAAACGTATATCCTCAATTGCCTTAATGTCGTGCAAGGATTTTCGACTAAACTCACTTACTGACACGTAACTAAGACGTTCCGAACGAACAAAACTTGCGTACATAGCGATCTCAGCTTTGTGCGCAGAAAACGTATATCCTCAATTTCCTTAATGTCGTGCAAGAATTTTCGACTAAACTCACTTACAGACACGTAACTAAGACGTTCCGAACGAACAAAACTTGCGTACATAGCGATTTTAACAATGTATGCCGTGAAGCGGTTCTTATCAATTTCCTTGATGTTGCACAAGAATTTTAGACAAATGTCACTTACTGACACGTAACTAAGACGTTCCAAACGAACAAAACTTGCGTACATAGCGATCTCAGCTTCGTGCGCAGAAAAACGTATATCCTCAATTTCCTTAATGTCGTGCAAGAATTTTCGACTAAACTCACTTACTGACACGTAACTAAGACGTTCCGAACGAACAAAACTTGCGTACAAAGCGATTTTAACAATGTAAGCCGTGAAGCGGTTCTTCTCAATTTCCTTGATGTTGCACAAGAATTTTAGACAAATCTCACTTACTGACACGTAACTAAGACATTTCGAACGAACAAAACTTTCGTACATAGCGATCTCAGCTTTGTGCGCAGAAAAACGTATATCCTCTATTTCCTTAATGTCGTGCAAGAATTTTCGACTAAACTCACTTACTGACACGTAACTAAGACGTTCCGAACGAACAAAACTTGCGTACATAGCGATTTTAACAATGTAAGCCGTGAAGCGGTTCTTCTCAATTTCCTTGATGTTGCACAAGAATTTTAGACAAATCTCGCTTACTGACTCGTAACTAAGACGTTTCGAACGAACAAAACTTGCGTACATAGCGATCTCAGCTTTGTGCGCAGAAAAACTTATAACCTTAATTTCCTTAATGTCGTGCAAGAATTTTCGACTAAACTCACTTACTGACACGTAACTAAGACGTTCCGAACGAACAAAACTTGCGTACATAGCGATTTTAACAATGTAAGCCGTGAAGCGGTTCTTCTCAATTTCCTTGATTTTGCACAAGAATTTTAGACAAATCTCGCTTACTGACACGTAACTAAGACGTTTCGAACGAACAAAACCTGCGTACATAGCGATCTCAGCATTGTGCGCAGAAAAACGTATATCCTCAATTGCCTTAAAGTCGTGCAAGGATTTTCGACTAAACTCACTTTCTGACACGTAACTAAGACGTTCCGAACGAACAAAACTTGCGTACATAGCGATCTCAGCTTTGTGCGCAGAAAACGTATATCCTCAATTTCCTTAATGTCGTGCAAGAATTTTCGACTAAACTCACTTACAGACACGTAACTAAGACGTTCCGAACGAACAAAACTTGCGTACATAGCGATTTTAACAATGTATGCCGTGAAGCGGTTCTTATCAATTTCCTTGATGTTGCACAAGAATTTTAGACAAATGTCACTTACTGACACGTAACTAAGACGTTCCAAACGAACAAAACTTGCGTACATAGCGATCTCAGCTTCGTGCGCAGAAAAACGTATATCCTCAATTTCCTTAATGTCGTGCAAGAATTTTCGACTAAACTCACTTACTGACACGTAACTAAGACGTTCCGAACGAACAAAACTTGCGTACATAGCGATTTCAGCTTTGTGCGCAGAAAAACGTATATCCTCAATTTCCTTAATGTAGTGCAAGAATTTTCAACTAAACTCACTTACTGACACGTAACTAAGACGTTCCGAACGAACAAAACTTGCGTACATAGCTATCTCAAGTCTGTGCGCAGAAAACCGTTTCTCCTCAATTTCCTTGATGTTGTACAAGAAATTTCGACCAATCTCACTTACTGACACGTAACTAAGACGTTCCGCACAACCGAAACTTGCGTACATAGCTATCTCAACTCTGTACGCATAAAACCGTTTTTTCTCAATTTCCTTGATGTTGTACCAGAATTTTTTGCAAATCTCACTTACTGACACGTAACTAAGACGTTCCGAGCGACCGAAACTTGCGTACATAGCTATCTCAACTCTGTGCGCAGAAAACCGTTTCTTCTCAATTTCCTTGATGTTGTACAAGAAATTTCGACTAATCTCGCTTACTGACACGTAACTAAGACGTTCCGAACGACCGAAACTTGCGTACATAGATATCTCAACTTTTTGCGCAGAAAACCGTTTCTCCTCAATTTCCTTGATGTTGTACAAGAAATTTCGACCAATCTCACTTACTGACACGTAACTAAGACGTTCCGAGCGACCGAAACTTGCGTACATAGCTATCTCAACTCTGTACGCATAAAACCGTTTTTTCTCAATTTCCTTGATGTTGTACAAAAAATATCGACTTATCTCACTTACTGACACGTAACTGAGAGGTTCCGAACGACCGAAACATGCGTACATAGCTATCTCAACTCTGTGCGCAGAAAAGCGTTTCAACTCAATTTCCTTGATGTTGTACCAGAATTTTTTGCAAATCTCACTTACTGACACGTAACTAAGACGTTCCGAGCGACCGAAACTTGCGTACATAGCTATCTCAACTCTGTGCGCAGAAAACCGTTTCTTCTCAATTTCCTTGATGTTGTACAAGAAATTTCGACTAATCTCGCTTACTGACACGTAACTAAGACGTTCCGAGCGACCGAAACTTGCGTACATAGCTATCTCAACTCTTTGCGCAGAAAACCGTTTCTCCTCAATTTCCTTGATGTTGTACAAGAAATTTCGACCAATCTCACTTACTGACACGTAACTAAGACGTTCCGAGCGACCGAAACTTGCGTACATAGCTATCTCAACTCTGTGCGCAGAAAACCGTTTCTTCTCAATTTCTTTGATGTTGTACCAGAATTTTCTGCAAATCTCACTTACTGACACGTAACTAAGACGTTCCGAGCGACCGAAACTTGCGTACATAGCTATCTCAACTCTTTGCGCAGAAAACCGTTTCTTCTCAATTTCCTTGATGTTGTACCAGAATTTTCTGCAAATCTCACTTACTGACACGTAACTAAGACGTTCCGAGCGACCGAAACTTGCGTACATAGCTATCTCAACTCTTTGCGCAGAAAACCGTTTCTTCTCAATTTCCTTGATGTTGTACCAGAATTTTCTGCAAATCTCACTTACTGACACGTAACTAAGACGTTCCGAGCGACCGAAACTTGCGTACATAGCTATCTCAAGTCTGTGCGCAGAAAACCGTTTCTCCTCAATTTCCTTGATGTTGTACAAGAAATTTCGACAAATCTCACTTACTGACACGTAACTAAGACGTTCCGCACAACCGAAACCTGCGTACATAACTATCTCAACTCTGTGCGCAGAAAACCGTTTCTTCTCAATTTCCTTGATGTTGTACAAGAAATTTCGACTAATCTCGCTTACTGACACGTAACTAAGACGTTCCGAACGACCGAAACTTGCGTACATAGATATCTCACCTTTTTGCGCAGAAAACCGTTTCTCCTCAATTTCCTTGATGTTGTACAAGAAATTTCGACCAATCTCACTTACTGACACGTAACTAAGACGTTCCGAGCGACCGAAACTTGCGTACATAGCTATCTCAACTCTGTACGCATAAAACCGTTTTTTCTCAATTTCCTTGATGTTGTACAAGAAATTTCGACTTATCTCACTTACTGACACGTAACTGAGACGTTCCGAACGACCGAAACATGCGTACATAGCTATCTCAACTCTGTGCGCAGAAAAGCGTTTCTCCTCAATTTCCTTGATGTTGTACCAGAATTTTTTGCAAATCTCACTTACTGACACGTAACTAAGACGTTCCGAGCGACCGAAACTTGCGTACATAGCTATCTCAACTCTGTGCGCAGAAAACCGTTTCTCCTCAATTTCCTTGATGTTGTACAAGAAATTTCGACCAATCTCACTTACTGACACGTGACTAAGACGTTCCGCACAACCGAAACCTGCGTACATAGCTATCTCAACTCTGTGCGCATAAAACCGTTTCTTCTTAATTTCCTTGATGTTGTACAAGAAATTTCGACTTATCTCACTTACTGACACGTAACTAAGACGTTCCGAACGACCGAAACTTGCGTACATAGCTATCTCAACTCTGTGCGCAGAAAACCGTTTCTCCTCAATTTCCTTGATGTTGTACAAGAAATTTCGACCAATCTCACTTACTGACACGTAACTAAGACGTTCCGAACGACCGAAACTTGCGTACATAGCTATCTCAACTCTGTACGCATAAAACCGTTTTTTCTCAATTTCCTTGATGTTGTACAAGAAATTTCGACTTATCTCACTTACTGACACGTAACTGAGAGGTTCCGAACGACCGAAACATGCGTACATAGCTATCTCAACTCTGTGCGCAGAAAAGCGTTTCTCCTCAATTTCCTTGATGTTGTACCAGAATTTTTTGCAAATCTCACTTACTGACACGTAACTAAGACGTTCCGAGCGACCGAAACTTGCGTACATAGCTATCTCAACTCTGTGCGCAGAAAACCGTTTCTTCTCAATTTCCTTGATGTTGTACAAGAAATTTCGACTAATCTCGCTTACTGACACGTAACTAAGACGTTCCGAAAGACCGAAACTTGCGTACATAGATATCTCAACTTTTTGCGCAGAAAACCGTTTCTCCTCAATTTCCTTGATGTTGTACAAGAAATTTCGACCAATCTCACTTACTGACACGTAACTAAGACGTTCCGAGCGACCGAAACTTGCGTACATAGCTATCTCAACTCTGTGCGCAGAAAACCGTTTCTTCTCAATTTCTTTGATGTTGTACCAGAATTTTCTGCAAATCTCACTTACTGACACGTAACTAAGACGTTCCGAGCGACCGAAACTTGCGTACATAGCTATCTCAACTCTTTGCGCAGAAAACCGTTTCTTCTCAATTTCCTTGATGTTGTACCAGAATTTTCTGCAAATCTCACTTACTGACACGTAACTAAGACGTTCCGAGCGACCGAAACTTGCGTACATAGCTATCTCAACTCTTTGCGCAGAAAACCGTTTCTTCTCAATTTCCTTGATGTTGTACCAGAATTTTCTGCAAATCTCACTTACTGACACGTAACTAAGACGTTCCGAGCGACCGAAACTTGCGTACATAGCTATCTCAACTCTGTACGCATAAAACCGTTTTTTCTCAATTTCCTTGATGTTGTACAAGAAATTTCGACTTATCTCACTTACTGACACGTAACTGAGACGTTCCGAACGACCGAAACATGCGTACATAGCTATCTCAACTCTGTGCGCAGAAAAGCGTTTCTCCTCAATTTCCTTGATGTTGTACCAGAATTTTTTGCAAATCTCACTTACTGACACGTAACTAAGACGTTCCGAACGACCGAAACTTGCGTACATAGCTATCTCAACTCTGTGCGCAGAAAACCGTTTCTCCTCAATTTCCTTGATGTTGTACAAGAAATTTCGACCAATCTCACTTACTGACACGTAACTAAGACGTTCCGCACAACCGAAACCTGCGTACATAGCTATCTCAACTCTGTGCGCATAAAACCGTTTCTTCTTAATTTCCTTGATGTTGTACAAGAAATTTCGACTTATCGCACTTACTGACACGTAACTAAGACGTTCCGAACGACCGAAACTTGCGTACATAGCTATCTCAACTCTGTGCGCAGAAAACCGTTTCTCCTCAATTTCCTTGATGTTGTACAAGAAATTTCGACCAATCTCACTTACTGACACGTAACTAAGACGTTCCGAGCGAACGAAACTTGCGTACATAACTATCTCAAGTCTGTGCGCAGAAAACCGTTTCTCCTCAATTTCCTTGATGTTGTACAAGAAATTTCGACCAATCTCACTTACTGACACGTAACTAAGAAGTTCCGAACAACCGAAACTTGCGTACATAGCTATCTCAACTCTGTGCGCAGAAAACCGTTTCCTCTCAATTTCTTTGATGTTGTACCAGAATTTTAAGCAAATCTCACTTACTGACACGTAACTACGACGTTCCGAGCGACCGAAACTTGCGTACATAGTTATCTCAAGTCTGTGCGCAGAAAACCGTTTCTCCTCAATTTCCTTGATGTTGTACAAGAAATTTCGACCAATCTCACTTACTGACACGTAACTAAGACGTTCCGCACAACCGAAACCTGCGTACATAGCTATCTCAACTCTGTGCGCATAAAACCGTTTCTTCTTAATTTCCTTGATGTTGTACAAGAAATTTCGACTTATCTCACTTATTGACACGTAACTAAGACGTTCCGAACGACCGAAACTTGCGTACATAGCTATCTCAAGTCTGTGCGTAGAAAACCGTTTCTCCTCTATTTCTTTGATGTTGTACAAGAAATTTCGACTAATCTCACTTACTGACACGTAACTAAGACATTCCGAACGACCGAAACATGCGTACATAGCTATCTCAACTCTGTGCGCAGAAAAGCGTTTCTCCTCAATTTCCTTGATGTTGTACCAGAATTTTCTGCAAATCTCACTTACTGACACGTAACTAAGACGTTCCGAGCGAACGAAACCTGCGTACATAGCTATCTCAACTCTGTGCGCAGAAAACCGTTTCATCTCAATTTCCTTGATGTTGTACCAGAATTTTCTGCAAATCTCACTTACTGACACGTAACTAAGACATTCCGAGCGACCGAAACCTGCGTACATAGCTATCTCAACTCTGTGCGCAGAAAACCGTTTCTCCTCAATTTCCTTGATGTTGTACAAGAAATTTCGACCAATCTCACTTACTGACACGTAACTAAGACGTTCCGCACAACCGAAACCTGCGTACATAGCTATCTCAACTCTGTGCGCATAAAACCGTTTCTTCTTAATTTCCTTGATGTTGTACAAGTATTTCGACTTATCTCACTTACTGACACGTAACTAAGACGTTCCGAACGACCGAAACTTGCGTACATAGCTATCTCAACTCTGTGCGCAGAAAACCGTTTCTCCTCAATTTCCTTGATGTTGTACAAGAAATTTCGACCAATCTCACTTACTGACACGTAACTAAGACGTTCCGCACAACCGAAACCTGCGTACATAGCTATCTCAACTCTGTGCGCATAAAACCGTTTCTTCTCAATTTCCTTGATGTTGTACAAGAAATTTCGACTAATCTCGCTTACTGACACGTAACTAAGACGTTCCGAAAGACCGAAACTTGCGTACATAGATATCTCAACTTTTTGCGCAGAAAACCGTTTCTCCTCAATTTCCTTGATGTTGTACAAGAAATTTCGACCAATCTCACTTACTGACACGTAACTAAGACGTTCCGAGCGACCGAAACTTGCGTACATAGCTATCTCAACTCTGTGCGCAGAAAACCGTTTCTTCTCAATTTCTTTGATGTTGTACCAGAATTTTCTGCAAATCTCACTTACTGACACGTAACTAAGACGTTCCGAGCGACCGAAACTTGCGTACATAGCTATCTCAACTCTTTGCGCAGAAAACCGTTTCTTCTCAATTTCCTTGATGTTGTACCAGAATTTTCTGCAAATCTCACTTACTGACACGTAACTAAGACGTTCCGAGCGACCGAAACTTGCGTACATAGCTATCTCAACTCTTTGCGCAGAAAACCGTTTCTTCTCAATTTCCTTGATGTTGTACCAGAATTTTCTGCAAATCTCACTTACTGACACGTAACTAAGACGTTCCGAGCGACCGAAACTTGCGTACATAGCTATCTCAACTCTTTGCGCAGAAAACCGTTTCTTCTCAATTTCCTTGATGTTGTACCAGAATTTTCTGCAAATCTCACTTACTGACACGTAACTAAGACGTTCCGAGCGACCGAAACTTGCGTACATAGCTATCTCAACTCTGTACGCATAAAACCGTTTTTTCTCAATTTCCTTGATGTTGTACAAGAAATTTCGACTTATCTCACTTACTGACACGTAACTGAGACGTTCCGAACGACCGAAACATGCGTACATAGCTATCTCAACTCTGTGCGCAGAAAAGCGTTTCTCCTCAATTTCCTTGATGTTGTACCAGAATTTTTTGCAAATCTCACTTACTGACACGTAACTAAGACGTTCCGAACGACCGAAACTTGCGTACATAGCTATCTCAACTCTGTGCGCAGAAAACCGTTTCTCCTCAATTTCCTTGATGTTGTACAAGAAATTTCGACCAATCTCACTTACTGACACGTAACTAAGACGTTCCGCACAACCGAAACCTGCGTACATAGCTATCTCAACTCTGTGCGCATAAAACCGTTTCTTCTTAATTTCCTTGATGTTGTACAAGAAATTTCGACTTATCGCACTTACTGACACGTAACTAAGACGTTCCGAACGACCGAAACTTGCGTACATAGCTATCTCAACTCTGTGCGCAGAAAACCGTTTCTCCTCAATTTCCTTGATGTTGTACAAGAAATTTCGACCAATCTCACTTACTGACACGTAACTAAGACGTTCCGAGCGAACGAAACTTGCGTACATAACTATCTCAAGTCTGTGCGCAGAAAACCGTTTCTCCTCAATTTCCTTGATGTTGTACAAGAAATTTCGACCAATCTCACTTACTGACACGTAACTAAGAAGTTCCGAACAACCGAAACTTGCGTACATAGCTATCTCAACTCTGTGCGCAGAAAACCGTTTCCTCTCAATTTCTTTGATGTTGTACCAGAATTTTAAGCAAATCTCACTTACTGACACGTAACTACGACGTTCCGAGCGACCGAAACTTGCGTACATAGTTATCTCAAGTCTGTGCGCAGAAAACCGTTTCTCCTCAATTTCCTTGATGTTGTACAAGAAATTTCGACCAATCTCACTTACTGACACGTAACTAAGACGTTCCGCACAACCGAAACCTGCGTACATAGCTATCTCAACTCTGTGCGCATAAAACCGTTTCTTCTTAATTTCCTTGATGTTGTACAAGAAATTTCGACTTATCTCACTTATTGACACGTAACTAAGACGTTCCGAACGACCGAAACTTGCGTACATAGCTATCTCAAGTCTGTGCGTAGAAAACCGTTTCTCCTCTATTTCTTTGATGTTGTACAAGAAATTTCGACTAATCTCACTTACTGACACGTAACTAAGACATTCCGAACGACCGAAACATGCGTACATAGCTATCTCAACTCTGTGCGCAGAAAAGCGTTTCTCCTCAATTTCCTTGATGTTGTACCAGAATTTTCTGCAAATCTCACTTACTGACACGTAACTAAGACGTTCCGAGCGAACGAAACCTGCGTACATAGCTATCTCAACTCTGTGCGCAGAAAACCGTTTCATCTCAATTTCCTTGATGTTGTACCAGAATTTTCTGCAAATCTCACTTACTGACACGTAACTAAGACATTCCGAGCGACCGAAACCTGCGTACATAGCTATCTCAACTCTGTGCGCAGAAAACCGTTTCTCCTCAATTTCCTTGATGTTGTACAAGAAATTTCGACCAATCTCACTTACTGACACGTAACTAAGACGTTCCGCACAACCGAAACCTGCGTACATAGCTATCTCAACTCTGTGCGCATAAAACCGTTTCTTCTTAATTTCCTTGATGTTGTACAAGTATTTCGACTTATCTCACTTACTGACACGTAACTAAGACGTTCCGAACGACCGAAACTTGCGTACATAGCTATCTCAACTCTGTGCGCAGAAAACCGTTTCTCCTCAATTTCCTTGATGTTGTACAAGAAATTTCGACCAATCTCACTTACTGACACGTAACTAAGACGTTCCGCACAACCGAAACCTGCGTACATAGCTATCTCAACTCTGTGCGCATAAAACCGTTTCTTCTCAATTTCCTTGATGTTGTACAAGAAATTTCGACTAATCTCGCTTACTGATACGTAACTAAGACGTTCCGAGCGACCGAAACTTGCGTACATAGCTATCTCAACTCTGTGCGCAGATAACCGTTTCTCTTCAATTTACTTGATGTTGTACAAGAAATTTCGACTTATCTCACTTACTGACACGTAACTATGACGTTCCGAGCGACCGGAACTTGCGTACATAGCTATCTCAACTCTGTGCGCAGAAAACCGTTTCTTCTCAATTTCTTTGATGTTTTACCAGAATTTTCTGCAAATCTCACTTACTGACACGTAACTAAGACGTTCCGAGCGAACGAAACTTGCGTACATAACTATCTCAAGTCTGTGCGCAGAAAACCGTTTCTCCTCAATTTCCTTTATGTTGTACAAGAAATTTCGACCTATCTCACTTACTGACACGTAACTAACGTTCCGAACAACCGAAACTTGCGTACATAGCTATCTCAACTCTGTGCGCATAAAACCGTTTCTCCTCAATTTCTTTGATGTTGTACCAGATTTTTCTGCAAATCTCACTTACTGACACGTAACTAAGACGTTCCGAGCGAACGAAACTTGCGTACATAGCTATCTCAAATCTGTGCGCAGAAAACCGTTTCTCCTCAATTTCCTTGATGTTGTACAAGAAATTTCGACCAATCTCACTTACTGACACGTAACTAAGACGTTCCGCACAACCGAAACCTGCGTACATAGCTATCTCAACTCTGTGCGCATAAAACCGTTTCTTCTTAATTTCCTTGATGTTGTACAAGAAATTTCGACTTATCTCACTTACTGACACGTAACTAAGACGTTCCGAACGACCGAAAATTGCGTACATAGCTATCTCAACTCTGTGCGCAGAAAACCGTTTCTCCTCAATTTCCTTGATGTTGTACAAGAAATTTCGACCAATATCACTTACTGACACGTAACTAAGACGTTCCGGGAGACCGAAACTTGCGTACATAGCTATCTCAACTCTGTGCGCAGAAAACCGTTTCTTCTCAATTTCTTTGATGTTGTACCAGAATTTTCTGCAAATCTCACTTACTGACACGTAACTAAGACGTTCCGAGCGACCGAAACTTGCGTACATAGCTATCTCAACTCTGTGCGCAGAAAACCGTTTCTCCTCAATTTCCTTGATGTTGTACCAGAATTTTCTGCAAATCTCACTTACCGACACGTAACTAAGACGTTCCGAGCGAACGAAACTTGCGTACATAGCTATCTCAACTCTGTGCGCATAAAACCGTTTCTCCTCAATTTCCTTGATGTTGTAACAGAATTTTCTGCAAATCTCATTTACTGACACGTAACTAAGACGTTCCGAGCGAACGAAACTTGCGTACATAGCTATCTCAAGTCTGTGCGCAGATAACCGTTTCTCCTCAATTTCCTTGATGTTGTAGAAGAAATTTCGACTTATCTCACTTACTGACACGTAACTAAGACGTTCCGAACGACCGAAACTTGCGTACATAGCTATCTCAACTCTGTGCGCAGAAAACCGTTTCTCCTCAATTTCCTTGATGTTGTACAAGAAATTTCGACCAATCTCACTTACTGACACGTAACTAAGACGTTCCGAACGACCGAAACTTGCGTACATAGCTATCTCAACTCTGTGCGCATAAAACCGTTTCTTCTCAATTTCCTTGATGTTGTACAAGAAATTTCGACTAATCTCGCTTACTGACACGTAACTAAGACGTTCCGAGCGAACGAAACTTGCGTACATAGCTATCTCAAGTCTGTGCACAGAAAACCGTTTCTCCTCAATTTCCTTGATGTTGTACAAGAAATTTCGACCAATCTCACTTACTGACACGTAACTAAGACGTTCCGCACAACCGAAACCTGCGTACATAGCTATCTCAACTCTGTGCGCATAAAACCGTTTCTTCTTAATTTCCTTGATGTTGTACAAGAAATTTCGACTTATCTCACTTACTGACACGTAACTAAGACGTTCCGAACGACCGAAACTTGCGTACATAGCTATCTCAAGTCTGTGCGTAGAAAACCGTTTCTCCTCTATTTCTTTGATGTTGTACAAGAAATTTCGACTAATCTCACTTACTAACACGTAACTAAGACATTCCGAACGACCGAAACATGCGTACATAGCTATCTCAACTCTGTGCGCAGAAAAGCGTTTCTCCTCAATTTCCTTGATGTTGTACCAGAATTTTCTGCAAATCTCACTTACCGACACGTAACTAAGACGTTCCGAGCGAACGAAACTTGCGTACATAGCTATCTCAACTCTGTGCGCATAAAACCGTTTCTCCTCAATTTCCTTGATGTTGTACAAGAAATTTCGACCAATCTCACTTACTGACACGTAACTAAGACATTCCGAACGACCGAAACATGCGTACATAGCTATCTCAACTCTGTGCGCAGAAAAGCGTTTCTCCTCAATTTCCTTGAAGTTGTACCAGAATTTTCTGCAAATCTCACTTACTGACACGTAACTAAGACGTTCCGAGCGAACGAAACTTGCGTACATAGCTATCTCAAGTCTGTGCGCAGATAACCGTTTCTCCTCAATTTCCTTGATGTTGTACAAGAAATTTCGACCAATCTCACTTACTGACACGTAACTAAGACGTTCCGCACAACCGAAACCTGCGTACATAGCTATCTCAACTCTCTGCGCATAAAACCGTTTCTTCTTAATTTCCTTAATGTTGTACAAGAAATTTCGACTTATCTCACTTACTGACACGTAACTAAGACGTTCCGAACGAACAAAACTTGCGTACATAACGATTTTAACAATGTATGCCTCGAAGCGGTTCTTCTCAATTTCCTTGATGTTGCACAAGAATTTTAGACAAATCTCACTTACTGACACGTAACTAGGACGTTTCGAACGAACAAAACTTGCGTACATAGCGATCTCAGCTTTGTGCGCAGAAAAACGTATATCCTCAATTTTCTTAATGTCGTGCAAGGATTTTCGACTAAACTCACTTACTGACACGTAACTAAGACGTTCCGAACGAACAAAACTTGAGTACATAGCGATCTCAGCTTTGTGCGCAGAAAAACGTATATCCTCAATTTCCTTAACGTCGTGCAAGAATTTTCGACTAAACTCACATACTGACACGTAACTAAGACGTTCCGAACGACCAAAACTTGCGTACATAGCGATTTTAACAATGTATGCCGTGAAGCGGTTCTTATAAATTTCCTTGATGTTGCACAAGAATTTTAGACAAATCTCACTTACTGACACGTAACTAAGACATTTCGAACGAACAAAACTTTCGTACATAGCGATCTCAGCTTTGTGCGCAGAAAAACGTATATCCTCAATTTCCTTAATGTCGTGAAAGAATTTTCGACTAAACTCACTTACTGACACGTAACTAAGACGTTCCGAACGAACAAAACTTGCGTACATAGCGATTTTAACAATGTAAGCCGTGAAGCGGTTCTTCTCAATTACCTTGATGTTGCACAAGAATTTTAGACAAATCTCGCTTACTGACTCGTAACTAAGACGTTTCGAACGAACAAAACTTGCGTACATAGCGATCTCAGCTTTGTGCGCAGAAAACTTATATCCTCAATTTCCTTAATGTCGTGCAAGAATTTTCGACTAAACTCACTTACTGACACGTAACTAAGACGTTCCGAACGAACAAAACTTGCGTACATAGCGATCTCAGCTTTGTGCGCAGAAAAACGTATATCCTCAAATTCCTTAATGTCGTGCAAGAATTTTCGACTAAACTCACTTACTGACACGTAACTAAGACGTTCCGAACGAACAAAACTTGCGTACATAGCGATCTCAGTTTTGTGCGCAGAAAAACGTATATCCTCAATTTCCTTAATGTCGTGCAAGAATTTTCGACTAAACTCACTTACTGACACGTAACTAAGACGTTCCGAACGAACAAAACTTGCGTACATAGCGATTTTAACAATGTAAGCCGTGAAGCGGTTCTTCTCAATTTCCTTGATGTTGCACAAGAATTTTAGACAAATCTCGCTTACTGACACGTAACTAAGACGTTTCGAACGAACAAAACTTGCGTACATAGCGATCTCAGCTATGTGCGCAGAAAAAATTATATCCTCAATTTCCTTAATGTTGCACAAGAATTTTAGACAAATCTCGCTTACTGACTCGTAACTAAGGCGATTCGAACGAACAAAACTTGCGTACATAGCGATCTCAGCTTTGTGCGCAGAAAAACTATTAACCTCAATTTCCTTAATGTCGTGCAAGAATTTTCGACTAAACTCACTTACTGACACGTAACTAAGACGTTCCGAACGAACAAAACTTGCGTACATAGCGATTTTAACAATGTAAGCCGTGAAGCGGTTCTTCTCAATTTCCTTGATGTTGCACAAGAATTTTAGACAAATCTCGCTTACTGACACGTAACTAAGACGTTTCGAACGAACAAAACTTGCGTACATAGCGATCTCAGCTTTGTGCGCAGAAAAACGTATATCCTCAATTGCCTTAATGTCGTGCAAGGATTTTCGACTAAACTCACTTACTGACACGTAACTAAGACGTTCCGAACGAACAAAACTTGCGTACATAGCGATCTCAGCTTTGTGCGCAGAAAACGTATATCCTCAATTTCCTTAATGTCGTGCAAGAATTTTCGACTAAACTCACTTACAGACACGTAACTAAGACGTTCCGAACGAACAAAACTTGCGTACATAGCGATTTTAACAATGTATGCCGTGAAGCGGTTCTTATCAATTTCCTTGATGTTGCACAAGAATTTTAGACAAATGTCACTTACTGACACGTAACTAAGACGTTCCAAACGAACAAAACTTGCGTACATAGCGATCTCAGTTTTGTGCGCAGAAAAACGTATATCCTCAATTTCCTTAATGTCGTGCAAGAATTTTAGACAAATCTCGCTTACTGACACGTAACTAAGACGTTTCGAACGAACAAAACTTGCGTACATAGCGATCTCAGCTTTGTGCGCAGAAAAACTTTTATCCTCAAATTCCTTAATGTCGTGCAAGAATTTTCGACTAAACTCACTCACTGACACGTAACTAAGACGTTCCGAACGAACAAAACTTGCGTACAAAGCGATTTTAACAATGTAAGCCGTGAAGCGGTTCTTCTCAATTTCCTTGATGTTGCCCAAGAATTTTAGACAAATGTCACTTACTGACACGTAACTAAGACGTTCCGAACGAACAAAACTTGCGTACATAACGATTTTAACAATGTATGCCTCGAAGCGGTTCTTCTCAATTTCCTTGATGTTGCACAAGAATTTTAGACAAATCTCACTTACTGACACGTAACTAGGACGTTTCGAACGAACAAAACTTGCGTACATAGCGATCTCAGCTTTGTGCGCAGAAAAACGTATATCCTCAATTTTCTTAATGTCGTGCAAGGATTTTCGACTAAACTCACTTACTGACACGTAACTAAGACGTTCCGAACGAACAAAACTTGAGTACATAGCGATCTCAGCTTTGTGCGCAGAAAAACGTATATCCTCAATTTCCTTAACGTCGTGCAAGAATTTTCGACTAAACTCACATACTGACACGTAACTAAGACGTTCCGAACGACCAAAACTTGCGTACATAGCGATTTTAACAATGTATGCCGTGAAGCGGTTCTTATAAATTTCCTTGATGTTGCACAAGAATTTTAGACAAATCTCACTTACTGACACGTAACTAAGACATTTCGAACGAACAAAACTTTCGTACATAGCGATCTCAGCTTTGTGCGCAGAAAAACGTATATCCTCAATTTCCTTAATGTCGTGCAAGAATTTTCGACTAAACTCACTTACTGACACGTAACTAAGACGTTCCGAACGAACAAAACTTGCGTACATAGCGATTTTAACAATGTAAGCCGTGAAGCGGTTCTTCTCAATTTCCTTGATGTTGCACAAGAATTTTAGACAAATCTCGCTTACTGACTCGTAACTAAGATGTTTCGAACGAACAAAACTTGCGTACATAGCGATCTCAGCTTTGTGCGCAGAAAACTTATATCCTCAATTTCCTTAATGTCGTGCAAGAATTTTCGACTAAACTCACTTACTGACACGTAACTAAGACGTTCCGAACGAACAAAACTTGCGTACATAGCGATCTCAGCTTTGTGCGCAGAAAAACGTATATCCTCAAATTCCTTAATGTCGTGCAAGAATTTTCGACTAAACTCACTTACTGACACGTAACTAAGACATTCCGAACGAACAAAACTTGCGTACATAGCGATCTCAGTTTTGTGCGCAGAAAAACGTATATCCTCAATTTCCTTAATGTCGTGCAAGAATTTTCGACTAAACTCACTTACTGACACGTAACTAAGACGTTCCGAACGAACAAAACTTGCGTACATAGCGATTTTAACAATGTAAGCCGTGAAGCGGTTCTTCTCAATTTCCTTGATGTTGCACAAGAATTTTAGACAAATCTCGCTTACTGACACGTAACTAAGACGTTTCGAACGAACAAAACTTGCGTACATAGCGATCTCAGCTATGTGCGCAGAAAAACTTATATCCTCAATTTCCTTAATGTCGTGCAAGAATTTTAGACAAATCTTGCTTACTGACACATAACTAAGACGTTTCGAACGAACAAAACTTGCGTACATAGCGATCTCAGCTTTGTGCGCAGAAAAACTTTTATCCTCAAATTCCTTGATGTCGTGCAAGAATTTTCGACTAAACTCACTCACTGACACGTAACTAAGACGTTCCGAACGAACAAAACTTGCGTACAAAGCGATTTTAACAATGTAAGCCGTGAAGCGGTTCTTCTCAATTTCCTTGATGTTGCCCAAGAATTTTAGACAAATGTCACTTACTGACACGTAACTAAGACGTTCCGAACGAACAAAACTTGCGTACATAGCGATTTTAACAATGTATGCCTCGAAGCGGTTCTTCTCAATTTCCTTGATGTTGCACAAGAATTTTAGACAAATCTCACTTACTGACACGTAACTAGGACGTTTCGAACGAACAAAACTAGCGTACATAGCGATCTCAGCTTTGTGCGCAGAAAAACGTATATCCTCAATTTCCTTAATGTCGTGCAAGAATTTTCGACTAAACTCACTTACTGACACGTAACTAAGACGTTCCGAACGAACAAAACTTGCGTACATAGCGATTTTAACAATGTAAGCCGTGAAGCGGTTCTTCTCAATTTCCTTGATGTTGCACAAGAATTTTAGACAAATCTCGCTTACTGACTCGTAACTAAGACGTTTCGAACGAACAAAACTTGCGTACATAGCGATCTCAGCTTTGTGCGCAGAAAAACTTATATCCTCAATTTCCTTAATGTCGTGCAAGATTTTTCGACTAAACTCACTTACTGACACGTAACTAAGACGTTCCGAACGAACAAAACTTGCGTACATAGCGATCTCAGCTTTGTGCGCAGAAAAACGTATATCCTCAAATTCCTTAATGTCGTGCAAGAATTTTCGACTAATCTCACTTACTGACACGTAACTAAGACGTTCCGAACGACCAAAACTTGCGTACATAGCTATCTCAAGTCTGTGCGCAGAAAACCGTTTCTCCTCAATTTCCTTGATGTTGTACAAGAAATTTCGACCAATCTCACTTACTGACACGTAACTAAGACGTTCCGAACGACCGAAACTTGCGTACATAGCGATCTCAGCTTTGTGCGCAGAAAAACGTATATCCTCAAATTCCTTAATGTCGTGCAAGAATTTTCGACTAAACTCACTTACTTACACGTAACTAAGACGTTCCGAACGAACAAAACTTGCGTACATAGCGATTTTAACAATGTATGCCTCGAAGCGGTTCTTCTCAATTTCCTTGATGTTGCACAAGAATTTTAGACAAATCTCACTTACTGACACGTAACTAGGACGTTTCGAACGAACAAAACTAGCGTACATAGCGATCTCAGCTTTGTGCGCAGAAAAACGTATATCCTCAATTTCCTTAATGTCGTGCAAGAATTTTCGACTAAACTCACTTACTGACACGTAACTAAGACGTTCCGAACGAACAAAACTTGCGTACATAGCGATTTTAACAATGTAAGCCGTGAAGCGGTTCTTCTCAATTTCCTTGATGTTGCACAAGAATTTTAGACAAATCTCGCTTACTGACTCGTAACTAAGACGTTTCGAACGAACAAAACTTGCGTACATAGCGATCTCAGCTTTGTGCGCAGAAAAACTTATATCCTCAATTTCCTTAATGTCGTGCAAGATTTTTCGACTAAACTCACTTACTGACACGTAACTAAGACGTTCCGAACGAACAAAACTTGCGTACATAGCGATCTCAGCTTTGTGCGCAGAAAAACGTATATCCTCAAATTCCTTAATGTCGTGCAAGAATTTTCGACTAAACTCACTTACTGACACGTAACTCAGACGTTCCGAACGACCGAAACTTGCGTACATAGCTATCTCAACTCTGTGCGCAGAAAACCGTTTCTCCTCAATTTCCTTGATGTTGTACAAGAAATTTCGACTAATCTCACTTACTGACACGTAACTAAGACGTTCCGAACGACCGAAACTTGCGTACAAAGCTATCTCAAGTCTGTGCGCAGAAAACCGTTTCTCCTCAATTTCCTTGATGTTGTACAAGAAATTTCGACCAATCTCACTTACTGACACGTAACTAAGACGTTCCGAACGACCGAAACTTGCGTACATAGCGATCTCAGCTTTGTGCGCAGAAAAACGTATATCCTCAAATTCCTTAATGTCGTGCAAGAATTTTCGACTAAACTCACTTACTTACCCGTAACTAAGACGTTCCGAACGAACAAAACTTGCGTACATAGCGATTTTAACAATGTATGCGTCGAAGCGGTTCTTCTCAATTTCCTTGATGTTGCACAAGAATTTTAGACAAATCTCACTTACTGACACGTAACTAAGACGTTTCGAACGAACAAAACTTGCGTACATAGCGATCTCAGCTTTGTGCGCAGAAAAACGTATATCCTCAATTTCCTTAATGTCGTGCAAGAATTTTAGACAAATCTCGCTTACTGACACGTAACTAAGACGTTTCGAACGAACAAAACTTGCGTACATAGCGATCTCAGCTATGTGCGCAGAAAAAATTATATCCTCAATTTCCTTAATGTTGCACAAGAATTTTAGACAAATCTCGCTTACTGACTCGTAACTAAGGCGATTCGAACGAACAAAACTTGCGTACATAGCGATCTCAGCTTTGTGCGCAGAAAAACTATTAACCTCAATTTCCTTAATGTCGTGCAAGAATTTTCGACTAAACTCACTTACTGACACGTAACTAAGACGTTCCGAACGAACAAAACTTGCGTACATAGCGATTTTAACAATGTAAGCCGTGAAGCGGTTCTTCTCAATTTCCTTGATGTTGCACAAGAATTTTAGACAAATCTCGCTTACTGACACGTAACTAAGACGTTTCGAACGAACAAAACTTGCGTACATAGCGATCTCAGCTTTGTGCGCAGAAAAACGTATATCCTCAATTTTCTTAATGTCGTGCAAGGATTTTCGACTAAACTCACTTACTGACACGTAACTAAGACGTTCCGAACGAACAAAACTTGAGTACATAGCGATCTCAGCTTTGTGCGCAGAAAAACGTATATCCTCAATTTCCTTAACGTCGTGCAAGAATTTTCGACTAAACTCACATACTGACACGTAACTAAGACGTTCCGAACGACCAAAACTTGCGTACATAGCGATTTTAACAATGTATGCCGTGAAGCGGTTCTTATAAATTTCCTTGATGTTGCACAAGAATTTTAGACAAATCTCACTTACTGACACGTAACTAAGACATTTCGAACGAACAAAACTTTCGTACATAGCGATCTCAGCTTTGTGCGCAGAAAAACGTATATCCTCAATTTCCTTAATGTCGTGCAAGAATTTTCGACTAAACTCACTTACTGACACGTAACTAAGACGTTCCGAACGAACAAAACTTGCGTACATAGCGATTTTAACAATGTAAGCCGTGAAGCGGTTCTTCTCAATTTCCTTGATGTTGCACAAGAATTTTAGACAAATCTCGCTTACTGACTCGTAACTAAGATGTTTCGAACGAACAAAACTTGCGTACATAGCGATCTCAGCTTTGTGCGCAGAAAACTTATATCCTCAATTTCCTTAATGTCGTGCAAGAATTTTCGACTAAACTCACTTACTGACACGTAACTAAGACGTTCCGAACGAACAAAACTTGCGTACATAGCGATCTCAGCTTTGTGCGCAGAAAAACGTATATCCTCAAATTCCTTAATGTCGTGCAAGAATTTTCGACTAAACTCACTTACTGACACGTAACTAAGACATTCCGAACGAACAAAACTTGCGTACATAGCGATCTCAGTTTTGTGCGCAGAAAAACGTATATCCTCAATTTCCTTAATGTCGTGCAAGAATTTTCGACTAAACTCACTTACTGACACGTAACTAAGACGTTCCGAACGAACAAAACTTGCGTACATAGCGATTTTAACAATGTAAGCCGTGAAGCGGTTCTTCTCAATTTCCTTGATGTTGCACAAGAATTTTAGACAAATCTCGCTTACTGACACGTAACTAAGACGTTTCGAACGAACAAAACTTGCGTACATAGCGATCTCAGCTATGTGCGCAGAAAAACTTATATCCTCAATTTCCTTAATGTCGTGCAAGAATTTTAGACAAATCTTGCTTACTGACACATAACTAAGACGTTTCGAACGAACAAAACTTGCGTACATAGCGATCTCAGCTTTGTGCGCAGAAAAACTTTTATCCTCAAATTCCTTGATGTCGTGCAAGAATTTTCGACTAAACTCACTCACTGACACGTAACTAAGACGTTCCGAACGAACAAAACTTGCGTACAAAGCGATTTTAACAATGTAAGCCGTGAAGCGGTTCTTCTCAATTTCCTTGATGTTGCCCAAGAATTTTAGACAAATGTCACTTACTGACACGTAACTAAGACGTTCCGAACGAACAAAACTTGCGTACATAGCGATTTTAACAATGTATGCCTCGAAGCGGTTCTTCTCAATTTCCTTGATGTTGCACAAGAATTTTAGACAAATCTCACTTACTGACACGTAACTAGGACGTTTCGAACGAACAAAACTAGCGTACATAGCGATCTCAGCTTTGTGCGCAGAAAAACGTATATCCTCAATTTCCTTAATGTCGTGCAAGAATTTTCGACTAAACTCACTTACTGACACGTAACTAAGACGTTCCGAACGAACAAAACTTGCGTACATAGCGATTTTAACAATGTAAGCCGTGAAGCGGTTCTTCTCAATTTCCTTGATGTTGCACAAGAATTTTAGACAAATCTCGCTTACTGACTCGTAACTAAGACGTTTCGAACGAACAAAACTTGCGTACATAGCGATCTCAGCTTTGTGCGCAGAAAAACTTATATCCTCAATTTCCTTAATGTCGTGCAAGATTTTTCGACTAAACTCACTTACTGACACGTAACTAAGACGTTCCGAACGAACAAAACTTGCGTACATAGCGATCTCAGCTTTGTGCGCAGAAAAACGTATATCCTCAAATTCCTTAATGTCGTGCAAGAATTTTCGACTAATCTCACTTACTGACACGTAACTAAGACGTTCCGAACGACCAAAACTTGCGTACATAGCTATCTCAAGTCTGTGCGCAGAAAACCGTTTCTCCTCAATTTCCTTGATGTTGTACAAGAAATTTCGACCAATCTCACTTACTGACACGTAACTAAGACGTTCCGAACGACCGAAACTTGCGTACATAGCGATCTCAGCTTTGTGCGCAGAAAAACGTATATCCTCAAATTCCTTAATGTCGTGCAAGAATTTTCGACTAAACTCACTTACTTACACGTAACTAAGACGTTCCGAACGAACAAAACTTGCGTACATAGCGATTTTAACAATGTATGCCTCGAAGCGGTTCTTCTCAATTTCCTTGATGTTGCACAAGAATTTTAGACAAATCTCACTTACTGACACGTAACTAGGACGTTTCGAACGAACAAAACTAGCGTACATAGCGATCTCAGCTTTGTGCGCAGAAAAACGTATATCCTCAATTTCCTTAATGTCGTGCAAGAATTTTCGACTAAACTCACTTACTGACACGTAACTAAGACGTTCCGAACGAACAAAACTTGCGTACATAGCGATTTTAACAATGTAAGCCGTGAAGCGGTTCTTCTCAATTTCCTTGATGTTGCACAAGAATTTTAGACAAATCTCGCTTACTGACTCGTAACTAAGACGTTTCGAACGAACAAAACTTGCGTACATAGCGATCTCAGCTTTGTGCGCAGAAAAACTTATATCCTCAATTTCCTTAATGTCGTGCAAGATTTTTCGACTAAACTCACTTACTGACACGTAACTAAGACGTTCCGAACGAACAAAACTTGCGTACATAGCGATCTCAGCTTTGTGCGCAGAAAAACGTATATCCTCAAATTCCTTAATGTCGTGCAAGAATTTTCGACTAAACTCACTTACTGACACGTAACTCAGACGTTCCGAACGACCGAAACTTGCGTACATAGCTATCTCAACTCTGTGCGCAGAAAACCGTTTCTCCTCAATTTCCTTGATGTTGTACAAGAAATTTCGACTAATCTCACTTACTGACACGTAACTAAGACGTTCCGAACGACCGAAACTTGCGTACAAAGCTATCTCAAGTCTGTGCGCAGAAAACCGTTTCTCCTCAATTTCCTTGATGTTGTACAAGAAATTTCGACCAATCTCACTTACTGACACGTAACTAAGACGTTCCGAACGACCGAAACTTGCGTACATAGCGATCTCAGCTTTGTGCGCAGAAAAACGTATATCCTCAAATTCCTTAATGTCGTGCAAGAATTTTCGACTAAACTCACTTACTTACCCGTAACTAAGACGTTCCGAACGAACAAAACTTGCGTACATAGCGATTTTAACAATGTATGCGTCGAAGCGGTTCTTCTCAATTTCCTTGATGTTGCACAAGAATTTTAGACAAATCTCACTTACTGACACGTAACTAAGACGTTTCGAACGAACAAAACTTGCGTACATAGCGATCTCAGCTTTGTGCGCAGAAAAACGTATATCCTCAATTTCCTTAATGTCGTGCAAGAATTTTAGACAAATCTCGCTTACTGACACGTAACTAAGACGTTTCGAACGAACAAAACTTGCGTACATAGCGATCTCAGCTTTGTGCGCAGAAAAACTTATATCCTCAAATTCCTTAATGTCGTGCAAGAATTTTCGACTAAACTCACTCACTGACACGTAACTCAGACGTTCCGAAAGAACAAAACTTGCGTACAAAGCGATTTTAACAATGTAAGCCGTGAAGCGGTTCTTCTCAATTTCCTTGATGTTGCCAAAGAATTTTAGACAAATGTCACTTACTGACACGTAACTAAGACGTTCCGAACGAACAAAACTTGCGTACATAGCGATTTTAACAATGTATGCCTCGAAGCGGTTCTTCTCAATTTCCTTGATGTTGCACAAGAATTTTAGACAAATCTCACTTACTGACACGTAACTAAGACGTTTCGAACGAACAAAACTTGCGTACATAGCGATCTCAGCTTTGTGCGCAGAAAAACGTATATCCTCAATTTCCTTAATGTCGTGCAAGGATTTTCGACTAAACTCACTTACTGACACGTAACTAAGACGTTCCGAACGAACAAAACTTGAGTACATAGCGATCTCAGCTTTGTGCGCAGAAAAACGTATATCCTCAATTTCCTTAACGTCGTGCAAGAATTTTCGACTAAACTCACATACTGACACGTAACTAAGACGTTCCGAACGACCAAAACTTGCGTACATAGCGATTTTAAAAATGTATGCCGTGAAGCGGTTCTTATCAATTTCCTTGATGTTGCACAAGAATTTTAGACAAATCTCACTTACTGACACGTAACTAAGACATTTCGAACGAACAAAACTTTCGTACATAGCGATCTCAGCTTTGTGCGCAGAAAAACGTATATCCTCAATTTCCTTAATGTCGTGCAAGAATTTTCGACTAAACTCACTTACTGACACGTAACTAAGATGTTCCGAACGAACAAAACTTGCGTACATAGCGATTTTAACAATGTAAGCCGTGAAGCGGTTCTTCTCAATTTCCTTGATGTTGCACAAGAATTTTAGACAAATCTCGCTTACTGACTCGTAACTAAGACGTTCCAAACGAACAAAACTTGCGTACATAGCGATCTCAGTTTTGTGCGCAAAAAAACGTATATCCTCAATTTCCTTAATGTCGTGCAAGAAATTTCGACCAATCTCACTTACTGACACGTAACTAAGACGTTCCGAACGACCGAAACTTGCGTACATAGCTATCTCAACTCTGTGCGCAGAAAACCGTTTCTCCTCAATTTCCTTGATATTGTACCAGAATTTTCTGCAAATCTCACTTACTGACACGTAACTAAGACGTTCCGAGCGAACGAAACTTGCGTGCATAACTATCTCAAGTCTGTGTGCAGAAAACCGTTTCTCCTCACTTTCCATGATGTTGTACATAGCGATTTTAACAATGTATGCGTCGAAGCGGTTCTTCTCAATTTCCTTGATGTTGCACAAGAATTTTAGACAAATCTCACTTACTGACACGTAACTAAGACGTTTCGAACGAACAAAACTTGCGTACATAGCGATCTCAGCTTTGTGCGCAGAAAAACGTATATCCTCAATTTCCTTAATGTCGTGCAAGAATTTTAGACAAATCTCGCTTACTGACACGTAACTAAGACGTTTCGAACGAACAAAACTTGCGTACATAGCGATCTCAGCTTTGTGCGCAGAAAAACTTTTATCCTCAAATTCCTTAATGTCGTGCAAGAATTTTCGACTAAACTCACTCACTGACACGTAACTAAGACGTTCCGAACGAACAAAACTTGCGTACAAAGCGATTTTAACAATGTAAGCCGTGAAGCGGTTCTTCTCAATTTCCTTGATGTTGCCCAAGAATTTTAGACAAATGTCACTTACTGACACGTAACTAAGACGTTCCGAACGAACAAAACTTGCGTACATAACGATTTTAACAATGTATGCCTCGAAGCGGTTCTTCTCAATTTCCTTGATGTTGCACAAGAATTTTAGACAAATCTCACTTACTGACACGTAACTAAGACGTTCCGAACGAACAAAACTTGAGTACATAGCGATCTCAGCTTTGTGCGCAGAAAAACGTATATCCTCAATTTCCTTAACGTCGTACAAGAATTTTCGACTAAACTCACATACTGACACGTAACTAAGACGTTCCGAACGACCAAAACTTGCGTACATAGCGATTTTAACAATGTATGCCGTGAAGCGGTTCTTATAAATTTCCTTGATGTTGCACAAGAATTTTAGACAAATCTCACTTACTGACACGTAACTAAGACATTTCGAACGAACAAAACTTTCGTACATAGCGATCTCAGCTTTGTGCGCAGAAAAACGTATATCCTCAATTTCCTTAATGTCGTGCAAGAATTTTCGACTAAACTCACTTACTGACACGTAACTAAGACGTTCCGAACGAACAAAACTTGCGTACATAGCGATTTTAACAATGTAAGCCGTGAAGCGGTTCTTCTCAATTTCCTTGATGTTGCACAAGAATTTTAGACAAATCTCGCTTACTGACTCGTAACTAAGACGTTCCAAACGAACAAAACTTGCGTACATAGCGATCTCAGTTTTGTGCGCAAAAAAACGTATATCCTCAATTTCCTTAATGTCGTGCAAGAAATTTCGACCAATCTCACTTACTGACACGTAACTAAGACGTTCCGAACGACCGAAACTTGCGTACATAGCTATCTCAACTCTGTGCGCAGAAAACCGTTTCTCCTCAATTTCCTTGATGTTGTACCAGAATTTTCTGCAAATCTCACTTACTGACACGTAACTAAGACGTTCCGAGCGAACGAAACTTGCGTGCATAACTATCTCAAGTCTGTGTGCAGAAAACCGTTTCTCCTCACTTTCCATGATGTTGTACATAGCGATTTTAACAATGTATGCGTCGAAGCGGTTCTTCTCAATTTCCTTGATGTTGCACAAGAATTTTAGACAAATCTCACTTACTGACACGTAACTAAGACGTTTCGAACGAACAAAACTTGCGTACATAGCGATCTCAGCTTTGTGCGCAGAAAAACGTATATCCTCAATTTCCTTAATGTCGTGCAAGAATTTTAGACAAATCTCGCTTACTGACACGTAACTAAGACGTTTCGAACGAACAAAACTTGCGTACATAGCGATCTCAGCTTTGTGCGCAGAAAAACTTTTATCCTCAAATTCCTTAATGTCGTGCAAGAATTTTCGACTAAACTCACTCACTGACACGTAACTAAGACGTTCCGAACGAACAAAACTTGCGTACAAAGCGATTTTAACAATGTAAGCCGTGAAGCGGTTCTTCTCAATTTCCTTGATGTTGCCCAAGAATTTTAGACAAATGTCACTTACTGACACGTAACTAAGACGTTCCGAACGAACAAAACTTGCGTACATAACGATTGTAACAATGTATGCCTCGAAGCGGTTCTTCTCAATTTCCTTGATGTTGCACAAGAATTTTAGACAAATCTCACTTACTGACACGTAACTAGGACGTTTCGAACAAAACTTGCGTACATAGCGATCTCAGCTTTGTGCGCAGAAAAACGTATATCCTCAATTTTCTTAATGTCGTGCAAGGATTTTCGACTAAACTCACTTACTGACACGTAACTAAGACGTTCCGAACGAACAAAACTTGAGTACATAGCGATCTCAGCTTTGTGCGCAGAAAAACGTATATCCTCAATTTCCTTAACGTCGTGCAAGAATTTTCGACTAAACTCACATACTGACACGTAACTAAGACGTTCCGCACGACCAAAACTTGCGTACATAGCGATTTTAACAATGTATGCCGTGAAGCGGTTCTTATAAATTTCCTTGATGTTGCACAAGAATTTTAGACAAATCTCACTTATTGACACGTAACTAAGACATTTCGAACGAACAAAACTTTCGTACATAGCGATCTCAGCTTTGTGCGCAGAAAAACGTATATCCTCAATTTCCTTAATGTCGTGAAAGAATTTTCGACTAAACTCACTTACTGACACGTAACTAAGACGTTCCGAACGAACAAAACTTGCGTACATAGCGATTTTAACAATGTAAGCCGTGAAGCGGTTCTTCTCAATTTCCTTGATGTTGCACAAGAATTTTAGACAAATCTCGCTTACTGACTCGTAACTAAGACGTTTCGAACGAACAAAACTTGCGTACATAGCGATCTCAGCTTTGTGCGCAGAAAACTTATATCCTCAATTTCCTTAATGTCGTGCAAGAATTTTCGACTAAACTCACTTACTGACACGTAACTAAGACGTTCCGAACGAACAAAACTTGCGTACATAGCGATCTCAGCTTTGTGCGCAGAAAAACGTATATCCTCAAATTCCTTAATGTCGTGCAAGAATTTTCGACTAAACTCACTTACTGACACGTAACTAAGACGTTCCGAACGAACAAAACTTGCGTACATAGCGATCTCAGTTTTGTGCGCAGAAAAACGTATATCCTCAATTTCCTTAATGTCGTGCAAGAATTTTCGACTAAACTCACTTACTGACACGTAACTAAGACGTTCCGAACGAACAAAACTTGCGTACATAGCGATTTTAACAATGTAAGCCGTGAAGCGGTTCTTCTCAATTTCCTTGATGTTGCACAAGAATTTTAGACAAATCTCGCTTACTGACACGCAACTAAGACGTTTCGAACGAACAAAACTTGCGTACATAGCGATCTCAGCTATGTGCGCAGAAAAACTTATATCCTCAATTTCCTTAATGTTGCACAAGAATTTTAGACAAATCTCGCTTACTGACTCGTAACTAAGACGTTTCGAACGAACAAAACTTGCGTACATAGCGATCTCAGCTTTGTGCGCAGAAAAACTATTAACCTCAATTTCCTTAATGTCGTGCAAGAATTTTCGACTAAACTCACTTACTGACACGTAACTAAGACGTTCCGAACGAACAAAACTTGCGTACATAGCGATTTTAACAATGTAAGCCGTGAAGCGGTTCTTCTCAATTTCCTTGATGTTGCACAAGAATTTTAGACAAATCTCGCTTACTGACACGTAACTAAGACGTTTCGAACGAACAAAACTTGCGTACATAGCGATCTCAGCTTTGTGCGCAGAAAAACGTATATCCTCAATTGCCTTAATGTCGTGCAAGGATTTTCGACTAAACTCACTTACTGACACGTAACTAAGACGTTCCGAACGAACAAAACTTGCGTACATAGCGATCTCAGCTTTGTGCGCAGAAAACGTATATCCTCAATTTCCTTATTGTCGTGCAAGGATTTTCGACTAAACTCACTTACTGACACGTAACTAAGACGTTCCGAACGAACAAAACTTGCGTACATAGCGATCTCAGCTTTGTGCGCAGAAAACGTATATCCTCAATTTCCTTAATGTCGTGCAAGAATTTTCGACTAAACTCACTTACAGACACGTAACTAAGACGTTCCGAACGAACAAAACTTGCGTACAAAGCGATTTTAACAATGTAAGCCGTGAAGCGGTTCTTCTCAATTTCCTTGATGTTGCCCAAGAATTTTAGACAAATGTCACTTACTGACACGTAACTAAGACGTTCCGAACGAACAAAACTTGCGTACATAACGATTTTAACAATGTATGCCTCGAAGCGGTTCTTCTCAATTTCCTTGATGTTGCACAAGAATTTTAGACAAATCTCACTTACTGACACGTAACTAGGACGTTTCGAACGAACAAAACTTGCGTACATAGCGATCTCAGCTTTGTGCGCAGAAAAACGTATATCCTCAATTTTCTTAATGTCGTGCAAGGATTTTCGACTAAACTCACTTACTGACACGTAACTAAGACGTTCCGAACGAACAAAACTTGAGTACATAGCGATCTCAGCTTTGTGCGCAGAAAAACGTATATCCTCAATTTCCTTAACGTCGTGCAAGAATTTTCGACTAAACTCACATACTGACACGTAACTAAGACGTTCCGAACGACCAAAACTTGCGTACATAGCGATTTTAACAATGTATGCCGTGAAGCGGTTCTTATAAATTTCCTTGATGTTGCACAAGAATTTTAGACAAATCTCACTTACTGACACGTAACTAAGACATTTCGAACGAACAAAACTTTCGTACATAGCGATCTCAGCTTTGTGCGCAGAAAAACGTATATCCTCAATTTCCTTAATGTCGTGCAAGAATTTTCGACTAAACTCACTTACTGACACGTAACTAAGACGTTCCGAACGAACAAAACTTGCGTACATAGCGATTTTAACAATGTAAGCCGTGAAACGGTTCTTCTCAATTTCCTTGATGTTGCACAAGAATTTTAGACAAATCTCGCTTACTGACTCGTAACTAAGACGTTCCAAACGAACAAAACTTGCGTACATAGCGATCTCAGTTTTGTGCGCAAAAAAACGTATATCCTCAATTTCCTTAATGTCGTGCAAGAATTTTCGACTAAACTCACTTACTGACACGTAACTAAGACGTTCCGAACGAACAAAACTTGCGTACATAGCGATTTTAACAATGTAAGCCGTGAAACGGTTCTTCTCAATTTCCTTGATGTTGCACAAGAATTTTAGACAAATCTCGCTTACTGACTCGTAACTAAGACGTTCCAAACGAACAAAACTTGCGTACATAGCGATCTCAGTTTTGTGCGCAAAAAAACGTATATCCTCAATTTCCTTAATGTCGTGCAAGAAATTTCGAACAATCTCACTTACTGAAACGTAACTAAGACGTTCCGAACGACCGAAACTTGCGTACATACCCAGTAAACACGCAGGGCTCATTTCCGTAACAATTATATAATATTCTATATGTATATATTACAGATCATTAAAATGAAACTATAACGTATCAGTTATATCAATAACATAATAAATCTATAATTGTTGCATAGAATTGTTATGTAATTTTGTCGTTACTTTGTTATGTAACATTTTTACAGTTTTGTGAACGTTAATGTGCATACTCTAAAAGTTTCGTAAATGCTACGTAACTCTAACGACGTAAATGTAACGTTATAATAAATACGTAACATTTATACAGTTTTGTGAACGTAAATGTGCATACTCTAAAAGTTTCGTAAATGCTACGTAACTCTAACGACGTAATTGTAACGTTATAATAAATACGTAACATTTATGTATTTTTGTGAACGTAAATGTGCATACTCTAAAAGTTTCGTAAATGCTACGTAACTCTAACGACGTAATTGTAACGTTATAATAAATACGTAACATTTATGTATTTTGGTGAAATGTAAATGTGTATACTCTAAAAGTTTTATAAATGCTACGTAACTCTAATGACATAATTGAAACGTTATGTTAAATACGTACCAATTATGTATTTTGGTGAATGTAAATGTGTACACTCTAAAAACTTCATAAATGCTACATAATTCTAACGACATAAGTGTATCGTTATGTTAAACATGTAACATTAACATTATTTTATTGATGTCAATGTATACATTTTTGTTAAAACCTTGTAAAAAGAATTCGTAAAAGGAAGAGAATTATGCAGAAACAAGAAAATGAAAGATTTTGAGAGAGGAAAGTTGCGATATATTTATTTATAATTTAAAAGCGGTAACAATATATCAATCATGCCTTTTTTAGAGAAGAACTACAACATCACAAACGCGTGCTCCGTGCACACCATATACATTTATTGTGTGTGTACCACATTTGATTTTTTTTTGTGTGTATACAGGGTGATTCAAAACAACTTTTAGTTCTTAAAATGTCGTATTCTTGAATTAATTCTAAGACGATTTTTCCTTTATCAAAATTTTATCCGAAGCTTAGTTGTTAAATTATAATATATGTATACACACACACACACACACACACACACACACATATGTAATACACAGACACACACGCACACGATAAATGCGTGTGGCGCACGCAAAGCGCACACTTGTAATGTCTAGTAATAACAAAATTTCCATATCGTATTACACATAAAAAAATATATACCATTGTTGACATTTTTGAGTGTTCTGAAAAGATGATAAATGCATATAATATCATTGAGAAAAACGTATTTGAAACATATTTTCTTAATATAGAGTTATAAATGTGGAAAATAAAATTATATATTAAAAAAAAAATTTTTAAATATGCACCAGATATCTTTTTTTGAATGATATATGTATACTATTTTTCTGTTATGTAACATTTATGAAATTTTTATAGTATACACATTTACATTTATCAAAATACATAATTGTTACGTATTTAACATAACATTTCAATTATATCATTAGAGTTACGTAACATGTATGAAACTTTTAGAGTATACACATTTACATTCACCAAAATACATAAATGTTATGTATATTTAACATAACGTGTCAATTATGTCGTTAAAATTACGTGGCATTCACGAAACTTTTAGAGTATACACATTTATGTTCACCAAATTGCATAAATGTTACATAATAGAGTAACGACAAAATGACATAACATTTCTATGTAACAATTATAGATTCATTACGTTATTGACATAACTGATACGTCATAGTTTTGTTTTGTTCATTTATAACATATAGAATATTATGTAATTATTAAGTAAATATACGTTTACTGAAATTTTTTACTTATGTTCTTTGTGCAAGACGCATAATTAGTAAATTTTTCTCTACATTATGCATCTGTGTAAGTTATGTGAACATGCCCTAGGGGGTAAGTCTGTGATTGGCTTATTGTTAGTCGTATTAAGTATACGTGCAAGCATAGACATAGTCGCTGCTACTTGCGAGCGAGAGAGAACGCAAGGAGCACGGAACAGAGTATGTCCTTTTCTACGTGTATCTTTACCCCCACTCCTTAAATAAAGGCAAACGCTCGGTCTAGATATACTATGTCTATGCGTGCAAGGCTGCGTTCGGAAACATCACTCGTGTGCACACGAGTGTCGTTCTATCTTTGTTATGTACCAAAAGTTAAACAAAGATAGAACGTCGCTCGTGTGCACACGGGTAATGTTTCCGAACGCAGCTCTAGTGCGCAATCATCGTACAAAGCATCCCAAGCTTCTGCGCGCTAGGCTTTACTTTTCAATATGGCCAAATCTACGAAAACAGTAGTTGTGCGTGTGAAAAAATTGTGTTGAAAGTGTGAACAGTATCGAGATATTGGTAAGTATGAAATAAATATTAACTTAATAATTAATGCCAACAAATGATAATTGTTGTCTTGTGGTAAAAAAGCTATGCTAAAGATTGAATTCCTCTTGTGCAGTGAACAAAAGATACATCGCGTACCACGTGAAAACTGAAAACCACGTGCGCCTAACAAAGGACAAAGGACCTCGTGCCGGCGAAAGATACACCTAGTTTTGCCTCATTATTTTTATATTTTGGCATTTTTATAGTAAGTACGATTTATTTTATGCAACATTATTTTTCCCATGTTTTTTTTACAATATTTGTTGCACGGTCATATAATGAGAAAAACAAGAAATCTCTTATTTGCACTACTTTTTGAATCAGAAGCTTGAATATTTCGAGTGTAAAGTTACATCATTTCTTAATTATAGATTTTTTATTTTTTATTGCATTGCGGCATACTAAATTCCGGTTTATAATTTTTTTATAATGATCGTAATGGTAATTCCAATGATAAATGATATCAATTATGAAATATAGCTTTTATATTGTTGAACAAGATATCTGCATTAGAAAAAACTGTAGATATATTTTTTCGAATACTTCATATATTTTGAAAGTTTATTATTGACTGTTTTCATAATAATTTTTTGCAAATGAAATAGAATCTTATAATTAATAAATATTTTCTATGCATGAGTCTTAATTTTTCAATTTGGTATTTGATCGTGAATTAATTTGATGTAAACTGATTTTTATTCAAGTATAAAATATTTAAACATGATAGCATTAATTATTACAAGTCATTACATAATGAAGTTATAGGTCTTAAAAAATTGTAAATATTATGCGTGCAATATGCTTATATAATTACTTTAATTTATAATTTATAGTTTATAATAACATGCAACGTAACAAAAAAAATTATTCGTGTTTAATTAATTACAACACTAAAATACATTACAAAAATATTTCCGTTAAAAGACATTAAAAAATTATGTAGGTTGTTTCACCATAATTGTGAGAAATCAAATTTTTCATATATAAATGAAATACTATTTAAGAAACATAGATTGCATTTTTTCTGAAATTTTCTATTAGCGTCCTTAAAATATTACATAAATTATATTTTAATTATTGAATTAGTTTGTTTCGATAAAAAACTGCAAATGTCTTAAAACATTTTTTATTTGTCAAAATATTTTTAATTCTCCATATAAGCTTCCTATATATTATTTCAGTGAAAAAGGAAAATATAATATAAACAATAATATCAGGCAAACCCAAACCTATATTCGTATACATAATCGCAATTCATCTATTTCCTATTGCTTTATAAAATTATATTATGTCCAAATCAAAATTAAGACTAGACATTAATTCTTTAACGCCAAGGCAGCGGCGACGTATTTTCTTAAAAAAATTTCGTAATATCTGCCAAATGACTATTAATTCAAATTTGGAAATTCAAAATAATATCGTAAGTTTATCGAATGGGCCAGGTAACATCGAACAATTACCTCAGCAGCAAAATGTACTAAAAGAAATTGATATCGATTATTCCAATGTAATGAACACTCATAAGTGTACAGAAAATAATCATGATTTAGTTTCTGAACATTCGGAAATTAGTATTGATAAAAATAGTCTTCAGTTAAGTATTTCAAGTGATAAATTTTCTAAAACAGAATTTTGTAAAACAGAACTTATTAACGACATCCGATTATGGGCTATTGAAAATCGTGTCAGTCATTCTGCTATTAGTAGTTTACTGAAAATTCTAGTAAAATACGGCCATAATGTTCCGATTGATGCTCGAACTCTATTTCAAACGCCCAAACAAGTAGACATTATTGAAATGACACCAGGAAAATATTATCATGCAGGTTTAGATGATAGTTTGAAAAAATCTATTCGTAAGCATTATTGTCGAAATAATTTACCATCTCAGATAAATATTAATGTGAATATAGATGGTCTTCCTTTAACAAAATCTTCTGGGAGTCAATTTTGGCCTATTTTAGGTAGTATAGTTGCAGATATTTACACCGAACCGTTTATAATTGGTGTTTATCATGGTTTTGAAAAGCCAAAATGTTGCAATACTTTTTTGAAATATTTTAAGGATGATTGTTTAGAAATTTTCCGAACTGGCATTGTAGAATACGGCAAAAAAATAACTGTGAAATTGAACGTATTTATCTGCGATGCTCCTGCAAAATCGTTTATCAAGGGAACTAAAGGACATAATGCGTATTTTGGATGCGGTAATTGTATTCAAGAGGGAGATTACATAGAAAATCGAGTAACGTACCCAGAAATTAATGCAATGTTAAGATCAGATGAATCTTTTAAATTAAGAAAACAAGAAGAACACCATAAAATCACTTCAAATCTTGAAGATTTAAACATTGGAATGGTTACTCAATTTCCTTTAGACTACATGCATCTCGTACTATTAGGAGTAATGAAAAAATTGTTGCAGTTTTGGATTAAAGGTAAACATAATGTTTGTATGGTTGCAACTCAGATAACTCTTGCTTCAACTTCTTTATTATCTATGTCATTATTCCTACCTAAGGAATTTGCTAGAAAGCCAAGGAAATTAGATGAGGTTGATCGCTTTAAAGCCACCGAATTAAGACAATTATTATTATATACTGGGCCAATAATCTTTTTTAAAAAATTATCACGTGATAAATATGTTCATTTTTTGAGTCTGAGCATAGCAATTCGAATTTTATGTAGCAAAGAATATTGCGTACAACTGCTTGATTATGCACACAGTTTATTATTGTATTTTGTTGAAAATTATTGCACATTATATGGTCGTCAATATTTATCATATAACGTTCATAATTTAATTCATTTGTGTTATTATGTAAAATTATGGGGAGTGTTAGATAAATTTAGTGCGTTTAAGTTCGAAAATTACATGCAAAAAATTAAATCAAGAATTAGATCTTCGAGTCGGCCATTAGAACAATTAGTCAATCGTTGTAAAGAAGAAGATAATTTTAATATAACAAATGTAGAAAAGAATTATCCAATACCAAAAGTACGTATTATAAATGGCAAAAAGATAATAAAATCAGTTCAATGTAAAGGTTTCTATCTAAGTACAAGAACTGCTGATAATTGTTGTCTTTTGTTAGATGGTACAACGATTTCACTTACGACAATTTATTTTAAAAATAAACAGATTTACATTATTGGCAAAAAGTATTTAAATATTAAATCATTTTTTCGCATTCCATGCAACTCTTTAAATATCGGAATTAAAAAAATTAACGAGTCACAGTATGAGTTAATTACTATTCCATTGTCTGATATTAAATTAAAATGTGTAAAACTGCCTTTATGTGACGAAGAAGCTGTGATCTTGCCTTTACTGCACCAACAAGATATATGTTTATGGCGAGTACTCATATTGATAGAATATATAATTGAAAACAATATTAAATTAATTAACAAGTTTTACTTTTTTACAGATTATTAATAATGGTAAAAAATTTCGCTGTCGTAACTTTTCCAAGCGATGGGAATAATGAAGAAGAGATCGTATCAGAAGTTCCATCTTTATGGCTTTCTTCCAATTTAACAGAATGCTGGTGGCCATCGGTAAAAAATATAAACATGTTTATTGTGAAACAAACTCCACCTGTTACTAATAATCCTAAATGGACACTTTATCCTATCAAATTTCATGGATATTATGGTAATTTATATTTTACTTCAGAATTTATGTAATTATTTTTTTAATATTTTAAAAAAATAATGTAATTTGTAAATTACGGTTTTGTCCTAATCAAGATTCATTAGATGAGGCTAGACAAAGAGCAACGAATTATTCTTCAAGCGATGAAAATAATACAAATCAAATAAAGAAGTCATGCACAAAACGGTCACTAAATACAGTTTATGATAATGAATCTGAATCTGATTCTGATGACTCACGTTCAATTATACCAAATCCACCATCAATCCACAATGTCTCACAATCAGCCAAAAATATTCAATCAATCTCAAATATTTTGGATTCAACAATTATTAATAATATTGATATGGAAATTCTTGATGGAACTATAGTACCTCACAAAAGTAATTTTTATTTTAATTCTTTTATTCCATTTTTATTATCTCTATAATAAAACGGTTTTTTTTTAAATTATAGTTATTGTTTATTATGAGTAATCTAATACTTTTTTAATATTTCTAGATATGCAGGATGTATATACGTTAGTGTCAGAAATGTCAGATAAAATGGAAGGTTTTGTATTTACTTTTTATCTTATAATTTTATTAATATCTCTTTATGGCATTGTTTACTCAATATTATTAATTTTTTAGATAATTTTGAAAAAATATGTACAGCTATAACTACAATTTCATTAGACATACAAACTATAGATATTCGTTTAAAAAACATAGAAACACAACATAACCAACATAAGTCTAAAGACTCTGCCAGGGATACATCAAATATACAAAAATCTTTTCCGTTTAAGAGTATAAATGAAATAATAGCTTTTGAAAAGAATTTATCAGAAAATGCAGATGAGTACAACAAATTTGTAAGTTTAATTAAGTTATTTAAATGCAAATTTTATTTAAATAGAATAATGTAAATTATATTATTGGTATGTTTTATTTCTAAAGATGCTGTATATATCTCGCATAGGCGGAGGGTCCGCTAAAGAAAATTTAATTCGTATATATCGAACTTTATTTTCTAATGAAGTTGCCAAGGTATCATCCTGGAAAGGACTACGTAATCATTTTAAAATAAGTAGTTTAAAGTCTATATTGACGGGAATACAAGGTAAAATATATTTTTATATTTATAAATAAATTTATAAAATATGCAATTTAATTTAATGTAAAATTTTTTTAATAATTCAGCAACAATTTTGACTCAACATCAATTCACAAAGAGTTTGAAGACATCACGAAAGAATGGTTTCGCCAAGGTGGTCAAAGGCTTAGCAGACAACAAAAAGACTCTGAAGAAGCAAATCCGCAAGTTATTTAAATGTCTCAAAAGCTTATTATTTTTTCATTATAATCTTTTTTCTTATTAGTCTATGAGCTTTCGGCTTATGATCTTTTTTTTATTGGCCTAGAGTCTTAATTAACATAAGAAATATTTTTTTTAACTAATGTTTTTTTTATATTGAATGATTTTAACACTAAACCTACCACGACTGGTTAAACAATCGGTCAAAACGTTATCAAAGTTTAAAAATTTCTGCATTTGGTATAAATAAGTTGTCGGTAGATTTAGTGTTAAATACTTAAGTTTTTAAATTTTTATGTTCTAAAATCTAAAATCATAGTCTGCACTCTTTTCATTTTGAGTTCTCAACGTCATTATTTGAGTTAAATACTTCTTTTAGGAGAATTAGTAGAATTAAAGTATGCATTATGTTGATACATTTAATAGTTTATCTAACAATCTTTTTAATTACAAAAAGTATAATTGCTTTATTGTTTTTCTTTCAAATGAAAATCGAATTGCGTTTCCATTTTTGTTTAAATTAGATTTATTCTAACGGTACACACTTATATTATTAACAAATGTGTTATAATTAACGAATCATACATGAATCTCAAAGATTTTGACAAGTGTGTTTATGAAAAGTTTATGGATGTAAAAATTATAGTTTTCATGTGGGGAAAAGCCTAAAAAACTCATTTCTTATTGATGTATAGCGTTAAAACAAAAAATAATATCGCGAATACTCGAGTGTACCGTGAAGTTTAAATTTATCATATTAATTACTATTATAATAAATTTATAATTTATAATATTTCTAAATTTAATTAATTTATAATATTATTAATTGTTATTAGTGTACTATATTTTGCAACAAAATTAGGAAATTATTGTACTTCGGCGTAAAAAGGCGTAGAAAGGATGAAATTCAAATTGATATACTTTTCGAAAAAATTATCACAGAATGATATTTAAAACAGATTTTAAAGCTAGAAAACATAACTTTCCAATGCTCTAACGGAGATTTTTCTAACGATTTTTCTTATACAGATTTTATTACAAGTGGTGCTACTTTAAAATGAGCTTTGTAATTGTAGAAAAAAACTTCAACTTTAATAGGCGAGTACGTAGAGAACAATTTTTTCATCAATTCTATTAATTGTAATAAAACTTAACATTTTCTCTTTAAAATGCTTTTTTTAAACAGTTCTACGACCATATGACATTTTTTTTGCAAAAATACGTGAATTTGATTCTTTTTAATTTTGTGATTCTAATTGTTTGCAAAGTATATTAATTAATACAATATAAGTGCAATTTGTTATTTAAGTTTGAAATTATTATTAGCTATTAGTATATTTAAAGTTTTCTCTTAAAAAAAATATCTAAAATTATGTAATATAATTTAAATTATCATTATAATTGTAATTTGAAACAAAAATTAATTTTATAAATATTAATAATATTTGTTAAAAGATTTATTCATAAATTTGTTACAAGATTCATTTATTTAACAATTTAGCATATGTGGAAATAAAGAGTTGTTCAAGAAATCAAGTTTTTATTGTTATATATATCCATATCTTTATATATACACGATTTTCTAAACATAAATAATATAAGTTAATTCTCTTAATTTTAATAAAAAAACAACCATTAGTAATTTTATCCAATCAATAATTTTGCGCTGTATATTCAACTATAGCAGAATAGTTTCTTCATTTTAATCATTGATAAATATATATGTATTATTAATATATATATTTATCAATGATTAGACTGAAAAAAGACTATTCTATTATAGTTACTTAATTTCATGTCTAAATTTTAGATATTTGTTATTTGTTATTATCATTTTGTTACATATTATATACAGCATAGTGTTGCTGTATATAATACGTGACATTTTGATCTAAATGTTACCTGTAAATTACATAATGGTTACTAGAACAGATAATATGTGTTCTGTAAATAATATATAAATATTACAGAACAGTGTGTACTAAATTCTATTATAATGACGTAATTTTATATCTAAATTTTATGTATCTATTACGTATTATATACAGGCATAATGTTGCTGATATTTTCATCTAAACATCATTTAAAAGTTGACATAATCGTTACCATATCTGTTCTCTCAATGTTACAGAACAGTGTTTACTATGTTCTGTTACAGTTACGTAATTTATATATATAAATTTTATGTATCTATTACGTTTTAAAAGTTGACATAATGGTTACCATATCTGTTCTGTCAATGTTATGTAAATGTTACAGAACAGTGTTTACTATGTTCTGTTATAGTTATGTAATTTCATATATAAATTTTATGTATCTATTACATTTTAATTTCATGTATCTATTATGTTTGATATACAAGAATAATGTTGCTGACATTTCCATCTAAACGTTACTTAATCGTGGACATAACGGTTACCACAACAGCGAACAGCTGTTTTGTAAATGTTCTGTAAAAGTTACAAAACAGTGTTTATTGGGTAGCTATCTCAACTCTGTGCGCAGAAAACCGTTTCTCCTCAATTTCCTTGATGTTGTACCAGAATTTTCTGCAAATCTCACTTACTGACACGTAACTAAGACGTTCCGAGCGAACGAAACTTGCGTACATAGCTATCTCAACTCTGTGCGCAGAAAACCGTTTCTTCTCAATTTCCTTGATGTTGTACAAGAAATTTCGACTTATCTCACTTACTGACACGTAACTAAGACGTTCCGAACGACCGAAACCTGCGTACATAGCTATCTCAACTCTGTGCGCAGAAAACCGTTTCTCCTCAATTTCCTTGATGTTGTACAAGAAATTTCGACTAATCTCACTTACTGACACGTAACTAAGACGTTCCGAACGACCGAAACCTGCGTACATAGCTATCTCAACTCTGTGCGCAGAAAACCGTTTCTCCTCAATTTCCTTGATGTTGTACAAGAAATTTCGACTAATCTCACTTACTGACACGTATCTAAAACGTTCCGAACGACCGAAACTTGCGTACATAGCTATCTCAACTCTGTGCGCAGAAAACCGTTTCTCCTCAATTTCCTTGATGTTGTACAAGAAATTTCGACCAATCTCACTTACTGACACGTAACTAAGACGTTCCGAACGACCGAAACTTGCGTACATAGCTATCTCAACTCTGTGCGCATAAAACCGTTTCTTCTCAATTTCATTGATGTTGTACAAGAAATTTCGACTTATCTCACTTACTGACACGTAACTAAGACGTTCCGAGCGACCGAAACTTGCGTACATAGCTATTTCAACTCTGTGCGCATAAAACCGTTTCTTCTCAATTTCCTTGATGTTGTACAAGAAATTTCGACTAATCTCGCTTATTGACACGTAACTAAGACGTTCCGAGCGACCGAAACTTGCGTACATAGCTATCTCAACTCTGTGCGCAGAAAACCGTTTCTCCTCAATTTCCTTGATGTTGTATCAGAATTTTCTGCAAATCTCACTTACTGACACGTAACTAAGACGTTCCGAGCGAACGAAACTTGCGTACATAACTATCTCAAGTCTGTGCGCAGAAAACCGTTTCTCCTCAATTTCCTTGTTGTTGTACAAGAAATTTCGACCAATCTCACTTACTGACACGTAACTAAGACGTTCCGAACAACCGAAACTTGCGTACATAGCTATCTCAACTCTGTGCGCATAAAACCGTTTCTCCTCAATTTCCTTGATGTTGTACCAGAATTTTCTGCAAATCTCACTTACTGACACGTAACTAAGACGTTCCGAGCGAACGAAACTTGCGTACATAGCTATCTCAAGTCTGTGCGCAGATAACCGTTTCTCCTCAATTTCCTTGATGTTGTATAAGAAATTTCGACTTATCTCACATACTGACACGTAACTAAGACGTTCCGAACGACCGAAACTTGCGTACATAGCTATCTTAATTCTGTGCGCAGAAAAGCGTTTCTCCTCAATTTCCTTGATGATGTACAAGAAATTTCGACTAATCTCGCTTACTGACACGTAACTAAGACGTTCCGAACGACCGAAACTTGCGTACATAGCTATCTCAACTCTGTGCGCAGAAAACCGTTTCTCCTTAATTTCCTTGATGTTGTACCAGAATTATCAACAAGTCTCACTTACTGACACGTAACTAAGACGTTCCGAGCGAACGAAACTTGCGTACATAGCTATCTCAAGTCTGTGCGTAGAAAACCGTTTCTCCTCTATTTCTTTGATGTTGTACAAGAAATTTCGACTAATCTCACTTACTGACACGTAACTAAGACGTTCCGAGCGACCGAAACTTGCGTACATAGCTATTTCAACTCTGTGCGCATAAAACCGTTTCTTCTCAATTTCCTTGATGTTGTACAAGAAATTTCGACTTATCTCACTTACTGACACGTAACTAAGACGTTCCGAGCGACCGAAACTTGCGTACATAGCTATCTCAACTCTGTGCGCAGAAAACCGTTTCTCCTTAATTTCCTTGATGTTGTACCAGAATTATAAACAAGTCTCACTTACTGACACGTAACTAAGACGTTCCGAGCGACCGAAACTTGCGTACATAGCTATCTCAACTCTGTGCGCAGAAAACCGTTTCTTCTCAATTTCCTTGATGTTGTACAAGAAATTTCGACTTATCTCACTTACTGACACGTAACTAAGACTTTCCGAACGACCGAAACTTGCGTATATAGCTATCTCAACTCTGTGCGCAGTAAACCGTTTCTCCTCAATTTCCTTGATGTTGTACAAGAAATTTCGACTAATCTCACTTACTGACACGTAACTAAGATGTTCCAAGCGAACGAAACTTGCGTACATAGCTATCTCAAGTCTGTGTGCAGAAAACCGTTTCTCCTCACTTTCCTTGATGTTGTACAAGAAATTTCGACTAATTTCACTTACTGACACGTAACTAAGACGTTCCGAACGACCGAAACTTGCGTACATAGCTATCTCAACTCTTTGCGCAGAAAACCGTTTCTCCTTAATTTCCTTGATGTTGTACCAGAATTATAAACAAGTCTCACTTACTGACACGTAACTAAGACGTTCCGAGCGAACGAAACTTGCGTACATAGCTATCTCAAGTCTGTGCGTAGAAAACCGTTTCTCCTCTATTTCTTTGATGTTGTACAAGAAATTTCGACTAATCTCACTTACTGACACGTAACTAAGACATTCCGAACGACCGAAACATGCGTACATAGCTATCTCAACTCTGTGCGCAGAAAAGCGTTTCTCCTCAATTTCCTTGATGTTGTACAAGAAATTTCGACTTATCTCACTTACTGACACGTAACTAAGACGTTCCGAAGGACCGAAACTTGCGTACATAGCTATCTCAACTCTGTGCGCAGAAAACCGTTTCTCCTCAATTTCCTTGATGTTGTACAAGAAATTTCGACCAATCTCACTTACTGACACGTAACTAAGACGTTCCGAACGACCGAAACTTGCGTACATAGCTATCTCAACTCTGTGCGCATAAAACCGTTTCTTCTCAATTTCCTTGATGTTGTACAAGAAATTTCGACTTATCTCACTTACTGACACGTAACTAAGACGTTCCGAGCGACCGAAACTTGCGTACATAGCTATTTCAACTCTGTGCGCATAAAACCGTTTCTTCTCAATTTCCTTGATGTTGTACAAGAAATTTCGACTAATCTCGCTTATTGACACGTAACTAAGACGTTCCGAGCGACCGAAACTTGCGTACATAGCTATCTCAACTCTGTGCGCATAAAACCGTTTCTTCTCAATTTCCTTGATGTTGTACAAGAAATTTCGACCAATCTCACTTACTGACACGTAACTAAGACGTTCCGAGCGACCGAAACTTGCGTACATAGCTATCTCAACCCTGTGCGCAGAAAACCGTTTCTTCTCAATTTCTTTGATGTTGTACCAGAATTTTCTGCAAATCTCACTTACAGACACGTAACTAAGACGTTCCGAGCGACCGAAACTTGCGTACATAGCTATCTCAAGTCTGTGCGCAGAAAACCGTTTCTCCTCAATTTCCTTGATGTTGTACAAGAAATTTCGACCAATCTCACTTACTGACACGTAACTAAGACGTTCCGCACAACCGTAACCTGCGTACATAGCTATCTCAACTCTGTGCGCATAAAACCGTTTTTTCTTAATTTCCTTGATGTTGTACCAGAATTTTCGACTAAACTCACTTACTGACACGTAACTAAGACGTTCCAAGCGAACGAAACTTGCGTACACAGCTATCTCAAGTCTGTGTGCAGAAAACCGTTTCTCCTCAAATTCCTTGATGTTGTACAAGAAATTTCGACCAATCTCACTTACTGACACGTAACTAAGACGTTCCGAACGACCGAAACTTGCGTACATAGCTATTTCAACTATGTGCGCATAAAACCGTTTCTTCTCAATTTCCTTGATGTTGTACAAGAAATTTCGACTAATCTCGCTTATTGACACGTAACTAAGACGTTCCGAGCGACCGAAACTTGCGTACATAGCTATCTCAACTCTGTGCGCATAAAACCGTTTCTTCTCAATTTCCTTGATGTTGTACAAGAAATTTCGACCAATCTCACTTACTGACACGTAACTAAGACGTTCCGAGCGAACGAAACTTGCGTACATAGCTATCGCAAGTCTGTGCGCAGATAACCGTTTCTCCTCAATTTCCTTGATGTTGTATAAGAAATTGCGACTTATCTCACATACTGACACGTAACTAAGACGTTCCGAACGACCGAAACTTGCGTACATAGCTATCTTAATTCTGTGCGCAGAAAAGCGTTTCTCCTCAATTTCCTTGATGTTGTACAAGAAATTTCGACTAATCTCGCTTACTGACACGTAACTAAGACGTTCCGAACGACCGAAACCTGCGTACATAGCTATCTCAACTCTGTGCGCAGAAAACCGTTTCTCCTCAATTTCCTTGATGTTGTACAAGAAATTTCGACTAATCTCACTTACTGACACATAACTAAGACGTTCCGAACGACCGAAACTTGCGTACATAGCTATCTCAACTCTGAGCGCAGAAAACCGTTTCTCCTCAATTTCCTTGATGTTGTACAAGAAATTTCGACTAATCTCACTTACTGACACGTAACTAAGACGTTCCGAACGACCGAAACCTGCGTACATAGCTATCTCAACTCTGTGCGCAGAAAACCGTTTCTCCTCAATTTCCTTGATGTTGTACAAGAAATTTCGACTAATCTCACTTACTGACACGTAACTAAGACGTTCCGAACGACCGAAACTTGCGTACATAGCTATCTCAACTCTGTGCGCAGAAAACCGTTTCTCCTCAATTTCCTTGATGTTGTACAAGAAATTTCGACTAATCTCACTTACTGACACGTAACTAAGACGTTCCAAGCGAACGAAACTTGCGTACATAGCTATCTCAAGTCTGTGTGCTGAAAACCGTTTCTCCTCACTTTCCTTGATGTTGTACAAGAAATTTCGACTAATCTCACTTACTGACACGTAACTAAGACGTTCCGAACGACCGAAACTTGCGTACATAGCTATCTCAACTCTGTGCGCATAAAACCGTTTCTTCTCAATTTCCTTGATGTTGTACAATAAATTTCGACTTATCTCACTTACTGACACGTAACTAAGACGTTCCGAGCGACCGAAACTTGCGTACATAGCTATTTCAACTCTGTGCGCATAAAACCGTTTCTTCTCAATTTCCTTGATGTTGTACAAGAAATTTCGACTTATCTCACTTACTGACACGTAACTAAGACGTTCCGAACGACCGAAACTTGCGTACATAGCTATCTCAACTCTGTGCGCATAAAACCGTTTCTCCTCAATTTCCTTGATGTTGTACCAGAATTTTCTGCAAATCTCACTTACTGACACGTAACTAAGACGTCCGAGCGAACGAAACTTGCGTACATAGCTATCTCAAGTCTGTGCGCAGATAACCGTTTCTCCTCAATTTCCTTGATGTTGTACAAGAAATTTCGACTTATCTCACTTACTGACACGTAACTAAGACGTTCCGAACGACCGAAACTTGCGTACATAGCTATCTCAACTCTGTGCGCATAAAACCGTTTCTCCTCAATTTCCTTGATGTTGTACCAGAATTTTCTGCAAATCTCACTTACTGACACGTAACTAAGACGTCCGAGCGAACGAAACTTGCGTACATAGCTATCTCAAGTCTGTGCGCAGATAACCGTTTCTCCTCAATTTCCTTGATGTTGTACAAGAAATTTCGACTTATCTCACTTACTGACACGTAACTAAGACGTTCCGAGCGACCGAAACTTGCGTACATAGCTATCTCAACTCTGTGCGCAGAAAACCGTTTCTTCTCAATTTCTTTGATGTTGTACCAGAATTTTCTGCAAATCTCACTTACTGACACGTAACTAAGACGTTCCGAGCGACCGAAACTTGCGTACATAGCTATCTCAAGTCTGTGCGCAGAAAACCGTTTCTCCTCAATTTCCTTGATGTTGTACAAGAAATTTCGACCAATCTCACTTACTGACACGTAACTAAGACGTTCCGCACAACCGTAACCTGCGTACATAGCTATCTCAACTCTGTGCGCATAAAACCGTTTTTTCTTAATTTCCTTGATGTTGTACAAGAAATTTCGACTAATCTCACTTACTGACACGTAACTAAGACGTTCCGAACGACCGAAACCTGCGTACATAGCTATCTCAACTCTGTGCGCAGAAAACCGTTTCTCCTCAATTTCCTTGATGTTGTACAAGAAATTTCGACTAATCTCACTTACTGACACGTAACTAAGACGTTCCGAACGACCGAAACTTGCGTACATAGCTATCTCAACTCTGTGCGCAGAAAACCGTTTCTCCTCAATTTCCTTGATGTTGTACAAGAAATTTCGACTAATCTCACTTACTGACACGTAACTAAGACGTTCCAAGCGAACGAAACTTGCGTACATAGCTATCTCAAGTCTGTGTGCAGAAAACCGTTTCTCCTCACTTTCCTTGATGTTGTACAAGAAATTTCGACTAATCTCACTTACTGACACGTAACTAAGACGTTCCGAACGACCGAAACTTGCGTACATAGCTATCTCAACTCTGTGCGCAGAAAACCGATTCTTCTCAATTTCCTTGATGTTGTACAAGAAATTTCGACTTATCTCACTTACTGACACGTAACTAAGACGTTCCGAACGACCGAAACTTGCGTACATAGCTTTCTCAACTCTGTGCGCATAAAACCGTTTCTCCTCAATTTCCTTGATGTTGTACCAGAATTTTCTGCAAATCTCACTTACTGACACGTAACTAAGATGTTCCGAGCGAACGAAACTTGCGTACATAGCTATCTCAAGTCTGTGCGCAGATAACCGTTTCTCCTCAATTTCCTTGATGTTGTACAAGAAATTTCGACTTATCTCACTAACTGACACGTAACTAAGACGTTCCGAGCGACCGAAACTTGCGTACATAGCTATCTCAACTCTGTGCGCAGAAAACCGTTTCTTCTCAATTTCTTTGATGTTGTACCAGAATTTTCTGCAAATCTCACTTACTGACACGTTACTAAGACGTTCCGAGCGACCGAAACTTGCGTACATTGCTATCTCAAGTTTGTGCGCAGAAAACCGTTTCTCCTCAATTTCCTTGATGTTGTACAAGAAATTTCGACCAATCTCACTTACTGACACGTAACTAAGACGTTCCGCACAACCGAAACCTGCGTACATAGCTATCTCAACTCTGTGCGCATAAAACCGTTTCTTCTTAATTTCCTTGATGTTGTACAAGAAATTACGACGTATCTCACTTACTGACACGTAACTAAGACGTTCCGAACGACCGAAACTTGCGTACATAGCTATCTCAACTCTGTGCGCATAAAACCGTTTCTTCTTAATTTCCTTGATGTTGTACAAGAAATTTCGACTTATCTCACTTACTGCCACGTAACTAAGACGTTCCGAGCGACCGAAACTTGCGTACATAGCTATCTCAAGTCTGTGCGCAGATAACCGTTTCTCCTCAATTTCCTTGATGTTGTACAAGAAATTTCGACTTATCTCACTAACTGACACGTAACTAAGACGTTCCGAGCGACCGAAACTTGCGTACATAGCTATCTCAACTCTGTGCGCAGAAAACCGTTTCTTCTCAATTTCTTTGATGTTGTACCAGAATTTTCTGCAAATCTCACTTACTGACACGTAACTAAGACGTTCCGAGCGACCGAAACTTGCGTACATTGCTATCTCAAGTTTGTGCGTAGAAAACCGTTTCTCCTCTATTTCTTTGATGTTGTACAAGAAATTTCGACTAATCTCACTTACTGACACGTAACTAAGACATTCCGAACGACCGAAACATGCGTACATAGCTATCTCAACTCAGTGCGCAGAAAAGCGTTTCTCCTCAATTTCCTTGATGTTGTACCAGAATTTTCGACTAAACTCACTTACTGACACGTAACTAAGACGTTCCAAGCGAACGAAACTTGCGTACATAGCTATCTCAAGTCTGTGTGCAGAAAACCGTTTCTCCTCAAATTCCTTGATGTTGTACAAGAAATTTCGACCAATCTCACTTACTGACACGTAACTAAGACGTTCCGAACGACCGAAACTTGCGTACATAGCTATTTCAACTATGTGCGCATAAAACCGTTTCTTCTCAATTTCCTTGATGTTGTACAAGAAATTTCGACTAATCTCGCTTATTGACACGTAACTAAGACGTTCCGAGCGACCGAAACTTGCGTACATAGCTATCTCAACTCTGTGCGCATAAAACCGTTTCTTCTCAATTTCCTTGATGTTGTACAAGAAATTTCGACCAATCTCACTTACTGACACGTAACTAAGACGTTCCGAGCGAACGAAACTTGCGTACATAGCTATCGCAAGTCTGTGCGCAGATAACCGTTTCTCCTCAATTTCCTTGATGTTGTATAAGAAATTGCGACTTATCTCACATACTGACACGTAACTAAGACGTTCCGAACGACCGAAACTTGCGTACATAGCTATCTCAACTCTGTGCGCAGAAAACCGTTTCTTCTCAATTTCTTTGATGTTGTACCAGAATTTTCTGCAAATCTCACTTACTGACACGTAACTAAGACGTTCCGAGCGACCGAAACTTGCGTACATAGCTATCTCAAGTCTGTGCGCAGAAAACCGTTTCTCCTCAATTTCCTTGATGTTGTACAAGAAATTTCGACCAATCTCACTTACTGACACGTAACTAAGACGTTCCGCACAACCGTAACCTGCGTACATAGCTATCTCAACTCTGTGCGCATAAAACCGTTTTTTCTTAATTTCCTTGATGTTGTACAAGAAATTTCGACTAATCTCACTTACTGACACGTAACTAAGACGTTCCGAACGACCGAAACCTGCGTACATAGCTATCTCAACTCTGTGCGCAGAAAACCGTTTCTCCTCAATTTCCTTGATGTTGTACAAGAAATTTCGACTAATCTCACTTACTGACACGTAACTAAGACGTTCCGAACGACCGAAACTTGCGTACATAGCTATCTCAACTCTGTGCGCATAAAACGGTTTCTCCTCAATTTCCTTGATGTTGTACAAGAAATTTCGACTAATCTCGCTTATTGACACGTAACTAAGACGTTCCGAGCGACCGAAACTTGCGTACATAGCTATCTCAACTCTGTGCGCATAAAACCGTTTCTTCTCAATTTCCTTGATGTTGTACCAGAATTATCAACAAGTCTCACTTACTGACACGTAACTAAGACGTTCCGAACGACCGAAACTTGCGTACATAGCTATCTCAACTCTTTGCGCAGAAAACCGTTTCTCCTCAATTTCCTTGATGTTGTATCAGAATTTTCTGCAAATCTCACTTACTGACACGTAACTAAGACGTTCCGAGCGAACGAAACTTGCGTATATAACTATCTCAAGTCTGTGCGCAGAAAACCGTTTCTCCTCAATTTCCTTGATGTTGTACAAGAAATTTCGACCAATCTCACTTACTGACACGTAACTAAGACGTTCCGAACAACCGAAACTTGCGTACATAGCTATCTCAACTCTGTGCGCATAAAACCGTTTCTCCTCAATTTCCTTGATGTTGTACCAGAATTTTCTGCAAATCTCACTTACTGACACGTAACTAAGACGTTCCGAAGGACCGAAACTTGCGTACATAGCTATCTCAACTCTGTGCGCAGAAAACCGTTTCTCCTCTAATTCCTTGATGTTGTACAAGAAATTTCGACCAATCTCACTTACTGACACGTAACTAAGACGTTCCGAGCGACCGAAACTTGCGTACATAGCTATTTCAACTCTGTGCGCATAAAACCGTTTCTTCTTAATTTCCTTGATGTTGTACAAGAAATTTCGACGTATCTCACTTACTGACACGTAACTAAGACGTTCCGAACGACCGAAACTTGCGTACATAGCTATCTCAACTCTGTGCGCATAAAACCGTTTCTTCTCAATTTCCTTGATGTTGTACAAGAAATTTCGACTTATCTCACTTACTGACACGTAACTAAGACGTTCCGAGCGACCGAAACTTGCGTACATAGCTATTTCAACTCTGTGCGCATAAAACCGTTTCTTCTCAATTTCCTTGATGTTGTACAAGAAATTTCGACTAATCTCGCTTATTGACACGTAACTAAGACGTTCCGAGCGACCGAAACTTGCGTACATAGCTATCTCAACTCTGTGCGCATAAAACCGTTTCTTCTCAATTTCCTTGATGTTGTACCAGAATTATCAACAAGTCTCACTTACTGACACGTAACTAAGACGTTCCGAACGACCGAAACTTGCGTACATAGCTATCTCAACTCTTTGCGCAGAAAACCGTTTCTCCTCAATTTCCTTGATGTTGTATCAGAATTTTCTGCAAATCTCACTTACTGACACGTAACTAAGACGTTCCGAGCGAACGAAACTTGCGTACATAGCTATCTCAACTCTGTGCGCATAAAACCGTTTCTCCTCAATTTCCTTGATGTTGTACAAGAAATTTCGACCAATCTCACTTACTGACACGTAACTAAGACGTTCCGAGGGAACGAAACTTGCGTACATAGCTATCGCAAGTCTGTGCGCAGATAACCGTTTCTCCTTAATTTCCTTGATGTTGTATAAGAAATTGCGACTTATCTCACATACTGACACGTAACTAAGACGTTCCGAACGACCGAAACTTGCGTACATAGCTATCTTAATTCTGTGCGCAGAAAAGCGTTTCTCCTCAATTTCCTTGATGTTGTACAAGAAATTTCGACTAATCTCGCTTACTGACACGTAACTAAGACGTTCCGAGCGACCGAAACTTGCGTACATAGCTATCTCAACTCTGTGCGCATAAAACCGTTTCTTCTCAATTTCCTTGATGTTGTACCAGAATTATCAACAAGTCTCACTTACTGACACGTAACTAAGACGTTCCGAACGACCGAAACTTGCGTACATAGCTATCTCAACTCTTTGCGCAGAAAACCGTTTCTCCTCAATTTCCTTGATGTTGTATCAGAATTTTCTGCAAATCTCACTTACTGACACGTAACTAAGACGTTCCGAGCGAACGAAACTTGCGTACATAGCTATCTCAACTCTGTGCGCATAAAACCGTTTCTCCTCAATTTCCTTGATGTTGTACAAGAAATTTCGACCAATCTCACTTACTGACACGTAACTAAGACGTTCCGAGGGAACGAAACTTGCGTACATAGCTATCGCAAGTCTGTGCGCAGATAACCGTTTCTCCTTAATTTCCTTGATGTTGTATAAGAAATTGCGACTTATCTCACATACTGACACGTAACTAAGACGTTCCGAACGACCGAAACTTGCGTACATAGCTATCTTAATTCTGTGCGCAGAAAAGCGTTTCTCCTCAATTTCCTTGATGTTGTACAAGAAATTTCGACTAATCTCGCTTACTGACACGTAACTAAGACGTTCCGAACGACCGAAACTTGCGTACATAGCTATCTCAACTCTGTGCGCAGAAAACCGTTTCTCCTTAATTTCCTTGATGTTGTACCAGAATTATAAACAAGTCTCACTTACTGACACGTAACTAAGACGTTCCGAGCGAACGAAACTTGCGTACATAGCTATCTCAAGTCTGTGCGTAGAAAACCGTTTCTCCTCTATTTCTTTGATGTTGTACAAGAAATTTCGACTAACCTCACTTACTGACACGTAACTAAGACGTTCCGAGCGACCGAAACTTGCGTACATAGCTATTTCAACTCTGTGCGCATAAAACCGTTTCTTCTCAATTTCCTTGATGTTGTACAAGAAATTTCGACTTATCTCACTTACTGACACGTAACTAAGACGTTCCGAGCGACCGAAACTTGCGTACATAGCTATCTCAACTCTGTGCGCAGAAAACCGTTTCTCCTTAATTTCCTTGATGTTGTACCAGAATTATAAACAAGTCTCACTTACTGACACGTAACTAAGACGTTCCGAGCGAACGAAACTTGCGTACATAGCTATCTCAAGTCTGTGCGCAGAAAACCGTTTCTCCTCAATTTCCTTGATGTTGTACAGGAAATTTCGACCAATCTCACTTACTGACACGTAACTAAGACGTTCCGCACAACCGAAACCTGCGTACATAGCTATCTCAACTCTGTGCGCATAAAACCGTTTCTTCTTAATTTCCTTGATGTTGTACAAGAAATTTCGACGTATCTCACTTACTGACACGTAACTAAGACGTTCCGAACGACCGAAACTTGCGTACATAGCTATCTCAACTCTGTGCGCATAAAACCGTTTCTTCTTAATTTCATTGATGTTGTACAAGAAATTTCGACTTATCTCACTTACTGACACGTAACTAAGACGTTCCGAGCGACCGAAACTTGCGTACATAGCTATTTCAACTCTGTGCGCATAAAACCGTTTCTTCTTAATTTCCTTGATGTTGTACAAGAAATTTCGACGTATCTCACTTACTGACACGTAACTAAGACGTTCCGAACGACCGAAACTTGCGTACATAGCTATCTCAACTCTGTGCGCATAAAACCGTTTCTTCTCAATTTCCTTGATGTTGTACAAGAAATTTCGACCAATCTCACTTACTGACACGTAACTAAGACGTTCCGAGCGAACGAAACTTGCGTACATAGCTATCGCAAGTCTGTGCGCAGATAACCGTTTCTCCTCAATTTCCTTGATGTTGTATAAGAAATTTCGACCAATCTCACTTACTGACACGTAACTAAGACGTTCCGAACGACCGAAACTTGCGTACATAGCTATCTCAACTCTGTGCGCATAAAACCGTTTCTTCTCAATTTCCTTGATGTTGTACAAGAAATTTCGACTTATCTCACTTACTGACACGTAACTAAGACGTTCCGAGCGACCGAAACTTGCGTACATAGCTATTTCAACTCTGTGCGCATAAAACCGTTTCTTCTCAATTTCCTTGATGTTGTACAAGAAATTTCGACTAATCTCGCTTATTGACACGTAACTAAGACGTTCCGAGCGACCGAAACTTGCGTACATAGCTATCTCAACTCTGTGCGCATAAAACCGTTTCTTCTCAATTTCCTTGATGTTGTACCAGAATTATCAACAAGTCTCACTTGCTGACACGTAACTAAGACGTTCCGAACGACCGAAACTTGCGTACATAGCTATCTCAACTCTTTGCGCAGAAAACCGTTTCTCCTCAATTTCCTTGATGTTGTACCAGAATTATAAACAAGTCTCACTTACTGACACGTAACTAAGACGTTCCGAGCGAACGAAACTTGCGTACATAGCTATCTCAAGTCTGTGCGCAGAAAACCGTTTCTCCTCAATTTCCTTGATGTTGTACAAGAAATTTCGACCAATCTCACTTACTGACACGTAACTAAGACGTTCCGCACAACCGAAACCTGCGTACATAGCTATCTCAACTCTGTGCGCATAAAACCGTTTCTTCTTAATTTCCTTGATGTTGTACAAGAAATTTCGACGTATCTCACTTACTGACACGTAACTAAGACGTTCCGAACGACCGAAACTTGCGTACATAGCTATCTCAACTCTGTGCGCATAAAACCGTTTCTTCTTAATTTCATTGATGTTGTACAAGAAATTTCGACTTATCTCACTTACTGACACGTAACTAAGACGTTCCGAGCGACCGAAACTTGCGTACATAGCTATTTCAACTCTGTGCGCATAAAACCGTTTCTTCTTAATTTCCTTGATGTTGTACAAGAAATTTCGACGTATCTCACTTACTGACACGTAACTAAGACGTTCCGAACGACCGAAACTTGCGTACATAGCTATCTCAACTCTGTGCGCATAAAACCGTTTCTTCTTAATTTCCTTGATGTTGTACAAGAAATTTCGACTTATCTCACTTACTGACACGTAACTAAGACGTTCCGAGCGACCGAAACTTGCGTACATAGCTATTTCAACTCTGTGCGCATAAAACAGTTTCTTCTCAATTTCCTTGATGTTGTACAAGAAATTTCGAATAATCTCGCTTACTGACACGTAACTAAGACGTTCCGAACGACCGAAACTTGCGTACATAGCTATCTCAACTCTGTGCGCAGAAAACCGTTTCTCCTCAATTTCCTTGATGTTGTACCAGAATTATCAACAAGTCTCACTTACTGACACGTAACTAAGACGTTCCGAGCGAACGAAACTTGCGTACATAGCTATCTCAAGTCTGTGCGTAGAAAACCGTTTCTCCTCAATTTCCTTGATGTTGTATCAGAATTTTCTGCAAATCTCACTTACTGACACGTAACTAAGACGTTCCGAGCGAACGAAACTTGCGTACATAACTATCTCAAGTCTGTGCGCAGAAAACCGTTTCTCCTCAATTTCCTTGATGTTGTACAAGAAATTTCGACCAATCTCACTTACTGACACGTAACTAAGACGTTCCGAACAACCGAAACTTGCGTACATAGCTATCTCAACTCTGTGCGCATAAAACCGTTTCTCCTCAATTTCCTTGATGTTGTACAAGAAATTTCGACCAATCTCACTTACTGACACGTAACTAAGACGTTCCGAGCGAACGAAACTTGCGTACATAGCTATCGCAAGTCTGTGCGCAGATAACCGTTTCTCCTCAATTTCCTTGATGTTGTATAAGAAATTGCGACTTATCTCACATACTGACACGTAAATAAGACGTTCCGAACGACCGAAACTTGCGTACATAGCTATCTTAATTCTGTGCGCAGAAAAGCGTTTCTCCTCAATTTCCTTGATGTTGTACAAGAAATTTCGACTAATCTCGCTTACTGACACGTAACTAAGACGTTCCGAACGACCGAAACTTGCGTACATAGCTATCTCAACTCTGTGCGCAGAAAACCGTTTCTCCTTAATTTCCTTGATGTTGTACCAGAATTATAAACAAGTCTCACTTACTGACACGTAACTAAGACGTTCCGAGCGAACGAAACTTGCGTACATAGCTATCTCAAGTCTGTGCGTAGAAAACCGTTTCTCCTCTATTTCTTTGATGTTGTACAAGAAATTTCGACTAACCTCACTTACTGACACGTAACTAAGACGTTCCGAGCGACCGAAACTTGCGTACATAGCTATTTCAACTCTGTGCGCATAAAACCGTTTCTTCTCAATTTCCTTGATGTTGTACAAGAAATTTCGACTTATCTCACTTACTGACACGTAACTAAGACGTTCCGAGCGACCGAAACTTGCGTACATAGCTATCTCAACTCTGTGCGCAGAAAACCGTTTCTCCTTAATTTCCTTGATGTTGTACCAGAATTATAAACAAGTCTCACTTACTGACACGTAACTAAGACGTTCCGAGCGAACGAAACTTGCGTACATAGCTATCTCAAGTCTGTGCGTAGAAAACCGTTTCTCCTCTATTTCTTTGATGTTGTACAAGAAATTTCGACTAATCTCACTTACTGACACGTAACTAAGACATTCCGAACGACCGAAACATGCGTACATAGCTATCTCAACTCTGTGCGCAGAAAAGCGTTTCTCCTCAATTTCCTTGATGTTGTACAAGAAATTTCGACTTATCTCACTTACTGACACGTAACTAAGACGTTCCGAAGGACCGAAACTTGCGTACATAGCTATCTCAACTCTGTGCGCAGAAAACCGTTTCTCCTCAATTTCCTTGATGTTGTACAAGAAATTTCGACCAATCTCACTTACTGACACGTAACTAAGACGTTCCGAACGACCGAAACTTGCGTACATAGCTATCTCAACTCTGTGCGCATAAAACCGTTTCTTCTCAATTTCCTTGATGTTGTACAAGAAATTTCGACTTATCTCACTTACTGACACGTAACTAAGACGTTCCGAGCGACCGAAACTTGCGTACATAGCTATTTCAACTCTGTGCGCATAAAACCGTTTCTTCTCAATTTCCTTGATGTTGTACAAGAAATTTCGACTAATCTCGCTTATTGACACGTAACTAAGACGTTCCGAGCGACCGAAACTTGCGTACATAGCTATCTCAACTCTGTGCGCATAAAACCGTTTCTTCTCAATTTCCTTGATGTTGTACCAGAATTATCAACAAGTCTCACTTACTGACACGTAACTAAGACGTTCCGAAAGACCGAAACTTGCGTACATAGCTATCTCAACTCTTTGCGCAGAAAACCGTTTCTCCAAAATTTCCTTGATGTTGTATCAGAATTTTCTGCAAATCTCACTTACTGACACGTAACTAAGACGTTCCGAGCGAACGAAACTTGCGTACATAACTATCTCAAGTCTGTGCGCAGAAAACCGTTTCTCCTCAATTTCCTTGATGTTGTACAAGAAATTTCGACCAATCTCACTTACTGACACGTAACTAAGACGTTCCGAACAACCGAAACTTGCGTACATTGCTATCTCAACTCTGTGCGCATAAAACCGTTTCTCCTCAATTTCCTTGATGTTGTACCAGAATTTTCTGCAAATCTCACTTACTGACACGTAACTAAGACGTTCCGAAGGACCGAAACTTGCGTACATAGCTATCTCAACTCTGTGCGCAGAAAACCGTTTCTCCTCTAATTCCTTGATGTTGTACAAGAAATTTCGACCAATCTCACTTACTGACACGTAACTAAGACGTTCCGAACGACCGAAACTTGCGTATATAGCTATCTCAACTCTGTGCGCATAAAAACGTTTCTTCTCAATTTCCTTGATGTTGTACAAGAAATTTCGACTTATCACACTTACTGACACGTAACTAAGACGTTCCGAAGGACCGAAACTTGCGTACATAGCTATCTCAACTCTGTGCGCAGAAAACCGTTTCTCCTCAATTTCCTTGATGTTGTACAAGAAATTTCGACCAATCTCACTTACTGACACGTAACTAAGACGTTCCGAACGACCGAAACTTGCGTACATAGCTATCTCAACTCTGTGCGCATAAAACCGTTTCTTCTCAATTTCATTGATGTTGTACAAGAAATTTCGACTTATCTCACTTACTGACACGTAACTAAGACGTTCCGAGCGACCGAAACTTGCGTACATAGCTATTTCAACTCTGTGCGCATAAAACCGTTTCTTCTCAATTTCCTTGATGTTGTACAAGAAATTTCGACTAATCTCGCTTATTGACACGTAACTAAGACGTTCCGAGCGACCGAAACTTGCGTACATAGCTATCTCAACTCTGTGCGCAGAAAACCGTTTCTCCTCAATTTCCTTGATGTTGTATCAGAATTTTCTGCAAATCTCACTTACTGACACGTAACTAAGACGTTCCGAGCGAACGAAACTTGCGTACATAACTATCTCAAGTCTGTGCGCAGAAAACCGTTTCTCCTCAATTTCCTTGTTGTTGTACAAGAAATTTCGACCAATCTCACTTACTGACACGTAACTAAGACGTTCCGAACAACCGAAACTTGCGTACATAGCTATCTCAACTCTGTGCGCATAAAACCGTTTCTCCTCAATTTCCTTGATGTTGTACCAGAATTTTCTGCAAATCTCACTTACTGACACGTAACTAAGACGTTCCGAGCGAACGAAACTTGCGTACATAGCTATCTCAAGTCTGTGCGCAGATAACCGTTTCTCCTCAATTTCCTTGATGTTGTATAAGAAATTTCGACTTATCTCACATACTGACACGTAACTAAGACGTTCCGAACGACCGAAACTTGCGTACATAGCTATCTTAATTCTGTGCGCAGAAAAGCGTTTCTCCTCAATTTCCTTGATGATGTACAAGAAATTTCGACTAATCTCGCTTACTGACACGTAACTAAGACGTTCCGAACGACCGAAACTTGCGTACATAGCTATCTCAACTCTGTGCGCAGAAAACCGTTTCTCCTTAATTTCCTTGATGTTGTACCAGAATTATCAACAAGTCTCACTTACTGACACGTAACTAAGACGTTCCGAGCGAACGAAACTTGCGTACATAGCTATCTCAAGTCTGTGCGTAGAAAACCGTTTCTCCTCTATTTCTTTGATGTTGTACAAGAAATTTCGACTAATCTCACTTACTGACACGTAACTAAGACGTTCCGAGCGACCGAAACTTGCGTACATAGCTATTTCAACTCTGTGCGCATAAAACCGTTTCTTCTCAATTTCCTTGATGTTGTACAAGAAATTTCGACTTATCTCACTTACTGACACGTAACTAAGACGTTCCGAGCGACCGAAACTTGCGTACATAGCTATCTCAACTCTGTGCGCAGAAAACCGTTTCTCCTTAATTTCCTTGATGTTGTACCAGAATTATAAACAAGTCTCACTTACTGACACGTAACTAAGACGTTCCGAGCGACCGAAACTTGCGTACATAGCTATCTCAACTCTGTGCGCAGAAAACCGTTTCTTCTCAATTTCCTTGATGTTGTACAAGAAATTTCGACTTATCTCACTTACTGACACGTAACTAAGACTTTCCGAACGACCGAAACTTGCGTATATAGCTATCTCAACTCTGTGCGCAGTAAACCGTTTCTCCTCAATTTCCTTGATGTTGTACAAGAAATTTCGACTAATCTCACTTACTGACACGTAACTAAGATGTTCCAAGCGAACGAAACTTGCGTACATAGCTATCTCAAGTCTGTGTGCAGAAAACCGTTTCTCCTCACTTTCCTTGATGTTGTACAAGAAATTTCGACTAATTTCACTTACTGACACGTAACTAAGACGTTCCGAACGACCGAAACTTGCGTACATAGCTATCTCAACTCTGTGCGCATAAAACCGTTTCTTCTCAATTTCCTTGATGTTGTACAAGAAATTTCGACGTATCTCACTTACTGACACGTAACTAAGACGTTCCGAACGACCGAAACTTGCGTACATAGCTATTTTAATTCTGTGCGCAGAAAAGCGTTTCTCCTCAATTTCCTTGATGTTGTACAAGAAATTTCGACTAATCACGCTTACTGACACGTAACTAAGACGTTCCGAACGACCGAAACTTGCGTACATAGCTATCTCAACTTTGTGCGCAGAAAACCGTTTCTCCTTAATTTCCTTGATGTTGTACCAGAATTATCAACAAGTCTCACTTACTGACACGTAACTAAGACGTTCTGAGCGAACGAAACTTGCGTACATAGCTATCTCAAGTCTGTGCGTAGAAAACCGTTTCTCCTCTATTTCTTTGATGTTGTACAAGAAATTTCGACTAATCTCACTTACTGACACGTAACTAAGACATTCCGAACGACCGAAACATGCGTACATAGCTATTTCAACTCTGTGCGCATAAAACCGTTTCTTCTCAATTTCCTTGATGTTGTACAAGAAATTTCGACTAATCTCGCTTACTGACACGTAACTAAGACGTTCCGAGCGACCGATACTTGCGTACATAGCTATCTCAACTCTGTGCGCAGAAAACCGTATCTCCTCAATTTCCTTGATGTTGTACCAGAATTTTTTGCAAATCTCACTTACTGACACGTAACTAAGACGTTCCGCACAACCGAAACTTGCGTACATAGCTATCTCAACTCTGTGCGCATAAAACCGTTTCTTCTCAATTTCCTTGATGTTGTACAAGAAATATCGACTTATCTCACTTACTGACACGTAACTAAGACGTTCCGAACGACCGAAACTTGCGTACATAGCTATCTCAACTCTGTGCGCAGAAAACCGTTTCTCCTCAATTTCCTTGATGTTGTACAAGAAATTTCGACTAAACTCACTTACTGACACGTAACTAAGACGTTTCGAACGAACAAAACTTGCGTACATAACGATCTCATCTTTGTGCTCAGAAAAACGTATTTCCTCAATTTCCTTAATGTCGTGCAAGAATTTTAGACAAATCTCACTTACTGACACGTAACTAAAACGTTCCGAACGACCAAAACTTGCGTACATAGCGATTTTAACAATGTATGCCTCGAAGCGGTTCTTCTCAATTTCCTTGATGTTGCACAAGAATTTTAGACAAACCTCACTTACTGACACGTAACTAAGACGTTTCGAACGAACAAAACTTGCGTACATAGCGATCTCAGCTTTGTGTGCAGAAAAACGTATATCCTCAATTTCCTTAATGTCGTGCAAGAATTTTCGACTAAACTCACTTACTGACACGTAACTAAGACGTTCCGAACGAACAAAACTTGCGTACACAGCGATTTTAACAATGTATGCCGTGAAGCGGTTCTTCTCAATTTCCTTGATGTTGCAGAAAAATTTTAGACAAATCTCACTTACTGACACGTAACTAAAACGTTCCGAACGACCAAAACTTGCGTACATAGCGATTTTAACAATGTATGCCTCGAAACGGTTCTTCTCAATTTCCTTGATGTTGTACCAGAATTTTCTGCAAATCTCACTTACTGACACGTAACTAAGACGTTCCGAGCGAACGAAACTTGCGTACATTGCTATCTCAACTCTGTGCGCAGAAAACCGTTTCTTCTCAATTTTTTTGATGTTGTACCAGAATTTTCTGCAAATCTCACTTACTGACACGTAACTAAGACGTTCCGAGCGACCGAAACTTGCGTACATAGCTATCTCAAGTCTGTGCGCAGAAAACCGTTTCTCCTCAATTTCCTTGATGTTGTACAAGAAATTTCGACCAATCTCACTTACTGACACGTAACTAAGACGTTCCGAACAACCGAAACTTGCGTACATAGCTATCTCAACTCTGTGCGCATAAAACCGTTTCTTCTCAATTCCTTGATGTTGTACAAGAAATTTCGACTTATCTCACTTACTGACACGTAACTAAGACGTTCCGAACGACCGAAACTTGCGTACATAGCTATCTCAACTCTGTGCGCAGAAAACCGTTTCTCCTTAATTTCCTTGATGTTGTACCAGAATTTTCAACAAGTCTCACTTACTGTCACGTAACTAAGACGTTCCGAGCGAACGAAACTTGCGTACATAGCTATCTCAAGTCTGTGCGCAGAAAACCGTTTCTCCTCAATTTCCTTGATGTTGTACAAGAAATTTCGACTAATCTCACTTACTGACACGTAACTAAGACGTTCCGAACGAAGGAAACTTGCGTACATAACGATCTCTGCTCTGTGTGCAGAGAAGTGTTTCTACTCAATTTCCTTGATGTTGCACAAGAATTTTCTGCATATCTCACATGTCGACACGTAACTAAGACGTTCCGAACGAAGGAAACTTGCGTACATAGCGATTTGTGCTCTGTGTGCAGAGAAGTGTTTCTACTCAATTTCCTTGATGTTGCACAAGAATTTTCTGCATATCTCACATGTCGACACGTAACTAAGACGTTCCGAACGAAGGAAACTTGCGTGCATAGCGATCTGTGCTCTGTGTGCAGAGAAACGTGATTCCTTTAGTTCCTTGACGTTGTGCAAGAATTTTCAACATATCTCACTTACCGACACGTGATTAGAACGTTCCGAACGAAGGAAACTTGCGTACATAGCGATCTGTGCTCTGTGTGTAGAGAAACGTGATTCCTTTATTTCCTTGACGTTGTACAAGAATTTTCTGCATATCTCACTTGCCGACACGTAACTAAGACATTCCGAACGAAGGTAACTTGCGTACATTGCGATCTCTTTTCTGTGTGCAGAGAAACCTGATTCCTCTATTTTCTTGACGTTGTACAAGAATTTTCTGCATATCTCACTTGCCGACACGTAACTAAGACATTTCGAACAAAGGAAACTTACGTACATAACGATCTCTGCTCTGTGTGCAGAGAAGTGTTTCTACTCAATTTCCTTGATGTTGCACAAGAATTTTCTGCATATCTCACATGTTGACACGTAACTAAGACGTTCCGAACGAAGGAAACTTGCGTACATAGCGATCTGTGCTCTGTGTGCAGAGAAGTGTTTCTACTCAATTTCCTTGATGTTGCACAAGAATTTTCTGCATATCTCACTTGTCGACACGTAACTAGGACGTTCCGAACGAAGGAAACTTGCGTACATAGCGATCTGTGCTCTGTGTGTAGAGAAACGTGATTCCTTTATTTAATTGACGTTGTACAAGAATTTTCTGCATATCTCACTTGCCGACACGTAATTAAGACGTTCCGAACAATGAAAACTTGCGTACATAGCGATCTCTGCTCTGTGTGCAGAGAAGTGTTTCTACTCAATTTCCATGATGTTGCACAAGAATTTTCTGCATATCTCACATGTCGACACGTAACTAAGACGTTCCGAACGAAGGAAACTTGCGTACATAGCGATCTGTGCTCTGTGTGCAGAGAAACGTGATTCCTCTAGTTCCTTGACGTTGTACAAGAATTTTCAACATATCTCACTTACCGACACGTGACTAAGACGTTCCGAACGAAGGAAACTTGCGTACATATCGATCTTAACTCTGTGTTCAGAGAAACGTAATTCCTCCATTTCCTTGACGTTGTACAAGAATTTTCTGCATATCTCACTTGCCGACACGTAACTAAGACATTCCGAACGAAGGAAACTTGCGTACATTGCGATCTCTTCTCTGTGTGCAGAGAAACGTGATTCCTCTATTTTTTTGACGTTGTACAAGAATTTTCTACATATCTCACTTGCCGACACGTAACTAAGACGTTCCGAACGAAGGCAACTTGCGTACATAGCGATCTCTAATCTGTGTGCAGAGAAGTGTTTCTACTCAATTTCCTTGATGTTGCACAAGAATTTTCTACATATCTAACTGAAACATATGTAACTAACACGTTCCGAACGAAAGAAACTTACGTACATAACGATCTCTGCTCTGTGTGTAGAGAAGTGTTTCAACTCAATTTCCTTGATGTTGCACAAGATTTTTCTGCATATCTCACATGTCGACACGTAACTAAGACTTTCCGAACGAAGGAAACTTGCGTACATAGCGATCTCTGCTCTGTGTGTAGAGAAGTGTTTCTACTCAATTTCCTTGATGTTGCAGAAGATTTTTCTGCATATCTCACTTGCCGACACGTAACTAAGACGTTCCGAACGAAGGAAACTTGCGTACATAACGATCTCTGCTCTGTGTGCAGAGAAGTGTTTCTACTCAATTTCCTTGATGTTGCACAAGAATTTTCTGCATATCTCACATGTCGACACGTAACTAAGACGTTCCGAACGAAGGAAACTTGCGTACATAGCGATTTGTGCTCTGTGTGCCGAGAAGTGTTTCTACTCAATTTCCTTGATGTTGCACAAGAATTTTCTGCATATCTCACATGTCGACACGTAACTAAGACGTTCCGAACGAAGGAAACTTGCGTACATAGCGATCTGTGCTCTGTGTGCAGAGAAACGTGATTCCTTTAGTTCCTTGACGTTGTGCAAGAATTTTCAACATATCTCACTTACCGACACGTGATTAGAACGTTCCGAACGAAGGAAACTTGCGTACATAGCGATCTGTGCTCTGTGTGTAGAGAAACGTGATACCTTTATTTCCTTGACGTTGTACAAGAATTTTCTGCATATCTCACTTGCCGACACGTAACTAAGACATTCCGAACGAAGGTAACTTGCGTACATTGCGATCTCTTTTCTGTGTGCAGAGAAACCTGATTCCTCTATTTTCTTGACGTTGTACAAGAATTTTCTGCATATCTCACTTGCCGACACGTAACTAAGACATTCCGAACGAAAGAAACTTACGTACATAACGATCTCTGCTCTGTGTGCGGAGAAGTGTTTCTACCCAATTTCCTTGATTTGCACAAGAATTTTCTGCATATCTCACATGTCGACACGTAACTAAGACGTTCCGAACGATGGCAACTTGCGTACATAGCGATCTCTAATCTGTGTGCAGAGAAGTGTTTCTACTCAATTTCCTTGATGTCGCACAAGAATTTTCTACATATCTAACTGAAACATATGTAACTAAGACGTTCCGAACAATGAAAACTTGCGTAAATAGCGATCTCTGCTCTGTGTGCAGAGAAGTGTTTCTACTCAATTTCCATGATGTTGCACAAGAATTTTCTGCATATCTCACATGTCGACACGTAACTAAGACGTTCCGAACGAAGGAAACTTGCGTACATAACGATCTGTGCTCTGTGTGCAGAGAAACGTGATTCCTCTAGTTCCTTGACGTTGTACAAGAATTTTCAACATATCTCACTTACCGACACGTGACTAAGACGTTCCGAACGAAGGAAACTTGCGTAAATAGCGATCTCAGCTCTGTGTGTAGAGAAGTGTTTCAACTCAATTTCCTTGATGTTGCACAAGATTTTTCTGCATATCTCACATGTCGACACGTAACTAAGACGTTCCGAACGAAGGAAACTTGCGTACATAGCGATCTCTGCTCTGTGTGTAGAGAAGTGTTTCTACTCAATTTCCTTGATGTTGCAGAAGATTTTTCTGCATATCTCATATGTCGACACGTAACTAAGACGTTCCGAACGAAGGAAACTTGCGTACATATCGATCTTAACTCTGTGTTCAGAGAAACGTAATTCCTCCATTTCCTTGACGTTGTACAAGAATTTTCTGCATATCTCACTTGCCGACACGTAACTAAGACATTCCGAACGAAGGTAACTTGCGTACATTGCGATCTCTTTTCTGTGTGCAGAGAAACCTGATTCCTCTATTTCCTTGACGTTGTACAAGAATTTTCTGCATATCTCACTTGCCGACACGTAACTAAGACATTCCGAACGAAGGAAACTTACGTACATAACGATCTCTGCTCTGTGTGCGGAGAAGTGTTTTTACACAATTTCCTTGATGTTGCACAAGAATTTTCTACATATCTAACTGAAACATATGTAACTAAGACGTTCCGAACGAAGAAAACTTGCGTAAATAGCGATCTCAGCTCTGTGTGTAGAGAAGTGTTTCTACTCAATTTCCTTGATGTTGCACAAGATTTTTCTGCATATCTCACTTGCCGACACGTAACTAAGACGTTCCGAACGAAGGAAACTTGCGTACATAACGATCTCTGCTCTGTGTGCAGAGAAGTGTTTCTACTCAATTTCCTTGATGTTGCACAAGAATTTTCTGCATATCTCACATGTCGACACGTAACTAAGACGTTCCGAACGAAGGAAACTTGCGTACATAGCGATTTGTGCTCTGTGTGCAGAGAAGTGTTTCTACTCAATTTCCTTGATGTTGCACAAGAATTTTCTGCATATCTCACATGTCGACACGTAACTAAGACGTTCCGAACAAAGGAAACTTGCGTACATAGCGATCTGTGCTATGTGTGCAGAGAAACGTGATTCCTTTAGTTCCATGACGTTGTGCAAGAATTTTCAACATATCTCACTTACCGACACGTGATTAGAACGTTCCGAACGAAGGAAACTTGCGTACATAGCGATCTGTGCTCTGTGTGCAGAGAAGTGTTTCTACTCAATTTCCTTGATGTTGCACAAGAATTTTCTACATATCTAACTGAAACATATGTAACTAAGACGTTCCGAACGAAGAAAACTTGCGTCATAGCGATCTCTGCTCTGTGTGTAGAGAAGTGTTTCTACTCAATTTCCTTGATGTTGCACAAGAATTTTCTGCATATCTCACTTGCCGACACGTAACTAAGACGTTCCGAACGAAGGAAACTTGCGTACATATCGATCTTAACTCTGTGTTCGGAGAAACGTGATTCCTCTATTTCCTTGACGTTGTAAAAGAATTTTCTGCATATCTCACATGTCGACACGTAATTAAGACGTTCCGAGCGAAGGAAACTTGCGTACTTATCGATCTTAACTCTGTGTTCAGAGAAACGTAATTCCTCCATTTCCTTGACGTTGTACAAGAATTTTCTGCATATCTCACATGTTGACACGTAACTAAGACGTTCCGAACGAAGGCAACTTGCGTACATAGCGATCTCAAATCTGTGTGCAGAGAAGTGTTTCTACTCAATTTCCTTGATGTTGCACAAGAATTTTCTACATATCTAACTGAAACATATGTAACTAAGACGTTCCGAACGAAGAAAACTTGCGTCATAGCGATCTCTGCTCTGTGTGTAGAGAAGTGTTTCTACTCAATTTCCTTGATGTTGCACAAGAATTTTCTGCATATCTCACATGTCGACACGTAACTAAGACGTTCCGAACGAAGGAAACTTGCGTACATATCGATCTTAACTCTCTGTTCAGAGAAACGTAATTCCTCCATTTCCTTGACGTTGTACAAGAATTTTCTGCATATCTCACTTGCCGACACGTAACTAAGACATTCCGAACGAAGGTAACTTGCGCACATTGCGATCTCTTCTCTGTGTGCAGAGAAACGTGATTCCTCTATTTCCTTGACGTTGTACAAGAATTTTCTGCATATCTCACTTGCCGACACGTAACTAAGTCATTCCGAACGAAGGAAACTTGCGTACATAACGATCTCTGCTATGTGTGCAGAGAAGTGTTTCTACTCAATTTCCTTGATGTTGCACAAGAATTTTCTGCATATCTCACATGTCGACACGTAACTAAGACGTTCCGAACGAAGGAAACTTGCGTACATAGCGATCTGTGCTCTGTGTGCAGAGAAGTGTTTCTACTCAATTTCCTTGATGTTGCACAAGATTTTTCTGCATATCTCACATGTCGACACGTAACTAAGACGTTCCGAACGAAGGAAACTTGCGTACATAGCGATCTGTGCTCTGTGTGCAGAGAAACGTGATTTCTTTAGTTCCTTGACGTTGTACAAGGATTTTCAACATATCTCACTTACCGACACGTGATTAAGACGTTCCGAACGAAGGAAACTTGCGTACATAGCGATCTGTGCTCTGTGTGCAGAGAGGTGTTTCGACTCAATTTCCATGATGTTGCACAAGAATTTTCTGCATATCTCACATGTCGACACGTAACTAAGACGTTCCGAACGAAGGAAACTTGCGTACATAGCGATCTGTGCTCTGTGTGCAGAGAAACGTGATTCCTTTAGTTCCTTGACGTTGTACAAGAATTTTCAACATATCGCACTTATCGACACGTGACTAAGACGTTCCGAACGAAGGAAACTTGCGTACATATCGATCTTAACTCTGTGTTCAGAGAAACGTGATTCCTCTATTTCCTTGACATTATACAAGAATTTTCTGCATATCTCACTTGCCGACACGTAATTAAGACGTTCCGAACAATGGAAACTTGCGTACATAGCGATCTCTGCTCTGTGTGCAGAGAAGTGTTTCTACTCAATTTCCTTGATGTTGCACAAGAATTTTCTGCATATCTCACATGTCGACACGTAACTAAGACGTTCCGAACGAAGGAAACTTGCGTACATAGCGACCTCTGCTCTGTGTGTAGAGAAGTGTTTCTACTCAATTTCCTTGATGTTGCACAAGATTTTTCTGCATACCTCATATGTCGACACGTAACTAAGACGTTCCGAACGAAGGAAATTTGCGTACATATCGATCTTAACTCTGTGTTCAGAGAAACGTAATTCCTCCATTTCCTTGACGTTGTACAAGAATTTTCTGCATATCTCACTTGCCGACACGTAACTAAGACATTCCGAACGAAGGAAACTTGCGTACATTGCGATCTCTTCTCTGTGTGCAGAGAAGTGTTTCTACTCAATTTCCTTGATGTTGCACAAGAATTTTCTACATATCTAACTGAAACATATGTAACTAAGACGTTCCGAACGAAGAAAACTTGCGTACATAGCGATCTCTGCTCTGTGTGTAGAGAAGTGTTTCTACTCAATTTCCTTGATGTTGCACAAGATTTTTCTGCATACCTCATATGTCGACACGTAACTAAGACGTTCCGAACGAAGGAAATTTGCGTACATATCGATCTTAACTCTGTGCTCAGAGAAACGTGATTCCTCTATTTCCTTGACATTATACAAGAATTTTATGCATATCTCACTTGCCGACACGTAACTAAGACGTTCCGAACGAAGGCAACTTGCGTACATTGCGATCTCTTCTCTGTGTGCAGAGAAACGTGATTCCTCTATTTCCTTGATGTTGCACAAGAATTTTCTGCATATCTAACTGAAACATATGTAACTAAGACGTTCCGAACGAAGAAAACTTGCGTACATAGCGATCTCTGCTCTGTGTGTAGAGAAGTGTTTCTACTCAATTTCCTTGATGTTGCACAAGAATTTTCTACATATCTAACTGAAACATATGTAACTAAGACGTTCCGAACGAAGAAAACTTGCGTACATAGCGATCTCTGCTCTGTGTGTAGAGAAGTGTTTCTACTCAATTTCCTTGATGTTGCACAAGATTTTTCTGCATATCTCATATGTCGACACGTAACTAAGACGTTCCGAACGAAGTAAACTTGCGTACATATAGATCTTAACTCTGTGTTCAGAGAAACGTAATTCCTCCTTTTCCTTGACGTTGTACAAGAATTTTCTGCATATCTCACTTGCCGACACGTAACTAAGACATTACGAACGAAGGTAACTTGCGTACATTGCGATCTCTTTTCTGTGTTCAGAGAAACGTGATTCCTCTATTTCCTTGACATTCTACAAGAATTTTCTGCATATCTCACTTGCCGACACGTAATTAAGACGTTACGAACAATGGAAACTTGCGTACATAGCGATCTCTGCTCTGTGTGCAGAGAAGTGTTTCTACTCAATTTCCTTGATGTTGCACAAGAATTTTCTGCATATCTCACATGTCGACACGTAACTAAGACGTTCCGAACGAAGAAAACTTGCGTACATATCGATATTAACTCTGTGTTCAGAGAAACGTGATTCCTCTATTTCCTTGACATTCTACAAGTGTTTTTTGCATATCTCACTTGCCGACACGTAACTAAGACGTTCCGAACGAAGGCAACTTGCGTACATAGCGATCTCTGCTCTGTGTGCAGAGAAGTGTTTCTACACAATTTCCTTGATGTTGCACAAGAATTTTCTGCATATCTCATTTGTCGACACGTAACTAAGACGTTCCGAACGAAGGAAACTTGCGTACATAGCGATCTCTGCTCTGTGTGTAGAGAATTGTTTCTACTCAATTTCCTTGATGTTGTACAAGATTTTTCTGCATACCTCATATGTCGACACGTAACTAAGACGTTCCGAACGAAGGAAACTTGCGTACATATCGATCTTAACTCTGTGTTCAGAGAAACGTAATTCCTCCATTTCCTTGACGTTGTACAAGAATTTTCTGCATATCTCACTTGCCGACACGTAACTAAGACATTCCGAACGAAGGTAACTTGTGTACATTGCGATCTCTTTTCTGTGTTCAGAGAAACGTGATTCCTCTACTTCCTTGACATTCTACAAGAATTTTCTGCATATCTCATTTGCCGACATGTATTTAAGACGTTCCGAACAATGGAAACTTGCGTACATAGCGATCTCTGCTCTGTGTGCAGAGAAGTGTTTCTACTCAATTTCCTTGATGTTGCACAAGAATTTTCTGCATATCTCACATGACGACACGTAACTAAGACGTTCCGAACGAAGGAAATTTGCGTACATAGCGATCTCTGCCCTGTGTGTAGAGAAGTGTTTCTACTCAATTTCCTTGATGTTGCACAAGATTTTTCTGCATATCTCATATGTCGACACGTAACTAAGACGTTCCGAACGAAGTAAACTTGCGTACATATAGATCTTAACTCTGTGTTCAGAGAAACGTAATTCCTCCATTTCCTTGACGTTGTACAAGAATTTTCTGCATATCTCACTTGCCGACACGTAACTAAGACATTCCAAACGAAGGTAACTTGCGTACATTGCGATCTCTTTTCTGTGTGCAGAGAAACCTGATTCCTCTATTTCCTTGACGTTGTACAAGAATTTTCTGCATATCTCACTTGCCGACACGTAACTAAGACATTCCGAACGAAGGAAACTTACGTACATAACGATCTCTGCTCTGTGTGCGGAGAAGTGTTTCTACTCAATTTCCTTGATTTGCACAAGAATTTTCTGCATATCTCACATGTCGACACGTAACTAAGACGTTCCGAACGAAGGAAACTTGCGTACATATCGATCTTAACTATGTATTCAGAGAAACGTGATTCCGCTATTTCCTTGACGTTGTACAAGAATTTTCTGCATATCTCACTTGCCGACACGTATCTAAGACATTCTGAACGAAGGAAACTTGCGTACATTGCGATCTCTTCTCTGTGTGTAGAGAAACGTGATTCCTCTATTTCCTTGACGTAGTACAAGAATTTTCTACATATCTCACTTGCCGACACGTAATTAAGATGTTCCGAACAATGGAAACGTGCGTACATAGCGATCTCTGCTCTGTGTGCAGAGAAGTGTTTCTACACAATTTCCTTGATGTTGCACAAGAATTTTCTGCATATCTCACATGTCGACACGTAACTAAGACGTTCAGAACGAAGGAAACTTGCGTACATATTGATCTTAACTCTGTGTACAGAGAAACGTGATTCCTCTATTTCCTTGACGTTGTACAAAAATTTTCTGCATATCTCACTTGCCGACACGTAACTAAGACATTCCGAACGAAGGAAACTTGCGTACATAACGATCTCTGATCTGTGTGCAGAGAAGTGTTTCTACTCAATTTCCTTGATGTTGCACAAGAATTTTCTGCATATCTCACATGTCGACACGTAACTAAGACGTTCCGAACGAAGGAAACTTGCGTACATATCGATCTTAACTCTGTGTTCAGAGAAACGTGGTTCCTCTATTTCCTTGACGTTGTACAAGAATTTTCTGCATATCTCACATATCGACACGTAACTAAGACGTTTCGAACGAAGGAAACTTGCGTACATATCGATTTAACTCTGTGTTCAGAGAAACGTGATTCCTCTATTTCCTTGTCATTGTACAATAATTTTCTGCATATCTCACTTGCCGACACGTAATTAAGACGTTCCGAGCAATGGAAACCTGCGTACGTAGCGATCTCTGCTCTGTGTGCAGAGAAGGGTTTCTACTCAATTTCCATGATGTTGCACAAGAATTTTCTGCATTTCACACATTTCGACACGTAACTAAGACGTTCCGAACAGTGGAAACTTGCGTACATAGCGATTACTGCTCTGTGTGCAGAGAAGTGTTTCTACTCAATTTCCTTGATGTTGCACAAGAATTTTCTGCATATCTCACATGTCGACAAGTAACTAAGACGTTCCGAACGGAGGAAACTTGCGTACATAGCAATCTCTGCTCTGTGTGCAGAGAAGTGTTTCTACTCAATTTCCTTGATGTTGCACAAGAATTTTCTGCATATCTCACATGTCGACATGTAACTAAGACGTTCCGAACAGTGGAAACTTGCGTACATAGCGATTACTGCTCTGTGTGCAGAGAAGTGTTTCTACTCAATTTCCTTGATGTTGCACAAGAATTTTCTGCATATCTCACATGTCGACATGTAACTAAGACGTTCCGAACAGTGGAAACTTACGTACATAGCGATCTCTGCTCTGTGTGCAGAGAAGTGTTTCTACTCAATTTCCTTGATGTTGCTCAAGAATTTTCTGCATATCTCACATGTCGACATGTAACTAAGATGTTCCGAACGAAAAAAACTTGCGTACACATCGATCTTAACTCTGTGTACAGAGAAACGTGATTCCTCTATTTCCTTGACATTGTACAAGAATTTTCTGCATATCTCACTTGCCGACACGTAATTAAGACGTTCCGAGCAATGGAAACCTGCGTACATAGCGATCTCTGCTCTGTGTGCAGAGAAGGGTTTCTACTCAATTTCCTTGATGTTGCACAAGAATTTTCTGCATATCTCACATGTCGACACGTAACTAAGACATTCCGAACGAAGGAAACTTGCGTACATTGCGATCTCTTCTCTGTGTGCAGAGAAACGTGATTCCTCTATTTCTTTGACGTTGTACAAGAATTTTCTGCATATCTCACTTGCCGACACGTAACTAAAACGTTCCGAACGAAGGAAACTTGCGTACATAGCGATCTGTGCTCTGTGTGTAGAGAAACGTGATTCCTCTATTTCCTTGACGTTGTACAAGAATTTTCTACAAATTTCACTTGCCGACACGTAATTAAGACGTTCCGGACAATGGAAACCTGCGTACATAGCGATCTCTGCTCTGTGTCCAGAGAAGTGTTTCTACTCAATTTCCTTGATGTTGCACAAGAATTTTCTGCATATCTCACATGTCGATACGTAACTAAGACGTTCCGAACGAAGGAAACTTGCGTACATATCGATCTTAACTCTGTGTTCAGAGAAACGTAATTCCTCCATTTCCTTGACGTTGTACAAGAATTTTCTGCATATCTCACTTGCCGACACGTAACTAAGACATTCCGAACGAAGGAAACTTACGTACATAACGATCTCTGCTCTGTGTGCGGAGAAGTGTTTCTACTCAATTTCCTTGATTTGCACAAGAATTTTCTGCATATCTCACATGTCGACACGTAACTAAGACGTTCCGAACGAAGGAAACTTGCGTACATATCGATACTAACTATGTATTCAGAGAAACGTGATTCCGCTATTTCCTTGACGTTGTACAAGAATTTTCTGCATATCTCACATGTCGACACGTAACTAAGACGTTCCGAACGAAGGAAACTTGCGTACATAGCAATCTCTCCTCTGTGTGCAGAGAAGTGTTTCTACTCAATTTCCTTGATGTTGCACAAGAATTTTCTGCATATCTCACATGTCGACACGTAACTAAGACGTTCCGAACAGTGGAAACTTGTGTACATAGCGATCTCTGCTCTGTGTCCAGAGAAGTGTTTCTACTCAATTTCCTTGATGTTGCACAAGAATTTTCTGCATATCTCACATGTCGACACGTAACTAAGACGTTCCGAACGAGAAAAACTTGCGTACATATCGATCTTAACTCTGTGTTCAGAGAAACGTGATTCCTCTATTTCCTTGACATTGTACAAGAATTTTCTGCATATCTCACTTGCCGACACGTAATTAAGACGTTCCGAGCAATGGAAACCTGCGTACATAGCGATCTCTGCTCTGTGTGCAGAGAAGGGTTTCTACTCAATTTCCCTGATGTTGCACAAGAATTTTCTGCATATCTCACATATCCACACGTAACTAAGACGTTCCGAACAAAAAAAACTTGCGTACATATCGATCTTAACTCTGTGTTCAGAGAAACGTGATTCGTCTATTTCCTTGACATTGTACAAGAATTTTCTGCATATCTCACATGTCGACACGTAACTAAGACGTTCCGAACAGTGGAAACTTGCGTACATAGCGATCTCTGCTCTGTGTGCAGAGAAGTGTTTCTACTCAATTTCCATGATGTTGCACAAAAATTTTCTACATAACTAACTAAAACATATGTAACTAAGACGTTCCGAACGAAGAAAACTTGCGTACATAGCGATCTCTGCTCTGTGTGCAGAGAAGTGTTTCTACTCAATTTCCTTGATGTTGCACAAGAATTTTCTGCATATCTCACATGTCGACACGTAACTAAGACGTTCCGAACGAAGGAAACTTGCGTACATATCGATCTTAACTCTGTGTTCAGAGAAACGTAATTCCTCCATTTCCTTGACGTTGTACAAGAATTTTCTGCATATCTCACTTGCCGACACGTAACTAAGACATTCCGAACGAAGGTAACTTGCGTACATTGCGATCTCTTTTCTGTGTTCAGAGAAACGTGATTCCTCTACTTCCTTGACATTCTACAAGAATTTTCTGCATATCTCATTTGCCGACATGTATTTAAGACGTTCCGAACAATGGAAACTTGCGTACATAGCGATCTCTGCTCTGTGTGCAGAGAAGTGTTTCTACTCAATTTCCTTGATGTTGCACAAGAATTTTCTGCATATCTCACATGACGACACGTAACTAAGACGTTCCGAACGAAGGAAATTTGCGTACATAGCGATCTCTGCTCTGTGTGTAGAGAAGTGTTTCTACTCAATTTCCTTGATGTTGCACAAGATTTTTCTGCATATCTCATATGTCGACACGTAACTAAGACGTTCCGAACGAAGTAAACTTGCGTACATATAGATCTTAACTCTGTGTTCAGAGAAACGTAATTCCTCCATTTCCTTGACGTTGTACAAGAATTTTCTGCATATCTCACTTGCCGACACGTAACTAAGACATTCCAAACGAAGGTAACTTGCGTACATTGCGATCTCTTTTCTGTGTGCAGAGAAACCTGATTCCTCTATTTCCTTGACGTTGTACAAGAATTTTCTGCATATCTCACTTGCCGACACGTAACTAAGACATTCCGAACGAAGGAAACTTACGTACATAACGATCTCTGCTCTGTGTGCGGAGAAGTGTTTCTACTCAATTTCCTTGATTTGCACAAGAATTTTCTGCATATCTCACATGTCGACACGTAACTAAGACGTTCCGAACGAAGGAAACTTGCGTACATATCGATCTTAACTATGTATTCAGAGAAACGTGATTCCGCTATTTCCTTGACGTTGTACAAGAATTTTCTGCATATCTCACTTGCCGACACGTATCTAAGACATTCCGAACGAAGGAAACTTGCGTACATTGCGAACTCTTCTCTGTGTTCAGAGAAACGTAATTCCTCCATTTCCTTGACGTTGTACAAGAATTTTCTGCATATCTCACTTGCCGACACGTAACTAAGACATTCCGAACGAAGGTAACTTGCGTACATTGCGATCTCTTTTCTGTGTTCAGAGAAACGTGATTCCTCTACTTCCTTGACATTCTACAAGAATTTTCTGCATATCTCATTTGCCGACATGTATTTAAGACGTTCCGAACAATGGAAACTTGCGTACATAGCGATCTCTGCTCTGTGTGCAGAGAAGTGTTTCTACTCAATTTCCTTGATGTTACACAAGAATTTTCTGCATATCTCACATGACGACACGTAACTAAGACGTTCCGAACGAAGGAAATTTGCGTACATAGCGATCTCTGCTCTGTGTGTAGAGAAGTGTTTCTACTCAATTTCCTTGATGTTGCACAAGATTTTTCTGCATATCTCATATGTCGACACGTAACTAAGACGTTCCGAACGAAGTAAACTTGCGTACATATAGATCTTAACTCTGTGTTCAGAGAAACGTAATTCCTCCATTTCCTTGACGTTGTACAAGAATTTTCTGCATATCTCACTTGCCGACACGTAACTAAGACATTCCAAACGAAGGTAACTTGCGTACATTGCGATCTCTTTTCTGTGTGCAGAGAAACCTGATTCCTCTATTTCCTTGACGTTGTACAAGAATTTTCTGCATATCTCACTTGCCGACACGTAACTAAGACATTCCGAACGAAGGAAACTTACGTACATAACGATCTCTGCTCTGTGTGCGGAGAAGTGTTTCTACTCAATTTCCTTGATTTGCACAAGAATTTTCTGCATATCTCACATGTCGACACGTAACTAAGACGTTCCGAACGAAGGAAACTTGCGTACATATCGATCTTAACTATGTATTCAGAGAAACGTGATTCCGCTATTTCCTTGACGTTGTACAAGAATTTTCTGCATATCTCACTTGCCGACACGTATATAAGACATTCCGAACGAAGGAAACTTGCGTACATTGCGAACTCTTCTCTGTGTGTAGAGAAACGTGATTCCTCTATTTCCTTGACGTAGTACAAGAATTTTCTACATATCTCACTTGCCGACACGTAATTAAGATGTTCCGAACAATGGAAACGTGCGTACATAGCGATCTCTGCTCTGTGTGCAGAGAAGGGTTTCTACTCAATTTCCTTGATGTTGCACAAGAAATTTCTGCATATCTCACATGTCGACACGTAACTAAGATGTTCCGAACGAAAAAAACTTGCGTACACATCGATCTTAACTCTGTGTTCAGAGAAATGTGATTCCTCTATTTCCTTGACATTGTACAAGAATTTTCTGCATATCTCACTTGCCGACACGTAATTAAGACGTTCCGAGCAATGGAAACCTGCGTACATAGCGATCTCTGCTCTGTGTGCAGAGAAGGGTTTCTACTCAATTTCCTTGATGTTGCACAAGAATTTTCTGCATATCTCACATGTCGACACGTAACTAAGACATTCCGAACGAAGGAAACTTGCGTACATTGCGATCTCTTCTCTGTGTGCAGAGAAACGTGATTCCTCTATTTCCTTGACGTTGTACAAGAATTTTCTGCATATCTCACATATCGACACGTAACTAAGATGTTCCGAACAAAAAAAACTTGCGTACATATCGATCTTAACTCTGTGTTCAGAGAAACGTGATTCCTCTATTTCCTTGACATTGTACAAGAATTTTCTGCATATCTCACATGTCGACACGTAACTAAGACGTTCCGAACAGTGGAAACTTGCGTACATAGCGATCTCTGCTCTGTGTGCAGAGAAGTGTTTCTACTCAATTTCCATGATGTTGCACAAGAATTTTCTACATAACTAACTAAAACATATGTAACTAAGACGTTCCGAACGAAGAAAACTTGCGTACATAGCGATCTCTGCTCTGTGTGTAGAGAAGTGTTTCTACTCAATTTCCTTGATGTTGCACAAGAATTTTCTGCATATCTCACATGTCGACACGTAACTAAGACTTTCCGAACGGAGGAAACTTGCGTACATATCGATCTTAACTCTGTGTTCAGAGAAACGTTATTCCTCTATTTCCTTGACATTGTACAAGAATTTTCTGCATATATCACATGTCGACACGTAACTAAGGCGTTCCGAACGAAGGATACTTGCGTACATAGCGATCTGTGCTCTGTGTGTAGAGAAACGTGATTCCTCTATTTCCTTGACGTTGTACAAGAATTTTCTGCATATCTCACTTGCCGACACGTAATTAAGATGTTCCGAACAATGGAAACTTGCGTACATAGCGATCTCTGCTCTGTGTGCAGAGTAGTGTTTCTACTCAATTTCCTTGATGTTGCACAAGAATTTTCTGCATATCTCACATGTCGACACGTAACTAAGACGTTCCGAACGATGGAAACTTGCGTACATAGCGATCTGTGCTCTGTGTGCAGAGAAACGTGATTCCTTTAGTTCCTTGACGTTGTGCAAGAATTTTCTGCATATCTCACTTGCCGACACGTAACTAAGACATTCCGAACGAAGGAAACCTGCGTACATAGCGATCTCTGCTCTGTGTGCAGAGAAGTGTTTCTACTCAATTTCCTTGATGTTGCACAAGAATTTTCTGCATATCTCACATGTCGACACGTAACTAAGACGTTCCGAACGATGGAAACTTGCGTACATAGCGATCTGTGCTCTGTGTGTAGAGAAACGTGATTCCTCTATTTCCTTGACATTGTACAAGAATTTTCTGCATATCTCACTTGCCGACACGTAACTAAGACATTCCGAACGAAGGAAACTTGCGTACATTGCGATCCCTTCTCTGTGTGCAGAGAAACGTGATTCCTTTAGTTCCTTGACGTTGTACAAGAATTTTCTGCATATCTCACTTGCCGACACGTAACTAAGACATTCCGAACGAAGGAAAATTGCGTACATAGCGATCTCTGGTCTGTGTGCAGAGAAGTGTTTCTACTCAATTTCCTTGATGTTGCTCAAGAATTTTCTGCATATCTCACATGTCGACACGTAACTAAGACGTTCCGAACGAAGAAAACTTGCGTACATATCGATCTTAACTCTGTGTTCAGAGAAACCTGATTCCTCTATTTCCTTGACGTTGTACAAGAATTTTCTGTATATCTCACATGTCGACACGTAACTAAGACGTTCCGAACGAAGGAAACTTGCGTACATAGCAATCTCTGCTCTGTGTGCAGAGAAGTGTTTCTACTCAATTTCCTTGATGTTGCACAAGAATTTTCTGCATATCTCACATGTCGACACGTAACTAAGACGTTCCGAACAGTGGAAACTTGTGTACATAGCGATCTCTGCTCTGTGTCCAGAGAAGTGTTTCTACTCAATTTCCTTGATGTTGCACAAGAATTTTCTGCATATCTCACTTGTCGACACGTAACTAAGACGTTTCGAACGAAGGAAACTTGCGTACATATCGATCTTAACTCTGTGTTCAGAGTAACGTGAGTCCTCTATTTCTTTCACATTGCACAAGAATTTTCTGCATATCTCACATGTCGACACGTAACTAAGACGTTCCGAACGAAGGAAACTTGCGTACATAGCGATCTGTGCTCTGTGTGTAGAGAAACGTGATTCCTCTATTTCCTTGACGTTGTACAAGAATTTTCTGCATATTTCACTTGCCGACACATAATTAAGACGTTCCGAGCAATGGAAACGTGCGTACATAGCGATCTCAGCTCTGTGTGTAGAGAAACGTGATTCCTCTATTTCCTTGACGTTGTACAATAATTTTTTGCATATCTCACCTGCCGACACGTAACTAAGACATTCCGAACGAAGGAAACTTGCGTACATTGCGATCTCTTCTCTGTGTGCAGAGAAACGTGATTCCTTTAGTTCCTTGACGTTGTGCAAGAATTTTCTGCATATCTCACTTGCCGACACGTAATTAAGACATTCCGAACGAAGGAAACCTGCGTACATAGCGATCTCTGCTCTGTGTGCAGAGAAGTGTTTCTACTCAATTTCCTTGATGTTGCACAAGAATTTTCTGCATATTTCACTTGCCGACACATAATTAAGACGTTCCGAGCAATGGAAACGTGCGTACATAGCGATCTCAGCTCTGTGTGTAGAGAAACGTGATTCCTCTATTTCCTTGACATTGTACAAGAATTTTCTGCATATCTCACTTGCCGACACGTAACTAAGACATTCCGAACGAAGGAAATTTGCGTACATTGCGATCCCTTCTCTGTGTGCAGAGAAACGTGATTCCTTTAGTTCCTTGACGTTGTACAAGAATTTTCTGCATATCTCACTTGCCGACACGTAACTAAGACATTCCGAACGAAGGATACTTGCGTACATAGCGATCTCTGTGTGCAGAGAAGTGTTTCTACTCAATTTCCTTGATGTTGCTCAAGAATTTTCAGCATATCTCACATGTCGACACGTAACTAAGACGTTCCGAACGAAAAAAACTTGCGTACATATCGATCTTAACTCTGTGTTCAGAGAAACGTGATTCCTCTATTTCCTTGACATTGTACAAGAATTTTCTGCATATCTCACTTGCCGACACGTAATTAAGACGTTCCGAGCAATGGAAACCTGCGTACATAGCGATCTCTGCTCTGTGTGCAGAGAAGGGTTTCTACTCAATTTCCTTGATGTTGCACAAGAATTTTCTGCATATCTCACATGATCAGAGAAACGTGATTCCTCTATTTCCTTGACATTGTACAAGAATTTTCTTCATATCTCACTTACCGACACGTAATTAAGACGTTCCGAACGAAGGAAATTTGCGTACATAGCTATCTGTGCTCTGTGGGCAGAGAAGTATTTCTACTCAATTTCCTTGATGTTGCACAAGAATTTTCTGCATATCTCACTTGTCGACACGTAACTAAGACGTTCCGAACGAAGGAAACTTGCGTACATATCGATCTTAACTCTGTGTTCAGAGTAACGTGAGTCCTCTATTTCTTTCACATTGTACAAGAATTTTCTGCATATCTCATTTGCCAACACGTTATTAAGACGTTCCGAACGAAGGAAATTTGCGTACATAGCTATCTGTGCTCTGTGGGCAGAGAAGTGTTTCTACTCAATTTCCATGATGTTGCACAAGAATTTTCTGCATATCTCACATGTCGACACGTAACTAAGACGTTCCGAACGAAGGAAACTTGCGTACATAGCGATCTGTGCTCTGTGTGTAGAGAAACGTGATTCCTCTATTTCCTTGACGTTGTACAAGAATTTTCTGCATATTTCACTTGCCGACACATAATTAAGACGTTCCGAGCAATGGAAACGTGCGTACATAGCGATCTCAGCTCTGTGTGCAAAGAAGTGTTTCTACTCAATTTCCTTGACATTGTACAAAAATTTTCTGCATATCTCACATTTCGACACGTAACTAAGACGTTCCGAACGAAGGAATCTTAACTCTGTGTTCAGAGAAACGTTATTCCTCTATTTCCTTGACATTGTACAAGAATTTTCTGCATATCTCACTTGCCGACACGTAGCTAAGACGTTCCGAACGAAGGAAACTTGCGTACATATCGATCTTAACTCTGTGTTCAGAGAAACGTGATACCTCTATTTCCTTGACGTTGTACAAGAATTTTCTGCATATCTCACATATCGACACGTAACTAAGACGTTCCGAACAAAAAAAACTTGCGTACATATCGATCTTAACTCTGTGTTCAGAGAAACGTGATTCCTCTATTTCCTTGACATTGTACAAGAATTTTCTGCATATCTCACATGTCGACACGTAACTAAGGCGTTCCGAACGAAGGATACTTGCGTACATAGCGATCTGTGCTCTGTGTGTAGAGAAACGTGATTCCTCTATTTCCTTGACGTTGTACAAGAATTTTCTGCATATCTCACTTGCCGACACGTAATTAAGACGTTCCGAACAATGGAAACGTGCGTACATAGCGATCTCAGCTCTGTGTGTAGAGAAACGTGATTCCTCTATTTCCTTGACGTTGTACAATAATTTTTTGCATATCTCACCTGCCGACACGTAACTAAGACATTCCGAACGAAGGAAACTTGCGTACATTGCGATCTCTTCTCTGTGTGCAGAGAAACGTGATTCCTTTAGTTCCTTGACGTTGTGCAAGAATTTTCTGCATATCTCACTTGCCGACACGTAATTAAGACATTCCGAACGAAGGAAACCTGCGTACATAGCGATCTCTGCTCTGTGTGCAGAGAAGTGTTTCTACTCAATTTCCTTGATGTTGCACAAGAATTTTCTGCATATTTCACTTGCCGACACATAATTAAGACGTTCCGAGCAATGGAAACGTGCGTACATAGCGATCTCAGCTCTGTGTGTAGAGAAACGTGATTCCTCTATTTCCTTGACATTGTACAAGAATTTTCTGCATATCTCACTTGCCGACACGTAACTAAGACATTCCGAACGAAGGAAATTTGCGTACATTGCGATCCCTTCTCTGTGTGCAGAGAAACGTGATTCCTTTAGTTCCTTGACGTTGTACAAGAATTTTCTGCATATCTCACTTGCCGACACGTAACTAAGACATTCCGAACGAAGGATACTTGCGTACATAGCGATCTCTGTGTGCAGAGAAGTGTTTCTACTCAATTTCCTTGATGTTGCTCAAGAATTTTCAGCATATCTCACATGTCGACACGTAACTAAGACGTTCCGAACGAAAAAAACTTGCGTACATATCGATCTTAACTCTGTGTTCAGAGAAACGTGATTCCTCTATTTCCTTGACATTGTACAAGAATTTTCTGCATATCTCACTTGCCGACACGTAATTAAGACGTTCCGAGCAATGGAAACCTGCGTACATAGCGATCTCTGCTCTGTGTGCAGAGAAGGGTTTCTACTCAATTTCCTTGATGTTGCACAAGAATTTTCTGCATATCTCACATGATCAGAGAAACGTGATTCCTCTATTTCCTTGACATTGTACAAGAATTTTCTTCATATCTCACTTACCGACACGTAATTAAGACGTTCCGAACGAAGGAAATTTGCGTACATAGCTATCTGTGCTCTGTGGGCAGAGAAGTATTTCTACTCAATTTCCTTGATGTTGCACAAGAATTTTCTGCATATCTCACTTGTCGACACGTAACTAAGACGTTCCGAACGAAGGAAACTTGCGTACATATCGATCTTAACTCTGTGTTCAGAGTAACGTGAGTCCTCTATTTCTTTCACATTGTACAAGAATTTTCTGCATATCTCATTTGCCAACACGTAATTAAGACGTTCCGAACGAAGGAAATTTGCGTACATAGCTATCTGTGCTCTGTGGGCAGAGAAGTGTTTCTACTCAATTTCCATGATGTTGCACAAGAATTTTCTGCATATCTCACATGTCGACACGTAACTAAGACGTTCCGAACGAAGGAAACTTGCGTACATAGCGATCTGTGCTCTGTGTGTAGAGAAACGTGATTCCTCTATTTCCTTGACGTTGTACAAGAATTTTCTGCATATTTCACTTGCCGACACATAATTAAGACGTTCCGAGCAATGGAAACGTGCGTACATAGCGATCTCAGCTCTGTGTGCAAAGAAGTGTTTCTACTCAATTTCCTTGACATTGTACAAAAATTTTCTGCATATCTCACATTTCGACACGTAACTAAGACGTTCCGAACGAAGGAATCTTAACTCTGTGTTCAGAAAAACGTTATTCCTCTATTTCCTTGACATTGTACAAGAATTTTCTGCATATCTCACTTGCCGACACGTAGCTAAGACGTTCCGAACGAAGGAAACTTGCGTACATATCGATCTTAACTCTGTGTTCAGAGAAACGTGATACCTCTATTTCCTTGACGTTGTACAAGAATTTTCTGCATATCTCACATATCGACACGTAACTAAGACGTTCCGAACAAAAAAAACTTGCGTACATATCGATCTTAACTCTGTGTTCAGAGAAACGTGATTCCTCTATTTCCTTGACATTGTACAAGAATTTTCTGCATATCTCACATGTCGACACGTAACTAAGGCGTTCCGAACGAAGGATACTTGCGTACATAGCGATCTGTGCTCTGTGTGTAGAGAAACGTGATTCCTCTATTTCCTTGACGTTGTACAAGAATTTTCTGCATATCTCACTTGCCGACACGTAATTAAGACGTTCCGAACAATGGAAACTTGCGTACATAGCGATCTCTGCTCTGTGTGCAGAGAAGTGTTTCTACTCAATTTCCTTGATGTTGCACAAGAATTTTCTGCATATCTCACATGTCGACACGTAACTAAGACGTTCCGAACGATGGAAACTTGCGTACATAGCGATCTGTGCTCTGTGTGTAGAGAAACGTGATTCCTCTATTTCCTTGACGTTGTACAATAATTTTTTGCATATCTCACCTGCCGACACGTAACTAAGACATTCCGAACGAAGGAAACTTGCGTACATTGCGATCTCTTCTCTGTGTGCAGAGAAACGTGATTCCTTTAGTTCCTTGACGTTGTGCAAGAATTTTCTGCATATCTCACTTGCCGACACGTAACTAAGACATTCCGAACGAAGGAAACCTGCGTACATAGCGATCTCTGCTCTGTGTGCAGAGAAGTGTTTCTACTCAATTTCCTTGATGTTGCACAAGAATTTTCTGCATATCTCACATGTCGACACGTAACTAAGACGTTCCGAACGATGGAAACTTGCGTACATAGCGATCTGTGCTGTGTGTGTAGAGAAACGTGATTCCTCTATTTCCTTGACATTGTACAAGAATTTTCTGCATATCTCACTTGCCGACACGTAACTAAGACATTCCGAACGAAGGAAATTTGCGTACATTGCGATCCCTTCTCTGTGTGCAGAGAAACGTGATTCCTTTAGTTCCTTGACGTTGTACAAGAATTTTCTGCATATCTCACTTGCCGACACGTAACTAAGACATTCCGAACGAAGGAAACTTGCGTACATAGCGATCTCTGGTCTGTGTGCAGAGAAGTGTTTCTACTCAATTTCCTTGATGTTGCTCAAGAATTTTCTGCATATCTCACATGTCGACACGTAACTAAGACGTTCCGAACGAAGAAAACTTGCGTACATATCGATCTTAACTCTGTGTTCAGAGAAACCTGATTCCTCTATTTCCTTGACGTTGTACAAGAATTTTCTGCATATCTCACATGTCGACACGTAACTAAGACGTTCCGAACAGTGGAAACTTGCGTACATAGCGATCTCTGCTCTGTGTGCAGAGAAGTTTTTCTACTCAATTTCCTTGATGTTGCACAAGAATTTTCTGCATATCTCACATGTTGACACGTAACTAAGACGTTCCGAACGGAGGAAACTTGCGTACATATCGATCTTAACTCTGTGTTCAGAGAAACGTTATTCCTCTATTTCCTTGACATTGTACAAGAATTTTCTGCATATCTCACATGTCGACACGTAACTAAGGCGTTCCGAACGAAGGAAACTTGCGTACATAGCGATCTGTGCTCTGTGTGTAGAGAAACGTTAGAAATATGTACCAAAACAAAGAAATCAATGTGCAATACTTAAATACCAAAGAGCAAACTGCCGATATACTTACTAAAATCTCATAGGAGACCAATTTGTTAAACTTCGTTCCTACATTGGTGTTTGTAAAATTTAAATTATTATTTATGTAACAGTTGATACATTGAGGCGGAGTGTTAGATTGAGCAATGTATAATCTCTCTCTATATATTCTATATTCCATGTTCTAAATGTTGAGTTTACTTTCTTATATGTTTTTTTTTGTTCATATTCTTTTTCTATGTGAACACACAAGTTAGTTGAGAGAGAACCTTTTGTTTTTTCAAGCATACGTTCATCACAAGTTACAGTTATAAATTAATCTGTTATTTACTCTCGTCCATTCCTCAGCCTCGCTGCTCTAACGTCATCAAGTCCAATTAGAAAAATATTATCATATGAAAGAACTGAACCTAGTATGGGCCATAATTGTTGTGAGGATGATTTCGACAGTGGTAATCCATCAATATTGATAGCTATTTTCACACAATCAATATTATCCTTTATGGATGTCAATATATCTAATACAGAATTCAGTAATCCAAAATGGTAGTATGTTCCCGGTGTTACTATACGTATCTCTTGTCTTCTTGGTGTTTGTAGAAGTGAGCGTGCATCTAACAACAATTTTGAAAAACAAGAATGTTGTTTTAATCTTTGAAGTAATGCTCTGAGAGCAGTATGTGAAATTTGATACTCTGTAGCCCAGACAGCGAGACTATTTTTAAAATCGTCTGTTGTATTTGCATTTTCAGTATTTGCATTTGCAATATAAGGTACTGATTCTTGGGAAATGCTCACAGAAAATTGTTCTGAATCCGATTCAATCAATTCTATATATTCATCATTTTCACATTTTATAGATATATTATTTCGTTCAGAAACAGTGTCATTTTCAATTGCAAGTGTCTCATAACACTTATGTGAATTGATTGTGGAATCATTTTTCAAATATTCTGCATTTTCATAATCGTTACTATGTGACAATATACTCGTATTTAACAAACTATCACATATAAGTTTTGATTCTTGTGCGGCTAGTCGATTTAAGTGCCTTTTTGATATATGTGAAATGTCTTTTCTGAATCGCTTTCGATTCATTGTTATATTTCTATTCAAATAAAAATATAAATAAGTTTTGTTATAATATTTATGAATATTATTTTTAGAGAGAGAGAGAGAGAGAGAGAGAGAGAGAGAGAGAGAGAAAGTATAATTCACACATACACAGGGTGTCCCAAAATCAACGCACACCATTTTGCTGACAGATTCTGTGGAACATTCTAAAACGAAAACTCTGAGTCATGAGTCATGCAAACCTGACAATTCTCAAAATAAAATAACAATATGAAATTATATGAATATATAATATCTCTTGATAACCTATTTTTATTTATAAAAATTTGTGGCGGTTCGACGAACCACCACAAGATCGAAACAACCACCCGGTATATGCGCCGACGAACTCCGGCGCGCAGGGCGCGCGGAGCTCGCGCGCAGGAACAAAACAAGCCGCAAGAGCTCACCGCGACGCGGCGACCATCGCGAGCCGCTACCAGTGAGTGGGATCCGTTGAGTGGGGCTTATAAGGCCGCGCAGGAGGCCCAGACGCAGAGTCGTCGCTCAGCTGACGGAGAGCATATCCCGAAGCAAAAAGATACGTATAGAGCGGAGAAATCCGCCACCAAGCATTTGTCCACAGAAGACTGACACCGAGGGCAAAAACACCACGCAGCCTTCCACGGTCCATACCGCCGCCTAAATCACCGGGCAACGAGCGGACAGGAGGAATCGAGAGTCGACAGTCGCCGGAGCCGCTTCCAAAGGAGAGACACGTAGGGTGGAGCCTACTTCCTTGGAGGTTAATCCCGCTGGACTTAGGGCCGCCTCGGCTAACGCGGCCCACACGGTTCTTCCTCAAGACGTGGGACATACGCTTGAGACGCTACACGTCACCCAGGGAAGCCTGGACAGCGCCACCGCTGTTATCGCCGCTCCCCGCTTCACCAACACGATCGGTGACACGGGAGACGCAGACGCTACCACCGAGCCGAGTACATCGAGGCGTCCAAGCAGCGCCACCTTCCGGAGTCGATCAGGCATCACAGTCCGATAGCGACTGGGAACCTACCACCAGCGTTTCCAGCACGCAGACGGATCCGGAAGACACCGCACGATCAACAGCGACAACCACGGAACTTAAGCCGAGTTCCCGGCAACCAAGTCCTCGACCTAAGGCCTCATCCACAAGGAGTCGGAAGACGCCGCAGCACGAACTTAAGCCGAGCTCACGAGCACCGAGCACTCAGCCTAAGGCCGCGTCCACAGGGCATCGAAGGCCATCGAAGACCGCGCGATACGAACAGTGGGGACCGCTGCAACAAACTCGCTCCACACCATCCATCACGTGGAGCGAAAGGCTACCGCGATAACCAGCTCTTGTAAGGGCTCCAACAAACCGGCCCTTTTCAGGGCCACCAAAAATAAAAACGTAGAACAATGTAGATTGGCAATCAAATAAATAACTCTAGTCACTCCACTTACGAGGCTTCAATCTCAAAACCACTCCTTGTGAATAAGCAAATTAGTGACCGTACACACAAAAGGCACTAAAAATTATTTGTGACTCCCAGGTAATTGTTTTTTCATTATTATTTTTCAACAAGCCAAATTAAATGCATGTATTATTATATTATACAAGTTATCTTGTATACACACTAGCGATTAAACAGAATGTGTACTAATATAAATAGTTCAAAATTATTAATCTAATTTAATAAATAAATTATTAGTACATATGCTCTTTAAAGTATTATTGCATATGAATAAAGAAATTATGGGTAATTATGTATAATATAGTAATACATGCATTTATATATGTATAACTTTGTTCCATGAAAAATAATAAAAATTGTATGTAGGATATATTTATCAATAGAAGAGCAGAGAGAGTTCAAAATTATTAATGTATTATATTAAATATCATTAGAAAACTCACTTGATTTATTGTTGAATCCAGTTTATTAATTTCCTTGCTTTATTGTACAACTTGTGTATATCTAGGTATTCTTTGTATCTCTACGTAGATAAAGATCAATTTTTCTTATCCCAGAAAACAGATTATGAAGTAGTTCTTTTTGTGGAAATGCTGGAATATAATGAGAATTTCACATAAAAATACATATATAAATATATGTCTTTGATATCAATGTGATAACATATTAAACTTAAATGTTTACCATCATATTTTTAAACTGATTTAAAAACATTGTACAATAGTATTTCTATACATATTTATGATGTAAATCAATTCAAAAATGTGATTGTAAACATTTAGATCTAATGTTATTTCAAAAATTATAAGAGACATATATGGAAGGTACACGTCCATCAATGACTCGTTCCCCAGTCAGCCAGGTCTGTTCTAACAGATATTGCCAAGTGCTTGCTACAAATTATTGTCAACAAAAAGGCTACAAATTTGGTACAAGAGTTGTTATTACCGATTAAGCTGGCAGATTGCCGGCAAGAATCAAGCAAAGCTTGCTAACATAACTACACAGCAAATTGGCGGCAGAAACCGAGCAAAGCTTGTTGACATGACTGACATCAGATTGTCGGCAAAAACTGAGCAGGATCTAAAGTGCGCAATCTGATGGCAAATTGGCAGCAAAAACCGAACAAAATCAGCTTATTACAAAGTATTATAAAATAGTTGAGTCGCTTATCGCTATGCGGCGCGTTATTCATTATCTATACCCGTATTCAAATTCTTGTCATGAGTGTATATAAAGCCTACAAAATGCTAATAATATTATAATATATATATTTCTATCAGTTCAATTTTTGACATAATTCTTATACAGGAAATTCAGATATTGAATTGATTTTTGGCAAATCGGACAGATAATTGTTTGATTTTCACTTATTCAAACAATTTCTGTCCAAAAAGATCTTTAATTTTATAAATTAAGTTATTTGAATTTACCTATGTTTTAACATATTAATATATGATTTTATATAATGTCTAATTATCTAATGATCATTTTATGACCAAAACTTATCATCATTTTGTTATTTAGGGTTAAGGCTTTAAATCTATTTAAATATATACTTTTATATGAATGGCCAAAAGCTGCAGAATTTGTTCGCTTTTTGCTGACAATCTGCTATCAGATTGTCTTGCGCAGATCTTGGTCGATTTTTTGCCATCAATTTGACGTCAAATCATGTCAAGCTTTGCTCGGTTTTTCCGTCAATTTGCTGTCAGGTTATGTCAACAAGCTTTGTCACCAAAACACAAGCTTAATGCGGACACAGATGGCACTGGATTTGTTACCAAGTTTTGAGCGAATTTGATGCCAATTTGGCAACAATTTGTTATCAAATTGCTTACTGGGTCTATTCTGTTGCTTGTTGCTTCATGCAGTGTACTATAACAACGGAACAAATCATTGATGAGCAGTGTACATAAATAAGCAAGAAAAAAGTAGAAAGACATAAGATGTAAAGGAAATAAAAATGTAAATTTTTTAAAGATTATTGTACTTATTTCTTGCTTTGTATCACAGCTGTATATGTGTGCTTTCTATACATATACGTAGAGTTTTGTATAGAAATAGATTGCGCTTTTTTTGTGGCAATGTTGAAATATAACGAGAGTGTTAGATAATAATAAAAGTATTTTTTATCTATGAAATATAAACTTACGATAAATAAACAAATTTTAAAATATCCGATTTGGAGGTTATTTTGCAGTAGCAAAGTATTTTATCGAAAATGATTAAGTATGAATAAAAAATATGAAAAATATCTTTCATGCGGAAGTATCTTTTATGTTTACTAGTGTAGTTTAAAAAGAAAAGGATTACCTGTGATTAATCATAATGTGTATAATCGCACGTCGTCACCAGATGTACAAGAAGAGATAGATGCCGGCAACACCGGAAATTACGTATCTAAAATGACATGCTACACATATATCCGCTAATAAATAAACTCGCGTGATTCAAAAATATTATTTCTCATATATTCTGAGAATATATGAAAAATAATATACTGTAAGAGATAGTAAAGGTATATTCTGAGAATATACGAGAAATAATGTACTATAAGAGATATTAAAAGTTTATTCTGAGAATATACGAGAAATAATATACTATAAGAGATATTAAAAATATATTCTGAGAATATACGAGAAATAATATACTATAAATGATGTTATAGAATATTCTCAGTATATTATATCTGTAACGTATGTTCACAGTACAAGTATAGAATATTCGAATGATATCATGTGCTGTTAGGGCAATGTCGAGGAGACACGTTCAATGAAGATAATGTGGAATATATTCGTTTAAATTTCATGTGAGTAAAAGTAAATAAAGTTATGTGAAGAATGCAAATTATATGAGAATGACTATCGCGTGCATTACGTTTTTCAGATTTATAGGAAAATCTCGATCATTAAAATGGCCAGGTGACTGGAGTATTTATTTGCATGCAGACGCTTTAGCACGCGAACCATGGAAAAATCCCAATTGGATGCATAAAATGTAAAATTTTATTAATATAATAATAATATAGATCATCAAATATGGTTTACCATCTTAACAAAATATGTTCATAAATTGTTCCTTTTTCTTTTCTTTTTTTTTTCTTTCGATATTGCAGTAAATTAATAGATTATACAGGTTTTGATCTATGGGGATCCATTATCGGACAGATAACGTTCAAAGATAAAAGTATAGATGCACTTTATCTACGGGGACTCTGCCAGCGACGTTGGGGTAAACACGAATCTTATCAATTTTATCGAACTATCACGTTTTTTGGCATAACAAGGAATGGAATGATGTACTATCTTGGTGTGAGCGATACTAAATACAGTTTTTCACAGTAAGATGAACAAATTATAATATGTAATTAACTATCATGTGCTTGTGTGCGCATGCATGTGTGTATACAGTGTCCAAAAAAGACCGGGACCCCTTAGCTTGGAGGAATTACGTTACAGAAAAAAATATTTCATACAAAAATTGTAGAATTTTATGTGGCGCATTATATAGCAATATTTTTATGACCTTGAATAACGTTGTCAAGGTCACATGAAGGTCATCTTTAATTTCTTAAATGGCAATCTTTATGTTTCTTTACATATTCTTGCCTCGAGAACTTTTCAAAACACTATAATAAAGTATTTTTTCATTAATTATTTTTCGAGTTTCAAGACAAATCAATTGGTATACAAAAACATTGTTTTTAAGAGAAAATATGTAATTATTTACAATGTATTTTTTTTTAAACAATTATTTGTTTTTTTACACTAATTGATTTGTCTCATTATTTTATACATAATAGTATTACGGTAAGATTATCGAAAACTAAATATTTTACGAGATATTTTATTTTTTATATCAAAATATGTCAGATTAATGAAAAAAGACTTTATTATAGTGTTTTGAAAAGCTCTCGAGGTAAGTTACAAGAATATGTAATAAAAAATAAGGGGTTCCATTTAAGAAATTAAAGGTGTCCTTGACTTGACCTTAACGATGCCATCCAAGGTCAAACCAATGACACCATCTTATGTTCCCGTCAAAACCATACAATTTTTGTTGAAAACTTTTTCCCTCAAATGCTTAGTTTCTGAAAGAAAAGGGGTGTACGGATGGTCTAGGACACCTTGTATATCTCTTTAGAAAAGAAATTTTATCACAGAGAAAACTTTATAAAAATATGGATGAATATTTTTTTTCTAGCATAACAACACACACGGAAAACAAAGTATTAATGATACAAAATTTGTTGCAGCATGCAATTCGGCCATCTTGAGGAAGCGGGAGGAACGATATCTAAAATTGATTGGACCGATTTAAAACTGAGTGACTTTGAAAAAGGAGATAGTGTTCCTATGAATTACAAGATTGCATTTACAGGTATGTTTTGAAATATTTTTTGTCATAATATAAATATATCACATAAGTATATACCATCAAATTATATACAGAGTAGATAAAAAATTTCGAAACTAAAATATGTTGAAAAAGTTTGGGATTTTTGAACAAAAATATTCAATATAAAAGTTGTAAGGCGACACATTATATCGCAATGTTAGTATGATCTTGAATAGCATCGTCAAGATCATTTAACAACTTTTATATTGAACATTTTTTCGAAAATGCTTATTTTTCAAGATATTTAAGAGTTATGGATCTTCTTATACATTCTGTATATTTATATTTATATAAATGAATTATGTATATTAATGAATTATATGAATGAATTATATATATATATGATATGATATGAGATATGCTTTTTTTATTCGATTTATTTATTGTAACTAAGAGTTACAATTGAACAATCGTTTCTTTTTACAAGAAAATAAAAACGAAACAAAAAGAGAACTTATGCTATAAAAGTTCTTAATTGAAACTAAACTTAAATTTTGCCCGCTCGTTGCTTCACACACACACACACACACGCGCGCGCGCGCGCGCGCATACATACCACATTGGCTTGAAACTGTACTAATTTATCAATTAGCGCCTTGCACATAGACGATAACTCTTATAGAAAATATATTTATATATAATTATATATTTTTTTATATCTTGTGATGTAATGCGATATTATTAATATTTACACAACTGTTTTAGCGGCTAGAAAAAATTACGAAGTCATTATCAACTGTACAGTAGCCGATGCAATTACCTATTATAATGACCAGTCCTATTATTGGGCGTGTACAACTCGTAATTTGCATGTACACCTTAATGACAGCAGAGGTATGATTCAAAACAATATAATGATTCGAAAGTCCTGCGACTATGTCAAAAATTTAGAGATTTATACTTCCCAAAAGAACAATCTTAAATCTACATTTTATAAGAAATTGTACGAATGTATAGGTGTTGGACTGATGACTATGTGCTGTCCATATACTGGATCGAAGCAAATCAAGATCCCAGTTATCAGAGTCCAATACTTGACACAACCTGACACATTTGCGCAAAAGGACAGATACATTCTGCATTTTGCTGATAAACAATGTCAAAATGAGAACATTGTCGGAGGAAAAGCATATTCTCTTGCAGTCCTGACATCTGTTGTCACCGATGATGTACATATTTATAATGCATCTGTAAGAAGTAGAAAATTCATCACAATAAAAATGTGAATTTTTATTTTCTTTTGTAGTTTATAGCACCCCAAGGCTTCTGTGTAACGAGTCTTGCTCTGGAGCGACAATTGCAGTATCATAAACAATTGCAAGATTTAATCAATGATATAATAGACATTAGTCATGGCAAAAAGAAAGAAGATCTCAAAACTTATTGTCAAAAGTATGCATCTAATATTTCTGTTTTTTAAAGTATATTGCAGTTATAATTAAATCTTTTTCGTTTCTCAGGACTGTGTCTATTATTCAAACTATTTCCGTCGAGGAACAAATTAAGCAAGCGGTATTGAAGGGTTTGGAGAAATTAGAAATGTTTGTAAATGAAAAAGATGTACGCAACCTGTATGCTGTAAGATCGAGCGCTGTTGGAGAGGACAGCGAGGAAACTTCGGCCGCTGGTCAAAACTCGACATATTTAGGCGTGAAGAACGCGAATGACGCCATCAAATGCGTTGCTAAATGCTGGGCAAGCCTATTCTCATATCAAAGCGTCGAGTATAGGTAATTTATCTTTCTATCTTGCTCGGAGAGAGAAAGAGAGGAGAGCAATGTACTTATTTGATGACTGCGATTGCACATACAGACGGCAGAATGGACTACCTATAAAAGTATCTATGGGTGTTTGCATTCAGAGAATGATCGATGCGGAAACGGCTGATGTCATGTTTACTAGGCATCCTATAACTGGTGATCCATCTAGCATCACTATCACAGCCAATTATGGCTTGGGAGAAGTACGTCCAATTGATATCAAAGATGCAATATGGATGTATATTTCTCTCTTCATATAGCATTTATAATATGTATACACATACGCGCATACACACACACGCACGCATATATATATATATATATATATATATATATATATATATATAGTATATATATATATATATATATATATATATATACTATTATTCATATATACAAATATGTATGTATATATGTATGTATTACTATTCACATTGCAAAAGTATTTCAACGTTCATCTACTGAATCAAACGAAATGTATAGTTAGCATACTCGTGTTGACTATTTATTTTGAATTTATATTTCACTTCTCATATTAATATCATGAAATGTCCTAATATTTCTTACAGACTGTAGTATCAGGGACAATTGAGCCTGATACTATAACGATTCATAGGAAGCTGAACAACACTCTAACTATAGACACTTTGGTGAGTAAAGGAGAGAAGATATTGCTGAAGGATGATGTTGTGATTAAATGCACTCTGAGTAAACAGGAAACTAGGAAGATATCAATATCTGACGCGACCGCTCTGCGATTAGCTAAAATAGGATTGCGTCTGGAATCACTTTTTGGATCCGCCCGAGATGTGGAATGGGCGGTTGTCGGCGAGCGGATTTTTCTTTTGCAGGCACGGCCCATCACTACCATTAACGCATGGACAGACTTCGAATTGATGCACGAGTTAGACTCGGAGGTTCCTTCCGACATTGATCTTATAACTTTCGCCAACGTCGAGGAAGTGCTTCCGCATCCCATTAGTCCTTTGTCGAGCTCTACCATTGTAAAAATATTGAACTTGTCGATTGGTGCTAAATACAATCTTGATTGCACGTATCTTCATATGGTCAGAATGAAATGCGCGATAAATTACTTTAACGTAAGTATTTACATCTACAGCATCGCATTTACAGGATGAGTAAACTGTCTGATAACTTTCTTTCTTTTTTTAAGTCTACTTTGCGAGACGTTGATAAAGAGATAACGATAGTTAATAAAATGATAGACCTAGCTTTATGCGGGCGCGTAGTAATGACGCCTGAAATACATCAGTTCGCAGTTGAAAAATACGGTGTTGCAAGCAGATGGCGGAAAATGTATTTAATGTACGATATGTTTAAAACAGCGTGGATGGGTGATGCGATAATAAAAGCAGCAACCGACGTATTTAACAATTGTACTTTGAACGCTAATGAATTCGATACATCTCGTAATCTGTACAGTGTCATAAATAAGAAATATAAAGAATTCTTCCGAGTAAGTTATCGCATCAAGTTAAAAAGAAATAAACATTTTCATTTAAATTTTGAGAAAAGAATGTCGAATTTAATACACTTTGTTAATGTTTAACGAAATTATACGCGTCATTATAAAATATTTACGTACTTCAGATAGCACAGTGCCATAACCCTAACAGCACATGTAGATTCTGAGAATGTTCGGAGGATATCGCAAAAGTATATTGCGTACATTCTCAAAATATTCGATATACGTACTATGACATACTGAGTACATACTGAGAATGTTCCTATGTCCCACTTATTATAGTTCGTAGAATATTCTTTGAATATCTTTTAATATATTTTTAGTATATCTTTAGTATATCTATAGAATGTTATCCAGTACATGTTATTGGTATATTTATAGAACGTTGCCTAGTATATTATTAGTATATCTATAGAACGTCGCCTAGTATATTACTGGTATATCTATAGAACATTGTCCAAGTATGTTATTGGTATATCATGTATTGATTAGGATTAGGTTAGGTGATGTTATATTAATTTTTACTCTATTTATATTTGATAAATATATATATTTATATAAATTAAAATTTTTTTTCATGTCATGCATTGTGTATTGAATTATTATACATTTACAATTCCACGTTGCAATGCCTTCTTTTAATTACCGAACTTTGTTGATAAACGCCGCAATGTCCTTTTCTATTAATATTTTATAATATCTTATATTTTGTAATATCTTATAATTTATATTAAAATATCTTCTTAGCTTATTATATAATTAATATCTTATTATTATTTTATTTTATCTTATATAAATATCTTATTAACTTATTATTAATATCTTATTATTATCTTATTATTATTTTATCATATAAATATAATAGACGCGACACAGAGATTTATTGTCATAATAAATGGACGGCTATCATGGACGGTTGCTTCCTGTTAAGCCTATCACACAATGCAAAGGAACAGGCAATAGGAACAAGGCAACAGAAATAATCACATTTCAACTTATCAGAAACTGTATATCAACGCACAATGGAATATGGAATAGGTAATAGGAAATCCAACGCGCGGGAAATTTTATTCCTATTGCCTATTCCACGTTCCATTGTGCATTGATACACAGTTTCTGGTAAATTGAAAGGTGGTTATTTCTATTGCCTATGTTATTTCCTGTTCCTATTGCCTGTTCCTTTGCACTGTGCAATAGGCTTTACTATTGTTGCTGCTTCGCACACTCGGGAATCCATAAAATTCATTCTTGTATATTTCGAGAACGCTCCATGCGCTCTTTAGCATAGGCTAACCATATTTTTGTAGGCGCGGCAATCTGCTCGTCCGTCACATTAGTATGTGATTTTTGTATCACATCTGGAAAAGAAATATTTTCATTACTTAATTTTATTTCATCAATAAATATAAGAACAAATATGTCTATGATATAATTTTAATCAAGTAAGAAATGAGTATGCTTTATTTCTAATATATATAAGAGATACTTGAAAAATATTAATATTAACATATGTTTTATTAATTAATAAATGCTGCAAATATTTACGAATGTCTTTCAATTTGTTAAGGAATTATACAATTTATTGATAAAAAAATAGGTTGCTTTTAAATATTTTACTTACTCATAATTATTTTGCATATATCCAGTTTTGAAAAATTTTGTTTTGTTTTTGCTCCGTACCAACTGTATTTCTCCGCCAAATTATTAGATAATATGGATTTTATTACTCGTAAACATGAGGTTTTCATATTGTCACAAGTTAAACGTACCAATTGTTTAATCTGAAATTATTTTAAAGTAGTATTATGAATAGTTATTTTCGAAATATGTATAAGCAAAATGATATAGTATTATATTTTATTAATTCTTGTTAATATTTTATTAACTCTAATTTACTAATTAACTCTATTCTTTGCATAAAACATCTCGAAACGAGAAAAAGAATATAAATAACTTAGGATCTGCAATTCTGAATAAAAATATTCCACAAAATATATGTTTGTAAATGCTTTTTTATAAAATTTCTATAAAAAAACTTGTTTCATCTAAATATATAATTTATATACATATGCATCTGCTATCTTTGAGAAATTTACATATGTTGCACGGGTCAAATACATTACATAATCTAGAAAATAGATATGATTTTATCATGCAAGAAATAATATTCAATACATAAAATTTGTTTAAAATTTTTCTACTGATATTCTCTTCAAAATTGTCCATCAGATCTTAAACTATTATCCTTCCTTTTCTCAAAGAAATTTTATAATACTGAAATATTTTTAAGATTGAAATATAGATATTCGATTTACCATTTGATTCCGATAAGATAAGTCATTTTTTAATTTTGTTTCCATGAGTTGAAGACTATTCTCATCTTTGAGTGGTAAATCTTCAAAAATATCAATTTCTCTTTGTTCCATTTCGAAAATTGAAGTAAGTGAAAGTTTGTCTAATATAAGCTTTTGATTTGTGTTCATTAATTTCATTTTTTGGCTCATATTATTAACTTTTAATTCCAAATTTATTAATTTTCTAACGACAAATCGTTGAAAATTTTCCATTCCTATAAAACATTGAAAAAAGTTAATTCATGTATGTGTGAAAAAGCTGAAATTTTTGAAAAATTCTAGATTGAAAATATAAAAAAAAAAGAAAAATAAAAACGAAATATAATGCAAAAATGTTTCCGAATAAATAATTAAATATAGGACTTATGAAAATATATCATAATCATAAATAAAATAGAAACTATTTGCATACTAACTTTGTTCATAATTCACATTTGGCATATTGTTTGTTGATAACATTGAGTTAACATCATCATTAATATTATCCTCATCATTATAGCATTCTTCTGGGTTGGTCAAATTTTCAGTACATTATGGCTCTAAAAATAATAAAATAAAATTACCATACTATTTCAATACAATTTAAATATTGATTTAGTTATTGATCTAATTTTTTATATCAGATATAATATGTAATGGCTTTATTATTACATATAATATCAGCCAATAACATTACAAAGATTTAGTTTACACCGATACTTTAATAAATTATATTATAATGATCAATCACAGTCATCCCATTCTTCCGAGGAATGATTGTTATTGGCCATAACATACTTAGTACGCATATTTAAGTATTGATGTAAACTAAGTCAATATACATTTTATTTTTCCGATCTACATTAGACATTCGTTATATATGTTATTTTAAAATTACTTATACTCCTATTAAATCAAATCAATTTGTTTTTCTAATAATTATAAGAGCGTCAAGGTCGAGTGTTTTTCAACAAAAGACATAGAGAACAATATAACACATCTTTTGCTGAAAATCTTCTATTATAAAAACATTTAGGTGTATAAAAAAAATACAAAATTTTTTAAAAATTTGGGAAGTTAAAAATATGAGAAAAAGTGTAAGAGTATATGACGATAAATTGTTTCATACTCAATAACATTATGACACAAACTATATCATATATAATTATAAGTAAACTAGGAATTATTTTTATACTAACTTTTTTTATAATTCAACTTCGAACCTGATGTGTTGATTGCTAATAAAGTTGAGTTAACATCATCTTTATCATAGCACTCTTTAGGGTTGGACACATTTTCAGTATATTGTGATTCTAAAAGTAATAAAATAATGTTATTATTATATATATTATTTTTACAATTTTTACATAGATTTATTAAATCCTAAATATACAATATCTATCTCATTTGTCATAAACACAAGATTATAAAAAATAAAATATACCAGAATCAAATATTTATTACTAATTATTCTGCATATATATATATATATATATATATATATATATATATATTTATTTATATTTATTTATATATACCTTGTACATTATAGTTACAGTCATACACAGTCATTACATTCAATTCTCTATCACAAAGTTCGATATTTTCATCCTCTTGTAATTCTGAAACAAAAAAGTTCAATATTTTTATACTTTATATATTTACTCCGCATTCATGAATTTTTGATGCTTTGTTCCAATATTTTTCCTTGTAGGTGTGTTATTTTTTTATTTTTCTGTAATATTATATCTTTATTATTTTGCTTTAGGTACATTCTAATTTTTTGAAATTATGAAGATAATAGAAATTAAAGAATATGATTTTATTATGTATTTATACTATAGTAAAGCTTACTTGATAAAACAGTTTATTTTTTACTGTTAATAACACTAAAATTATTTATTCTGTAAAAAAGATGGAATCCAAAGAATGTACCAAGAATATATACCAAAAATTAATTATTCGTGCAATAATACCGGGAAGCTCTGTATACATAAATGCGTGCAAATGTATGTGTGTGTGCGTGTGTGTGTGTGTGTGC